>NC_069504.1:93024790-93624790 GCF_027579735.1 Bombina bombina
CGATATTTGTTTTTTTGTGGCCACAAGAGCACACGTGAAAATTCCACTTGCATTACATGTAGAAAGTAAATGTGAATGCGTGAGCACAATTGCAATTTATGCTAAAATGATAACAGTAACTTCAGGGCTCTGGTTAACTGTTATGCGAGACAAAAAGGTATCACAAAACACATCAGAAATATATTTAAAAAGTTACACTCATATTAACACTATCTAATAAAAATTATTTAAAAAAAAAATCACAAAAAAGTTATAAGGGCTCAAAGAAATTAGTTCTCAGGTGTTAGAAAAAAGGGGCTGCACAGGGCTTTAAAGGGACACTGAACCCAATTTTTTTATTTCATGATACAGATAGAGCATGCAATTTTAAGCAACTTTCTAATTTACTCCTATTATTAATGTGTCTTCATTCTCTTGCTATCTTTATAGTTTTTTGGTTCACAACCTGGGTTGTGCTTGCGGATTTTTGGCTAAATGCACCCACCAATAAACAAGTGCTGTCCAGGGTCTCAACCAAAAATTGTCTGGCTCCTTAGCTTAGATGCTTTGTTTTTCAAATAAAGATAGCAAGAGAATGAAGAAAAAATTCATAATAGGAGTAAAGTAGAAAGTTCCTTAAAATTATATGCTCTATCTGAATCATGAAATAAATAAATTGGGTTTAGTATCCCTTTAAGATAGAGATGCATACATATACATGTCTACATTTATATATATATATACACATACATATACACATCATATATATATAATGTTTTTATATGTGTGTGTATATGTATTTACAGACATATATACACATATAGACGCATAAATACATATGTACACACATGTATACATATATATAAGTGCATTGGAGCCCTTTGCAGTCAAATAGATGAAAACATGAAAGATCATATTTATGCAATATTTATATTTAATAACGTGTAATGTGTATTTAATATAAATATTTCTCATTCCGATGTTCTGCACATACGGGAATATGTTCTATGTATTTTTAAATAGATATTCCTATATATATATCTGTATATATCTATATTTATATATAATTATTGTATTTGCTTGACTTGTGGGGGGGTTTCAACTTTTTTGGCTCAATTGAAGTCTATTGGGGAATGCTATTTTGCATTGGCGACTTCTCAAAGTCTTTTTGTTACTGTGACTTTGTGAATGCAAGAGCGCAAAATGTTTACCTTCAATTCTTAATATGAGCGTGAATTGGCGAGCTAAAAAATTATTCTAGCGGTTTAAATGCTCTAAAGCAAATGCAAACTACCACTCCACTCGTCATCTAGTCCTTAGTTAACCAATATAAATCATATCTTTGCTCTTTATTTGTTATTTATTCATTATTTTTGTACCTTAATCACTGGACTAGCACAGCTAATGCAATATTTGCTCTTTATTTGTTATTTATTCATTATTTTTGTACCTAAATCACTGGACTAGCACAGTGTATTAGGTACACCTGTTCAATTACTTAGTAACACAAATTGCTAATCAGCCAATCACATGGCAGCAACTCAATGCAATTAGGCATCTAGACGTGGTGAAGATGACTTGCTGAAGTTCAAACCGAGCATCAGAATGGGGAAGAAAGGGGATTTAAGTGACTTTGAATGTGACATGGTTGTTGGTGCAAGATGGGTTGGTCTCAGTATTTAAAAAACTGCTGATCTACTGGGATTTTCACGCACAACCATCTCTAGAGTTTACAGAGAATGGTCCAGAAAAAGAGAAAATATCCAGTGAGTGACAGTTGTGTGGACAACAATGCCTTGTTGATGTCAGAGGTCAGAGGAGAATGGGCAAACTGGTTCAAGATGATAAAGAGGCAACAGTAACTCAAATAACCACTTATTACAACCAAGGTATGTAGAATACCATCTCTGATCACACAACACATCGAACCTTGAAGCAGATGGGCTACAGCAGCAGAAGACCACACCAGGTGCCAATCCTGTCAGGTAAAAACAGATAACTGAGGCTACAATTTGCACAGGCTCACCAAAATTGGACAATAGAAGATTGGAAACACGTTGCCTGGTCTGATGAGTCTCGATTTCAGTTGCAACATTCAAATGTTAGGGTCAGAATTCGGTGTAAACAACATAAAAGCATGGATCCATCCTGCCTTGTATCAACGGTTCAGGCTGGTGGTGGTGGTGTAATGGCGTGGGGGATATTTTCTTGGCATACTTTGGGCCCCTTAGAACCATTCGAGCATCGTTTAAACACCACAGCCTACCTGAGTATTGTTGCTGACCATGCCCATCCCTTTATGACTACAGTGTACCCATCTTCTGATGGTTACTTCCAGCAGGATAATGCACCATGTCACAAAACTCAATTCATCTTAAACTGGTTTCTTGAACATAACAATGAGTTCACTGTACTACAATGGCCTCCACAGTCACCAGATCTCAATCCAATAGAGCACCTTTGGGATGTGGTGGAATGGGAGATTCGCATTATGGATGTGCAGCCGATAAATCTGCAGCAACTCTGTGATGCTATCATGTCAATATGGACCAAAATCCCTGAGGAATGTTTCCAACACCTTGTTGAATTTATGCCATGAATAATTAAGGCAGTTCTGAAGGCAAGAGGGGGTCCAACCCGGTACTAGCAAGGTGTACCTAATAAAGTGGTCGGTAAATGTATATCTTCATGCATAACCCATAGGTACTAAAATCATTCCTGCTACCCCCCAATTGTATATGGCAGGTGCAAAAGATAATTCATTTTTTTAATGCTTAATATTCATAAGACTTTTGTTGTGCAACTGTATCAGTGAGTTTATTCAGCTATTTCTTTGGCTATATAATTGTTTCTATAATGAGCCATGACAATACAATTAGTGTAAAAGTTTCCTAATACGCCTCAGCCAAAAACGTACTTAACTTTTCTTTCTAAAACAAATAAAAGTATTTATTTATTATTCCTTCTATACAACATCCGTATTTTTTGCTATCACAATTAAAGCAATCTCCTTGTATTTTATAAACTTTAATACTGTATACTTGAAGATATTTGCCTTTTAGTGACCTTAAAGAAGGTTATAGAGAACAATAAATTTATATTGCCAACCTTGGAAAATAATTTAATTTATTACAATTTATATTTTCTGGATTTATCTCACAGTGATTTATACATTTTTACATCTACATACCTAGCCTACCTTTTCAATTAAGAGTTTAAAGAAATTGTTTTTTAAATGTAATCTGTTTTGAGACAAAACTAAATTCATAGCTTCTTATATAATGAAAAATATTAATGCTGTAAATCACTGATTATAGATTAAGTGACAAATATTTCCTGTTGGGTAGTATTAGCTCTACTACCAAATACCATAAATTTAGTCAATTAAAATGTCATAGAAATATTCCCTGGTACAAATAATATTCTAAGTTTTAATAGAATAAATATATTTCTTCATAAATGCAATATGTGTTTTTGCAAAATAGTTTGAAAAAATAAAAGACAAGTAAAGCCTAATGTATTTAATAATTCAAACACTTACGCCTAGATCACAAGTTTTGTCGGTAAGGCTGTGCGGTGCTAACGCTCCTTTTTTCTTACCACTCCCTTAAGACAACGCTGGTATTACGAGTTTTCTTTAAGCCGGCGTTAGCCTCAGAAAAGTGAGCGTTGAGCAAAATTTAGCTGCACATCTCACCTCGATACAAGCGTTGCTTGCGGTAGCGGTAAGCTGGCTAAACGTGCTTGTGCACGATTTTCCCATAGGAAACAATGGGGCTGAGCTGGGTGAAAAAAAACCTAACACCTGCAAAAAAGCAGCGTTCAGCTCCTAACGCAGCCCCATTGTTTCCTATGGGAAAATGAAATTTATGTCTGCACCTAACACCCTAACATGAACCCCGAGTCTAAACACCCCTAATCTTACACTTATTAACTCCTAATCTGTCGCCCTCTACAACGCTGACACCACCATTATATTTATTAACCCCTAATTTGCCGCTCCGGACACCGCCGCCAGCTACATTATACTTATGAACCCCTAATCTGCTGCCCACAACATCGCCGACACCTACATTATATTTATTAACCCCTAATCTGCCACCCCCAATGTCGCCGCAACCTACCTACACTTATTAAACCCTAATCTGCCGCCCCAACATTATATTATTTACCCCTAATCCGCCGCTCCGGACACCGCCACCACCTACATTATACTTATGAACCCCTAATCTACTGCCCCCAACATCGCCGAACCCTACATTATATTTATTAACCTTTAATCTGCCCCCCCCCATGTCGCCGAACTATATTACATTTATTAACCCCTAATCTGCCGCCGCCAACGTCGCCGCCACTATAATAAAGTTATTAACCCCTAAACCTAAGTTTAACCCTAACACCCCCCTAATTTAAATATAATTTAAATAAATCTAAATAAAATAACTACAATTAAATAAATTATTCCTATTTAAAACAAAATACTTACCAATGAAATAAACCATAATATAGCTACAATATAACTAATAGTTACATTGTAGCTAGCTTATGATTTATTTTTATTTTACAGGCAACTTTGTATTTATTTTAACTAGGTACAATAGTTATTAAATAGTTATTAACTATTTAATAGCTACCTAGCTAAAATAAGTAAAAAATGACCTGTAAAATAAATCCTAACCTAAGTTACAATTACACCTAACACTACACTATAATTAAACTAATTAACTAAACTACCTACAATTAATTACAATTAAATTCAATAAACTAAATTACGAATAAAAACACTAAATTACAGAAAAAAACATTTTTGTACAAGAAGTTTAAGCTAATTACACCTAATCTAAGCCCCCTAATAAAATAAAAAAGCCCCCCAAAATAATAAAATGCCCTACCCTATACTAAATTACAAATAGCCCTTAAAAGGGCCTTTTGCAGGGCATTGCCCCAAAGTAATCAGCTCTTTTACCTGTAAAAAAAGAATACAATACCCCCCCCAACATTACAACCCACCACCCACACACCCCTACTCTAAAACCCACCCAATACCCCCTTAAAAAAACCTAACACTACCCCATTGAAGATCACCCTACCTTGAGCCGTCTTCACCCAGCCGGGCACAAGTGGTCATCCGATCCGTCCAGAAGTCTTCATCCGATGGGGCAGAAGAGGACATCCAGACCGGCAGAAGTCTTCATCCTATCCGGGCAGAAGAGGACATCCGGACCGGGAGAAGGCTTCATCCAAGTGGCATCTTCTATCTTCATCCATCCGACGAGGAGCGACTCCAACTTGAAGATATCCGGCATGGAGCATCCTTCCAGCACAATGACTACTCAACGTGATGGTTCCTTTAAGACGTCATCCAAGATGGCGTCCCTCGAATTCCGATTGGATGTCCTCTTCTGCCCCATCGGATGAAGACTTCTGGACGGATCGGATGACCACTTGTGCCCGGCTGGGTGAAGACGGCTCAAGGTAGGGTGATCTTCAATGGGGTAGTGTTAGGTTTTTTTAAGGGGGTATTGGGTGGGTTTTAGAGTAGGGGTATGTGGTTGGTGGGTTGTAATGTGGGGGGGATATTGTATTCTTTTTTTACAGGTAAAAGAGCTGATTACTTTGGGGCAATGCCCCGCAAAAGGCCCTATTTGTAATTTAGTATAGGGTAGGGCATTTTATTATTTTGGGGGGCTTCTTATTTTATTAGGGGGCTTAGATTAGGTGTAATTAGTTTAAACTTCTTGTAATTTTTTTTTCTGTAATTTAGTTTTTTTTTTTTTCGTGATTTATTTTATTGAATTTAATTGTAATTAATTGTAGATAGTTTGGGTAATTTATTTAATGATAGTGTAGTGTTAGATGTAATTGTAACTTAGGTTAGGATTTATTTTACAGGTAATTTTGTACTTATTTTAGCTAGGTAGTTATTAAATAGTTAATAACTATTTAATAACTATTGTACCTAGTTAAAATAAATACAATGTTGCCTGTAAAATAAATATAAATCCTAAGCTAGCTACAATGTAACTATTAGTTATATTGTAGCTAGTTTAGGGTTTATTTTATCGCTAAGTATTTAGTTTTAAATAGGAATAATTTATTTAATTTTGTTAAATTAATTTCCTTTAATTTAAATTATATTTAAGTTGGGGGGGGGGGTTAGGGTTAGGTTTAGACTTAGGTTTAGGGGTTAATACCTTTAATATAGTAGCGGCGACGTTGGGGGTGGCAGATTAGGGGTTAATAAATGTAGGTAGGTGTCGGCGATGTTAGTGCAGGCAGATTAGGGGTTAATACAATTTAACTAGTGTTTGCGAGGTGGGAGTGCGGTGGTTTAGGGGTTAATACATTTATTAAAGTGGCGGCGATGTTCGGTCGGCAGCTTAGGGGTTAATAATTGTAGGCAGGTGGTGGCGACGTTGGGGGCAGCAGATTAGGGGTTAATAAATATAATGTAGGTGTCGGCGATGTTAGGGGCAGCAGATTAGGGGTTCATAGGTATAATGTAGGTGGCGGCGATGTCCGTCGGCAGATTAGGGGTTAGCCCATAACACTCTTAACTACTGACTTTTAAATGCGGTAGGAGTCTTGACAGGAGAGGGTCTACCGCTCACTTCTTCCAAGACTCGCAATACCGGCGTTAGGAAAATCCCATGGAAAAGATAGGATACGCAATTGACGTAAGGGGATTTGCGGTAGCCTCGAGTTGCAGAAGAAAAGTGAGCTGTACACCTGTACCTGTCAGACTCGTAATACCAGCAGGCGTTAAAAAGCAGCGTTGGGACCTCTCAATTCTGCTTTTTAAGGCAAACGCCAAACTTGTGATCTAGCCGTTTGTATTAAATATACTGAGTTATTTGCTGGAAAAAAAATAGCCAGGAAGCATGTGTCTAAAATGTATTATCTATTCTATAAGATTCTCCTAAATTGTTATGTTGTTCACTTTGCTTACACGTTTCATATAGTACTTCAGACTGTTTAAGATCATTAAGGTTGTTATTAAACTAGCAACAAATATTAAGGTCTGGTGTTTTTTTTTTCTTTGCATGCAAATGACCTGAGATTGTTTAAAAGACATAGGGCTAGATTTACAAGCTGCACACTATTTAGTGCTTTCGCTCGAGACTAAACTTTGCTAGAAGTAAGCTTTTTACATGCATTGGGTAGCGTGCATATTACAAGTTGAAAAGAAAACGTTTCCACGCAAGTGACACCCAACACATGCTAACCAAAGGAATTTAAATATCGTGACAGAGTTAACTTATTCTCCCCCATAGACTTCACTGAAGAGGAATGTAAAATAAGCGTAATGCGGCTGTGTTTCGCGCTTCAGGTCTAACCCAGTGTCGTTTTAGCTTACATGAAAAATTAAACTCTAAAAGTGCATTCTTTAAATATTAAATATTTTTTAAAATATTAATAATTATTAAAAATTATTATACATACTGTAAAAAATTCTAAAAAATCCATAGAATTTTTAATGTGCTACCCGTTACGCAAGGTTTTCAGCAGTGCTAGCCCTTCGAGCGTAAAATGTTTGATTGTGTTCTCTTGAACTTTCAACTTGTAATATGAGCGCTATTTCTGTTGTGCGCAAACACCTGATATTGCTCACACGCAACAGCACACCACTTGTAATCTAGCCCACATATGGTAAAAGACATTTAAGACATTTCAATGTATGTGATGCAATCAAAATGTTAGGTTTATTTGAACCACAAACCTTCTTTATAGAGCACAAATACTTATTCCATATGTAAATACTTTTCTAGGTTAAGAAAATTCAGAGTCGCAATACTTGTTTAAAAAAGAAAAACAAGATCTTTAATCTTTAAAGCATAGTTATGATACTAGTTGTTTTTTGTTTTCTTTTTCTTAAAGGGACAATGTACACCAATTTTCATATAACCGCATGTAATAGACACTACTGCATAGAAGAATATGCACAGATACTGATATAAAGATTCAGCATAAAACCTTTTTGAAACTTACTTAGAAGCTCCCAGTTTAGCACTGTTGTTGAGGTTAGGCTAGGACACCCAGTGAAAGGGGCTGGGAAAGCAGGAATAGCAGACTCTCCCCACTTCCACCCTTCCCTCCATATGAAAAGACAGATTAAACAAACAGAAGAAAGCAGGAGTCTGTAAATGCATATGTACATCTGCAAATTTGGGGCATGGGTAGGAGCTGAAAATCAGCACAATGTTATTAAAAAAATAAGCAAAACTATACAGTTACAAAAACACTCCTAGATGGGCTATACAAATGGATCATCTACAAAAGATTTATGCAAAGAAAAATCTAATGTACAATGTTCCTTTAATGTCACATTGCAAAAGGGACAGTGTACCCTAATTAAAGGGTGGGGGCCCTTTAATTTTTTCCCAATGATCCTCTTTAGCTGCTGGGTTGTATTAAATTGTTTACAAATCTTTCCTTTACCTTGATTTCAGCATTTGGAATAGCTGATTTTGCCTGTGATATCCCTACCTAAACTGAAAGTTTCTATACTCACGTATAGGCTATACAGAGGAGCTAGGTAGACATAGCCAGCAGAAGAATTTACAGTCCCAGTGAGGGTTAGGAGAGATAACATTTTGTTTTATTTTGTTCTTCCTAAGTAATGAGCTTTGGTAAACAGACATAAAGAAACATATAGTATGTGTGTACAAAAAGTGATGAAATAAAGAGATCTAATTTCACTGCAAGTACAAACTAGTTCAATGGATGGTGGTTTCAAAGAGACCAAATCCATCTATTTCATAAACAAAAATAAACCTAAAGAAGCAATTTCTCATACATTTCATACAGTTGGTATAACAAGTCATTGGCAACACATTGTTTAAAATGCATTTATAAACAAACTCTCTACGCAAATAATTTTAACCAGAGCTTTGGTTGTGCTCAATGTATGTGTTGAAATAAAATGTAAACACCAACTAGGTGTCTTTATCCCTTAGCTCCAAGAGCTATTCGGTTTTGTGCAAAAAATAGATTTGACTCAGAATATTTAAAGGATAATAACAGAAATATATTTCATTATTGTGCAGTATGTGAACAATTAAAGGGACAGTTTACTAAAAAAAAATCCTAATAATCCACTTTACCTGCTTGAGTGTATTAAATTGTTTACAAGTATTTCCTTCACCCTTATATTATATAGTTGATTTAGCCTGTGGGTATCCCCACATATTCTGAAAGTTTCTGGCCTTAGGTTCAAGCTATAGATAAGCTGTGTAAACACAGCCAGCAAAAGAAATTACACTCCCAGTGAGGTATAGAAGAGCTAAGGTAATACAATGTTAATTTTCCATTGTTCTCTCCAAGTATTGGTCATTGGTTTATGGACAGATATAAGATAAAGAAGCATGTATATGTACACAATGGGGCACATTTATCAAGCTCCGGAGCTTGAGGGCTCACCAGAAACATTAGTTATGAAGCAGCGGTCTAAAAACCACTGCGCCATAACCTGTCTGCCTGCTCTGAGGAGGCGGACAGACATTGCTGCAATTCAACCTAATCGAGTACGATCGGGTTGATTGACACCCCCTGCTGGCGGCCGATTGGCCGCAAATTTGCAGGGGGCTCTCTGCATTCAGCGAGGTCTGGCGGACCTGATCCGCACTGTCGGATCAGGTCTGCCAGACCTTTGATAAACATCCCCCAATGTGATAAAGTAATGAGATCTCATGGACCTACAAGCTCAACCCATTTTATTAGGTTTTGGTTTCAAAACACAAAATCAGCTATTTCAGAAGCACAAATAAAGCTTAAAAAGCAAATTCTCATACATATTATACTCTACAGTTGGTAAAAAAAATTAACTGCAAACACATTAAGGGAAAAACAATTTTACAGTATACTGTCCCTTTAAGGGCCAGATACAGGGGCTGATTTATCATAGTGCTAGCGGACATCGATAAATGCCGACAACATGCGCTGTTGGCATTTATCATTGCACAAGCATTTCTTGTGAAATGCTTGTGCAATGCCGCCATGACGACAACCGGCCGCTAGCAGGGGGTGTCAATCAACCCGATTGAATCTGATCGGGCTGATTGCTGTCCGCTGCCTCAGAGGTGGGGGACAGGTTAAGGATTAGCGGTCTTAAGACCGCTGCTTCTTACTTTCTGATTCCTGCAAGCCTGAAGGCTCCCGCTGATTAATCTGGTTGACAGCTTGATAAATCGGCCCCTAAGAGTGGAGCAATAGCTTAACGTGTGCCCATCAGAGGTCAGAGCTCTGGTTAAAAATAATAAAGTTGACCCAACTGCTCCCAAAATAAAGAGGACAGTACATTAACATAAGGGGAGTACATGACCATCTTTATATATCATTTTTTTTTAAAACTGCACCGAGCAGTTATAAGAGGTTAAAGTAGGGGGATGTGGATAGTTAGATAGAAAAAAGGCACCTAAAGTGCCTTTACATGGAGGTCAATGGGGTACTGTGTAATCTCTATAAATATATATGCACATATATACACATATAAACACATAAATAAATATGCATATAAGAATATACATATTTATTTATTGCTGACAAATGCTGCGTGAATTGCCCCCTGTGCAGCGCTAGGTTGTTTGCCGTGGCTGCCAGCGTTAAAACAATGCTCCTATTGGAGCCTATAGAACAATAGAAACAGGCTCTCATGAGCGCTCGGCTTACGGCAATGCGACGCGAGATTGATTTCCCATTGCGCTGTACTTGTAATACCTCCCATAAGCACAATATTGAGCTCCACTCATTAAGAAGGACGTCAGAAGTTTACTGGACAAAATCTAGATGAAAAATAGCGCAGAAAAGGTTAGTGCTTATAACCCTCTTTTATTGTCCACATCCTGCACAATAAGATTACATTTACATTTACTGTCTCTTTAATCTCAGTTTTAGGAACCATGTTTAAATGTATTTTTTCTGTAGAGGCTTATCAAGTCTTTTTCATTGAAGTAAACCATTAACTTTATGAAAATTTGCCAGCTAAATAATATTCTAAGAGATTACAATATAACATTTAGGCTTAGATTACGAGTGGAGCACAAAATTGTGCTTTCGTGATATTTGCGCTCCACTCAGTTATATCAGCGCACTTAAATGTGCACTGGTATTACAAGTTAAGCGCAATGAGAATGCAACCTCAAGTACGCATTGCCTGGAAGCCTTGAACTCACTGGGAGCTTCGTTCTCATCATGCCGTGAGATACGACAAAGCACCTAGTGCAGCACAGGGGCTAAATTGGGCAGCAAATTAAAAATATATTTGTATTACCTCATTTCAGCTTCATATTAGCTTAAATTTTAGCCGGGTGATCAGTAAAAACAGCCAGGTGGTGAAAATATTAAAAAGGTCCTAGAGAGAACACTGACATTATATCAGCCAGCTGAGCTATTTGTGATATTATGTGATCAGTTTAGTGTTGCATACTGAAACTATGCATAAATCCATTTCCTGAAATATACATATATGACAAATCTTATGATTTTTACAAATTTTAAAAAGAATATCATAGCTGCACTCAGAAAAAAACAATGACAACCAAATGGAACAATATTGGCTGTAGGCTTGGCAAACATTTTCTTATGCCACCATATTTAAAGGGACAGTCAACACCAGAATTGTTGTTGTTTTAAAAGATAGATAATCCCTTAATTACCCATTCCCCAGTTTTGCATAGCCATTAGCCAACACAATTATAATAATACACATTTTACCTCTGTGATTACCTTGTATCTAAACCTCTGCTGACTGCCCCCTTATTTCAGTTCTTTTGACATACTTGCATTTTAGCCAATCAGTGCTTACTCCTCGGTAAATTCACGTGCATGAGCTCAATGTTATCTATATGAAACACATGAACTTACACTCTCTAGTGGGGAAAAACTGTCAAAATGTATTTAGATTAGAGCCGACCTTCAAGGTTTAAGAAATTAGCATATGAACCTCCTATGTTTAGCTTTCAACTAAGAATACTAAGAGAACAAAGCAAAATTGGTGATAAAAGTAAATTGGAAAGTTGTTTAAAATTACATGCCCTATTTGAATCGTGAAAGTTTTTTTTTGGACTTGACTGTCCCGTTAATCACTTTAAAAAATACCCATTCTTTATCTTAAATTTCCCAATTAGTACTTAATCAGTTGACTTCCCAGCTTCATAATGATTGCAGATTTAAATAATTATATCAAATTTCATCCAAATTCAGCTTATACCCAAATCTACTACAATCTTTCTATTACAAAATGTAGTAGAATTTTGTTTAGCATTTTCTTTTCTTAGTCAAATGTCCTGAAGTTTGAAATAACCTTAAGTAATACATTTATAGGGTAACACAAAATGTGCAGTGTACTGAAGGACGTACTGTTACTTTTCATAAGCACTTAGATTGTTTAAAGCTAGTAAACCACTGATATCAGCTGGTCCTGACATGTACAAAGCCAGGAAATAATGTGGATGTACACAATGACCTTTATCTGCTGGTTAAGTAAAAAACACAATGACCGCAATATGGGGAAGTCATTTAAAATATAACATGTAAACTACAGTAAATTGTGATGTGATCTGCTTTCAAAACAAGATTGATCAATTTATCTGTTTAAAAAAAGGCAGAGGCATCATAAATAAAATGTTTATGCTTGGTTATTTCAATTTATTTAAAAGTATATTAACTGAATATTTCTTGTTTAATATATATATATATATATATATATATATATACACACACACTGTATGTCTTTGAATATGAAGGTTAGTAGTTTGAATTAACATGTATTTGTAATAGGTAATAGATATATCAGTTTTTTATGATATTAGTAAAAATAGTTCTGATGTGTTTCCATCTGACATGTACCAACATTACAAAAGGTAGGCTTGAGAGATTAGAAGCTATAGGAAATACAAGAGAAACAGAAGCAAAGAGGGGCAAAGAGAAGCAAAACATACACATAAATAACGAGTTTTGCATTAGAGGCTATGCGGTGCTAACGAGCAGTTTTCTCTCACCGCTCACATGCAGCGCTGGTATTACGAGTTTTTATAAGCCCGGCGTTATTAGGCAAAATTTTGCTCATTACCGCACTCCAATACCAGCGCTGCTTAAGTCAGCAGTGAGCTGGTCGTACGTGCTTGTGCACAATATCCCCATAGGAATCAACGGGGAGAGCCGGCTGAAAAAAAGTCTGCAAAAAAGCTCCTTAACGCAGCCCTATTGATTCCTATGGGGAAACACATTTTATGTTTACACCGAACACCCTAACATGAACCCCGAGTCTAAACATCCCTAATCTTAGACTTATTAACCCCTAATATGCCGCCCCCTACATCACCGACACCACCATTATATTTATTAACCCCTAATCTGCCGCTCCGGACACCGCCGCCACCTACATTATACTTATGAACCCCTAATCTGCTGCCCACAATATCGCCAACACCTACATTATATTTTTTAACCCCTAATCTACCGCCCCCAATGTTGCCGCAACCTACCTACACTTATTAACCCCTAATCTGCCGCCCCAACGTCGCCGCCACTATACTAAATATATTAACCCCTAAACCTAAGTCTAACCCTAACCCTAACACCCCCTAACTTAAATATAATTACAATAAATCTACAGAAAACTTACTATTAATAACTAAATAATTCCTATTTAAAACTAAATACTTACCTATAAAATAAACCCTAAGATAGCTACAATATAACTATTAGTTACATTGTATCTAGCTTAGGGTTTATTTTTATTTTACAGGCAAGTTTGTATTTAGTTTAACTAGGTAGAATAGTTACTAAATAGTTATTAACTATTTAATAACTACCTAGCTAAAATAAATACAAATTGACCTGTAAAATAAAACCTAACCTAAGTTACAATAACACCTGACACTACACTATAATTAAATAAATTAACTAAATTAACAACAATTTAATTAATTTTAATTAAATTAGCTAAAGTACAAAAAACCCACTAAATTACAGAAAATAATAAACAAATTACAAGATTTTTAACTAATTACACCTAATCTAATAGCCCTTTCAAAATAAAAAAGCCCACCCAAAATAAAAAAACCTTAGCCTAAACTAAACTATCAATAGCCCTTAAAAGGGCCTTTTGCGGGGCATTGCCCCAAAGAAATCAGCTCTTTTACCTGTAAAAAAAATACAAACAACCCCCCAACAGTAAAACCCACCACCCACACAACCATGCAATCAGCCAATAGGATTGAAGTTCAAGCCTATTAGCTGACCTAGTTAAAATAAATACAAACTTGCCTGTAAAATAAAAATAAACCCTAAGCTAGCTACAATGTAACTATTAGTTATATTGTAGCTAGCTTAGGGTTTATTTTATAGGTAAGTATTTAGTTTTAGATAGGAATTATTTAGTTATTAATAGTAAGTTTTCTTTCGATTTATTGTAATTATATTTAATTTAGGGGGTGTTAGGGTTAGGGTTAGACTTAGGTTTAGGGGTTAATATGTTTATTATAGTGGCAGCAACGTTTGGGGCGGCAGATTAGGGGTTAATAAGTGTAGGTAGGTGGCGGCGACATTGGGGGCGGCAGATTATGGGTTAATAAATATAATGTAGGTGGTGGCGATGTTGGGGGCAGCAGATTAGGGGTTCATAAATGGGGTTAATAGGTAGTTTATGGGTGTTAGTGTACTTTTTAGCACTTTAGTTATGAGTTTTATGTTATGGCGTTGTACCATAAAACTCTTAACTACTGACTTTAAAATGCTTTAGGACTCTTGACAGGGTAGGGTGTATCGCTCACTTGTTGGCCTCCCAGGAAAGATTCGTAATACCGGCGCTATGGAAGTCCCATAGAAAAAAGACTTTACAAAGTTTACGTAAGTCGTTTTGCGGTAAGGCCAAAGAAGTGTGCGGTGACCCTAAACCTTCAAGACTCGTAATACCAGCGGGTGTAAAAAAGCAGCATTAGGACCTCTTAATGCTGCTTTTTCAGCCTAACGCACAACTCGTAATCTAGCCAATAGGTTGTTAATGTGTTTCAAGGGAATGTGTAAGCAACATTTGGAGGCAAGTCTTACAACTGTGGCAAGGAATTATACAAAGTAAGCGTAGTTCTTGAAAAGTACTTTAGATGAGAGTGAAAGATGGTAATGATTTCAGAGGAGAGAAGTAGACCTCAGGCAAATGAAGGGGAGTGTGAGAATATTTACAGACAAATGCAGTTACATAAAAGTGTGTTCCATTCTTTGGGGTCAATAATTTATTCATGAAGCTAATAAAGGGACTGAAAGTGAAGATGAGCCATGCAAACACATTCATAACGGATCACAGTGAGAACAGACAATAACTTGGGCTACCAGAGAGAGGAAATTACATAAGTCAAGACAGGATATGATGAGTGAGTGGATAAGAATCTTAACTGTTTTTTATGAGGATCCTGATCTGATTCAAGTTATGAAAATGTTGTTAACAGTAATTGAGAAGATAGTGGATGCAAGTAAGAGGCTAAGCACTCATTTAATGTTTTTGAGATTTAGATAATGAGAGGACATTCATCATGAGATATTGGATAGACAGCTGTTTACATGAGTGACCAAGAAAAAGGATAGGTCTAGTCTACAGAACTAGATATGAGTGTCATCAGCATACAGGTAATGCTAAAACCCATATCCATAAAAATAAAATAAAAACAGAAATTGTGCAAGAGAAAGTAAGGATTGGAGGGTTCACAGCAAGTGAGAGAGGTCAACGGTATCAATGATAGATTGATCAGGGCAAATGGAATTTATGCCTGTCTGTAAGCAGTTCATTTTGTTACCTTGCCAATCACATTCCATGTAAAATGTTGGGGATGAATACCAATTTGAATAAATAAAATAAAATGATTTAATTAGAGAGAGTGTTAAAATCATGTATTTTCAAAACTCCTATGATTTTGTGAGGCATGAGGGGATAAAGAGATAGGGAATGAGGATATTAAAAATGTGCTTTAGTAGTGAAATTGAATGTGCGTGTGAGTATTGATGTAAAAGTAGATGAAATGTAGGGAAGCATTTTGAGGGAATAGGATCAAGGAACAGATATATAATTTAAAGAAAAAAAAAATTAAAAATATTAACTATATATAGTTTGCAGTAATCTACATTGATGTGAATGTTCCTGTGTCATTTTAATTAATTTTCCTTTCCTGTATTTAAAGGTAATGCTGACATGATTAACAGAGCACTTTTGGATGCAGGATTTACTTATGAACTTGTTAAGTTCTACTGGAGTGGACAATCACCGTAAGTTACCTTACTCTATATTGCCTCCAGGTGTATTTCACATGCACGTGGCACAATGAGGAATGATGAATGTTATTGCTATTAAGACCTTTCCCAAGATTCTGAAAGTGTACTCCCACACTGGAATTATCCTGTAAATTCTATGATATCTCATGAGTATAAAATGAAATACAAAACAAATGCTTGTCAGTACTTAAGTCATGGAATAAGCTTGTGGTTGACAGATATAACTGTATTGTTTGTGTAGAGGAAACACTTAAAAGGGGCATAGAAATAAAAAATTTATGATAAAAAAAAAAGTTCTGTTATCAAATTTATCTCTTGAATTCTTTGTTGAATTTGTTGTTTCCCAGGAACAAACATGTATCTTTAACACTATATGGCAGCTGTGTTTGAAACAATATTTGTAACAATGTCATACATATAATTGCTAGACTGGAGCACAATCAGTAGCACAAGGTGTGTTATCTAGGGCTCAGACTCATGTAAAGAATTAAGCTTAATCTTCTATTACAAATAGACATCATGGGAATATCAACCTTTACTGTTTTTAACTTGTAAATACTTTGGCCTCCATGGTCTAAACGGCGTGCACACAAGCTTCTCAACTTGAGAAGTTGTCCGCACGCCTTTGCAGCATACGGGCAGTGGATCCTGTTTGTCCGCTGCTCATATGTATCATTACACACTCAAGTAAGCGTGTAATGCAGCCCCCTTCTTTTGCACTTCTAATCGCACAAGAGAATGGCCTGTCAGTTACCCGAGTGAGAATGTTCGGGGTGATTACTCTTCATCAGAAGGATTCTAGAGCAGCTTACGCTGCTTAGTACATGGAGCCCTTTGATCGTTTTGATAAAAATAATGGCTGATCCTGATTTTCAAATATTGAACATTAGAATGAAACAATGGAATCCATTATTGATATATTTACAGTATATATTTATATTTATATAAAAATATAGAGCTCAAAACCTGGCCATGTTTTGGAGGCTATATCGATACATTCTCTTGAAAAGGAGCTATTTTTTAACAAAGTTTTTTGTTTTCTCAATATGAAAATTTCAATTATTAATACAAATTTTAGGAAATGTAGTTTTAGTACACAAAGTAATGATACTGAAAATAATTTAAAAAGATGCTACTCTAGTTTAGATAATATAATATAATATATATCACTATTAGTTGATCTGAGATGAAATAATTTTTTGAGCCGAAGAAAATGGAAATTATGTTCTCCAACCTGACACGCCATTGTTATTAAAAAAATAATCTTTACTTTTCTGTAACTTTCTTATTATTATAGCAATGGGGTTCTTGCAAGATTTGTCGCCACAGATGGTGGAATTACCCGTATATATCCAAAAGAGTAAGTATGTTTGATAATATATTAAGCATTTCAAATTAGCTTACCCTGAAATAAAATGCATATTTAATACTCTTTTATACTCTATAATTATTAATTATAATACTCAGTGCTAGAGCCATTGACATTTGTCCAAATAATCTTTCTTACTTTGTAACCATTTCCCTTAAAAATGACTTAATCACAGTTTGTTCCATAAAACCATGTAGAATTAGTGATATATCGAAGTTGCAGAAAATGAGCACCATTAATACAATTAATGAACACAGCAAATAGACAATTGAGCTTTCTCAGGAATTGTAGTAGAATTTACAAAGGTTAAGTATGTACCCCACTGAAAATTAAAATGTTTCCAAGGAGCATCTGGAAATATTGGCACAATATGAGTACTGGAAATCTGCCAATGTTTTCTTTGATCTTCAAAATGTTATACTATATATTTTTTTCTGTTTAATATTAGATTTTATAGCTTCTGACTGCTCTATATGGTTAGAAGGAACAAAATACACAACATAAAAGTCATATTCTTGCCAAGTCATACAGTCTGGTTCTCACACTCTAATCAATAGAACAAATGTAAAATTCCATAGTCATTGCCCACTTTTAACACGCCACTAAAAATTCATATTTAGCATTTTTGATTATCTAAGTATAAATATTCAAATATCACATGTATTTTTCTTTATGTTTAAGAAAATGAAATATTTAACTAAAATAGTTACCCTTTATCATGCTTATATGAAATATTCTCTCACCTTTGTTTTAGTCTGACATTTATTTGTGCTACCTTTTCATATTTAGCATTTTTGATTATCTAAGTATAAATATTCAAATATCACATGTATTTTTCTTTATGTTTAAGAAAATGAAATATTTAACTAAAATAGTTACCCTTTATCATGCTTATATGAAATATTCTCTCACCTTTGTTTTAGTCTGACATTTATTTGTGCTACCTTTTTCCCATTTATTGTAGACATGATTTAAAGCGATAGTTTAAGTAATATTCACACACACATACGGTATATATATATATATATATATATATATAAATATATATCACACAAACTGGAAACTACACAAGGGTGCAAAGGCCTTATGTATTCTCCCTAGACTCATACAAAACACAGAAATGGACTGAACTCTCAAACTGGACCGGATACACATACTATGACACAGCCCTGGTTGGTTACTGCAAAAAGCCCAGGAACCATGTCATATACTGTATATACAGTTTAAATATACAATGTATCTTATAACGATAAAACACTGTATACCAAATAAATAATTTTAAAATATCACTTCCTTGCCACAATTTGCAGGGTTTTGCAAACAAGAATAAACCACTTGAAACACCTATTATATTTTTGTATCTCATTTGATTGTATTCAATTAGGACCAATTTTGGGACACCTCATTAGCTCACAACCTGAAATCTGGAATTTTTGCCATTATTTAATGCAATGTGACAATGGGCTGCATTCGTAGATGCTCATAAGTTTGCAGAAGAGTCTTTTTGTAAAGTCAAGATAAAGTTGTATTTAATTATTTGTAAACAGTTCCTTTACCTTTATTTTTATTTGAAATAGCTACTTTTGCCTGAAGAAACTACCACCTATACTGTAAACATGAATAACAAACGTATGCTCCATAGAAAAGCTATGTAAACAGGAGACATAACACTAATTAATTTGACAGTGAGATGTAGGAGGGAGACAGAGATTTTTGGCATGTCTTAACTGATTAACAGGTGATGGCTTTAATGAGCAAAACCAGCTATTTCAAATAAAAAAATAAACTCAAGGGATGCATTTCCCACCATTTAAGGGACATGAAACCCATATTTTTTCTTTCATGATTCAGATAAAGATTATAATTTTAAACAATTCTCTAGTTTACTTCTATCATCTTAATTCTCTTGGTATCCTTTGTTGAAGCAGCAGCAATGCACTACTGGGAGCTAAATAATGTGTTGAGTGAGCCAATAACGAGGCATTTATGTGCAGCAACCAATCAGCAGATCCTGAGTCTACCTAGGTATCATTTTAAACAAAGACTATCAAGAGAACAAAACAAATTAGATAATAGAAATAATTTGGAACATTGTTTAAAATCACCTTCTCTATCTGAATCATGAAAGCAAAACATAGTGTTTCATATCCCTTTTAATACTCTGCAGTAGGTATAATATTTTGACTTATTTATTTTTTCTTAGAGCTGGGGAGGAATGGTACGAAAATGCTGAAACCTACGAAGACAGCTTCTATAAACGTAGTTTGGATAATGATAATTATGTCTTTACAGCTCCTTTCTTTAACAGTAAGTAATGTCTTTACAAACAGACATGCAAGAAAAGTGCCAATACATTGACTAGTGTACAAATTATACAAAATACTTCCTTATTACAGCAGGATCGCTAATGTCTAGAAATCTGGCATCAATTGAAACGTTTAAGAAAACATTACTTTCAAAGCGAAAATGTCATGGGTGGAATCATTCATATAATATTTATCATACTTAGACAGAAATTAATAATTAATTTAGAGACAAGGGACCCGTTATCTAAAGGTCTCTGAGCTTGTTTGTCTAAGGAATAATCTTACCAGTACTATAAAGTCTCTGTTGGAATTCTCAAAAGTCCGTTTTTAACCTTGAGAACAATGTGTCTAGCAAAAGGGTCTTAAAGTTAATACATTACAATAGGGCTCCCCCAAAAAAAAGTTTGTTTATAAATTTTATGAAATGAAAAAAATTATGTTTTTAAATAGCAAGAATGCAAATTAAATGATGCAGTAAAATTGTAATAACACTACACTGCAAATATATACAGCGCTGTGAAATTCATATTATTTTTCGTCTTGTAAATTGAGTTTCCCCATAGCTGCCAGTGTGCTGAACAGGGGAGTGACTGAAAGTATTCTGCTAGGTCTGGTGTATTCTCTAAACATTTTTCCCCTGCAGATCTCGCTGTTTTGTGGTGAGATTTCTCAAAACACACAAATTGCATATTACCCTAATAGAAAAATAAAATACATATTATGCATAAATGTTCATTTGCTACAGGTGAAAAAGTTCAACTATAGCCTTATACTTACCTATAGTGCACTGGGAGTGCTGCGCTAATCCCAAGCTTTCTTCACAGAGCCCAGAGACCTTCTCTGGGGTTCTGCTGCGCTAAGCCTCCCATTAGCATGGCCCTTGACACTGTGAAGAAGGCTCAGGATTAGCGCGGCTCTCCAGCACGCTATAGGTAAGTATTTGCCTTAAAAAGCTAATTTAAAGGGAAAAAATGTATACTACCGAATTTCATTAGTATTTATTAGCTTTCTTTAGATTTAGTTAGAACATTCATTTGGATATTCGTTTAGTGAAAACAACCCAATATCTGGACAAGCTTAGTATATACATATACAGCATACATTATTATTTTATTATCATTATATTTATTTGTAAAACTCCACCATATTCCATAGAGCTGATCACATGATAAATGAGTACAAATTGGTAAAGGAAGGGGAAGTTTGTTCTCTAAAGAGCTTTCAATCATACACACACTGTGTAGACATTATAGTTGCTGTATATAGTCTGAAAGTGAAATACCTATTAACGTATGTGAATATTAATATAAGCACATAGACAAAACATCATATGTGAACATGAAAATACATACAGATAGGAATATACACTCACTTCCAGAGAGACCTGCACCCTTATCTGCTACTTCCCACAGTTCTCAGGGTGTGGGGGTCAACTGAATTCCAAAACAAGTTTGCATTCTCTGGATCTTTTAAAGTATGTAACGTACCTTTTTATAAATGTGATGTTACTGAGTATTAACCACTTCCTCAAACAAGGCGAATGGTTAAGGGCTGAGGATGATCATTTTAATGTGAAATGTTTCTGTTCCTGGGTGTTCTTGAAATTGTCTTGTGAAAATGCTGATTTTCAAGGTTTTTGACAGAATGATCCACCCAGGGTTGGAACGCATTTGGAATGTACAAAGCTATACAGAACATAATATTGGCTTTGGTACAATACTGACAAGTAATAATATATACATCCTTCACATAATCTGCTCATTTTGTTCAACAATATGTATAGGCATATGTGAATATTCTTATGTGTGTAGTTTATGTATGCATTCATGTATAGGGGAGAAGTACATGTGCTTAAAGGGACAGTCTACATTAGTCATCTTAATGTCTTACCTTAGATTAAGCTGAAAATAGCTTCCTGCACCCCTTTCTATATCATGCAGCAGGAACAGTAAAACAGTTATTTTGAAATTAATATTGTTTCTGTCCAGTTTGAAATGGCTGCTAAGCTCCACCCACTGATGACATCATGATCTAGACTGCATTTTGCTTCCAATCACAAAAGGCTAACAAGTTGGTTTTAACAGACTTTCAATGCTATTCAGCAGAGTGCCTAGATGCAGCCCAGATCGTGATGTCATTGGTGGGTGGAGCTTTCAATCTGTAATACGCACGCTAACCCACGGTGTTTGTACATGAGTGAAAGCACTAAATAGGACACCTCTTGTAATCTGGCCCAAAATAAATAACCGACCAATACACTTTTTAAATCTATTCTTATCATCTTAATAACAAACATGACATACATACACACACATATAATATATATATATATATATATATATATATATATATAGATATATATATATATAGTTTGTTTTCCACTGTAGTAAACAGAGACTAGTAATTAATTTGTTTCAGGTTTTTTTTTTAACTTCATTTACAATTCTAAATTATTATAATAATTATAATTATTATTATTAGGGACTGGTGTTCCAAACTTTGAATCTGGTATCATGGTGAGCAAGGCGGTTTCAATAACAATAGATGGTAAACTGCTTAAACCTGCTGGTAAGTACAAAGAGTTTTTTGCTTAAAACAACTGGTTCATTTCATTTGCAGTGATATTAAAGGGGACATTAAACACTTTGAGAAGGTAATATAAAATGATAAACTGTATATATAAATAAAACTCTGCAATATACTTTCATTATTTAATTTGTCCCCTTTTCCTGAAATTCCATTCTGACAATTTTGTGCTTTATTATTATTATTATCAGTTATTTGTAGAGCGCCAACAGATTCTGCAGCTTTTCAGTTCCTGTTAGAAAAGGTAGTGCAGAACACTGTTATATTTTACACAGTCTTTGGCTGCACACTCTAGTGACCTATTTATAACTGTCCCTAATTGGCCACAGCAGAGAAGGTAACCTAAGTTACAACATGGCAGCTCCTATTGATTTATAGACACTAAAACTTTACACTTATTTTGTCAACTAATGAAACTTTAAAAAATACATCTACATGTTATTCTCAGACTAATATTTTCTTTGAATGCATCATTTCATCTAGCATTTACTTAGTGTTTAATGTCCCTTTAAGTGTAAACGTCTTTCTTTTTTTTTGTTTATCAAATAGCTACATATAGAGTCTCTTAAATTTATATTATAGTTTATCTCATTATTAATTAAACCTATGTTAAAATTAGCAAGTGGCTCCTTTCTCTTGCACTTCTAGATCTGGAAATCAGATGTGCTTTTGTTTTCGGAGTGATATAAAAAAAAAAACATTTTCCTTATTTGCATTGATCCAAAAATGAGC
The DNA here is from genome assembly GCF_027579735.1 of Bombina bombina. Classification (NCBI taxonomy): domain Eukaryota; kingdom Metazoa; phylum Chordata; class Amphibia; order Anura; family Bombinatoridae; genus Bombina; species Bombina bombina. The sequence goes on from NC_069504.1 coordinate 93,048,026, forward strand.
TGCCCTTTTAAGAAAAAAACAAACAAACAAATAAACAAAAAATCTGCAGGTGGGAACATTTTCAAAAGGTGGAAAAGGCATCAAAAGTTCAATTTTAGTCTAATAAAGATTTAGCAACATCCTTTTCTGCTGATTGATTCCTGTGTGAGCCAATAAGTATGTAAGGATCCCTTGTATTCTTGGCCTGTGCTGACTCCCTTAAAAAAAATAATAAAAAAATAATAAAACATTTTATGCTGCTTCTGGCTTGTAGCAGTGCTACTAGATACTGCTTTAAATGTATTTAAGTATAAGCTTTTGTCCAGCTGCTCCTCTGCAGACAATAAGGAATTTTGAATTACCCCCTTAATGAATGTTGGACAAAACTAAAGACATTTTTTTTCATGATGAATGATTTGTCCTAAACTTTTTTTTGTCTGTGTCCACACATTTCCCTGATCATCTTGTCAGTTGAGCCTTATAGGGTCTCATTTCATATGAAAACATTTTTTATTTTATTTTTTACTTGAAATTGTGTATATTGTAGGTGCGAGAAATAAAGAACAAGTGTAGCATATTATAAACTGAATGCCTAAATAATCATAATGTCATAAATATTTGCTAAAATAATTTCTGATATCAAACATACATTCCATATACTCAAAAGCCTTCATCCTATGCTGCCTTTCATTTTTGGTATTTCTTTTGCTCCATGTGCTAAATAAATATATTCAATAAAGTTATAGTTGATGCAATATCATGAACAGGGGTGGTTCTAATTGGTAAAAAATGTCAAGCAGCGATTCTAAAAAACAGTTCAATCAATCACTAGTCTACACATTAGATAATCTGTTTGTAACTGTTTGATCCTAAAGCTATTTTAACATGGCACCATTTATACGCTGTTGCCATTTTAAACATAACTCTTAACAAAGCAAAGTGTGAAATTTATGACTAAAACTAAACAGTGTCCTTGACAAATTCTATTTGAATATTGACTCCCTTTGCCTTATGTTAATATTTTTGAGAATCCACATCCTAACTTTGATGTATCAATATTCAAATACTGCATTCAATAAAGGGAGACATTACAATTTATTTCCAAAAATAATATAAACTGATTGAGAAAAAAATTAGAACAAATATGATCAAAAATAATTATTTTTAATAAATTTGGTAATTCATTTGTGGGGTTGATAATGTTTGACAAAATAAATCAACAGCGATACCAAGCTAGGATACCAACAAAATATTAAAGAGCCAAGTTATATAACCCTCCAAATATTGAAATGAACATCCCATATTTTATTATACAGTGACTTGAAATTATATAATTCTAATAATAAAAACAAACTACAGAAAATTGTAGTTTAGTATTTTTTCAATTCTAGAAGCAATGCTAGAATAATAAAATGCATTTATTTTCTGGATGCTATACTGTGGGTACTGAATGTAAAGTACCTATTGCTAAAGCTATTCAATAATATTTTTCTAATTTTTATTTTAGTTGTTGGAATTAAAATTGATGTTGTTAGCTGGATGGGAAACTTTACAAAAGCTACTACCAAAGACCAAGTAAGTAACCATTCTATAATGTAATATAATCTATATGTAATGTTAACGTGTAGCAGTTGTATATATTGCACAATGCTGAACAGTTTTGTTTAAGTGAAGTGTTTATGAAATGTATAAATTGTAGAATATTAAAGGGCACTTTTATGTATTTCTTAACATACATAGTGCATTATATCAACTGAGGTTGCTATAAAAGTTCTTAAAGAAGGAAAAGAGATATTTTGTAAGGTTTGTTTACAGAATATGAATTTGATAGCATTTTGTCACCAGCAATCATAATTATTACTTTTATGTGAAGCAGACAGTCCCAATGAAATAAAATCTTTTTTTTATAGCAAACTGAACATACGTTTAAGTCATTTATAAAGTTTATTCAACAATGGTTCCAAACGTTCTTCTCAGGCCCATTTCCTCAACTAGCCAAGAATTCATTTCTGGATGTAACTCAATTTAGCATTTCATTAATTCACTTCTTGAACACATGTTGCTTAAAGGGATAGAAAGGTCGAAAATGAAAAGTTTATGGGTGTATTTCAATTTAAATAGAAGCATTTTTCCAATATACTCACATTAGCAAAAATGATTCTTGTAAACGTTATTACTGTTTTGCAGCAGCATACGCGCATATGTTTTGAGGGCTCGTGCACTGGTATTTAAGCTGAGAGAGCTGGTGGTGATGTTTATTCTTCCTGTGAAGATTTAATTTCTGTCATATAATTTACTACTGATGTTCTGAGAAGGTGTGGTGTTTGCATATCAGTGCACAGGCCCTCAGCATATGTGCATATGTCATTGAAAAAAGTAATACATTTTACTAGAAGCATTTTGTCTAATGAAAGTATATTGCAAAAATGTTTCTATTTAAAATTGAGATGCACCCATGCACATTTCAATTTTGACCTTTCTATCCTTTTAAAGACATTGGGCTATATTCATGGAGGTTGTTCGGCTGCTGAAGGGCCTGGTCAGTAAAGCGAGCCTATGTCTGCAATTCATGTAAGTTCATCTTTTCTAGCCAATCACCTTTGGGTGGTACTCTCATTAACACACAGTATATAGTTATGTTAAATGACTCAGTACATGATATATCCCACAGCAAATGATAACCGTCTCCTAGTTCAAAACAAATATTTTTGGGGAGAGAGAGAAAGGACTAGCAGGGGATTGACTAGTACTCTTTCCTAATTAATTGGTAACTAGGCTGATTAACACAGCTCACAAAATCTGATAAATGAATAAGTTAAAAAAACTAACTTTAATTCTATGTATTATAACGTGTAAAAAGCAACCCTATTACCCTTAAAGGGACAGTATGCACTCATTTTCATATAACTGCATGTAATAGACACTACTATAAAGAATAAGATGCACAGATACTAATATAAAAATCCAGTATAAAACTGTTTAAAAACTTACTTAGAAGCTGTCAGTTTGGCTCTGTTGAAAAGGTAGCTGGAAAGCCCACTGCAAGTGGCAAATAAAACACTCCCCCCTCCCCCTTCTTTTGCATATGAAAAGACCCTTTACACAAACAGGAGCAAGCTGGAGTAGGTAGCTGAGCGTATTCACATAAAACTTTGGGGCTTGGTTAGGAGTCTGAAAATCAGAGCAATGTTATTTAAAAATAAGCAAAACTATACATTTATTTAAAAAAAAAACTTTATGGGCTATATAAATAGATCATCTACAAAACATTTATGCAAAGAAAAAATGAGTGTATAATGTTCCTTTAAGTAACATTAAACCATTACCCATCACCTATGAGAATAAGCTAGAACCATTGTAAACCATACCCCTGTATTCCTGGTCGATAGCTGGAATCGTTGGCTTCAGGTGCCAGGGATAGCTCAAACAGTAGTCTAGCTGAGTACAAACGTGTTTCGCCCACTAGCACGGGCCTTTTTCATTGTGTATCTTATTACGTTGAGAGACAAACCGATTGCCGAAGACTCATAGATCTTTATTTCCTACAATACACCATTCACAGTGCCTATATATCTCTTCTTTTCCGTTAACTGTCTCCTAGTAACACAGAAAAATAATGATTACAGCTGAAATACTATAAGAACACATTTACAAAAATATTTTTTATTTATTAATATTTATGTATACATGTTAAAGTACACTCTTTTATAGAGGGTGTTGACTTTCATTTGTTTTGTAAGGTTTTTAGTGCATTTTTGTGATGCTGATGAATTAATTTCAATAGAGCTGATCTCATCACTCATTCCTCGGTTGAGGGGCAGTTACAAATCTTGATTCATTCCACTGTTTTTCAGTGGCAAAATTGCAGTGAGTTTTTCAGCAAGATATTAGTTTCATGAACAAGATTTATGGAATCTAGGCAAATGACTAAATATATATATGCATCTGTAAATGCAAATACTCTAAACAACAATGTTTGGAATGTAAGCACATACTATACAATGATCTGTTGAGAATGATTTTACTCATAGTGGAGGAGGTTTCGTTCACATCTTTTTTACTCACCATAATTTAAAAAAAATGGAGACTTGTGATTAGAGGTGGACAAACACTGTGGGAAACTTTAAGAATGTCTGGGATAAGTATAAGACTATCCTACAAACTAAATAAGCTTATACTTTTAGGAATGAAAACTTTTTGGGCCTATGGTTCTTATCTGCTGATATAATCAGAAAACTGATTGAATATTATCTTGTATGGGATATCAGTTTAATTTCCCTTTAATGTTACTATATGCAGAGAAGTTGCTTGTAACTTTATTTATTTTAACAAAAACATGACCTTTAAAGTCGTCAATCCCCGGCCTTAAACTTATAACCATTATAAGTTAAAATAATAACATAAATAAAAGAGTTACACACAACTTTGGTATAAAATTTGGCCGCAGCCGTTTTATTAACAACACAATTTAAATATTGGGTAATAAATATTTTCAAACATTTTTCAAACATTTTCCACAGAACATACCTGATGTTCATAAATAACATTACTGACAAATAAAACATAAACCACAGCGGTGCTAGTTCCCAAACCCACAAAAACAAGATGGCCGTTATTCAACAACTGGACTCAGCTATATCCCTGTTGAGTCCGTCCAAGTACACCTAAACTTTAATAGGGAACCCCTTGCCCCTATAAAACCAGTTGTCCACTCACCCCATGGAGAGGCAACTACTTAAAATCCTCCAAATCACTTGGCCATATTGCGTACCATATTTGTCTGGGAACTAGCACCCCCGCCTTGCTGCGACAAACACGAACAAGGAAGGAAAACAAAGATTAGGGAGGGAGGGAGGGAGCACTTTCTAGAAAGGTTTGATAATAATTCTGATGACAGATTCTCCCGCTCTTTCTTTAAATGCGTAACAGCGCGTGCTAAGCCCGCCCCCTACAGTAAATAACCAATCACACCCAAGGCCTAATTCCTCCAACGGTCAAGTCCCCTTCCCGTTACTTCGAACTCCCAGGGGTTCCCTGACCTTTAAAGTCGTCAATCCCCGGCCTTAAACTTATAACCATTATAAGTTAAAATAATAACATAAATAAAAGAGTTACACACAACTTTGGTATAAAATTTGGCCGCAGCCGTTTTATTAACAACACAATTTAAATATTGGGTAATAAATATTTTCAAACATTTTTCAAACATTTTCCACAGAACATACCTGATGTTCATAAATAACATTACTGACAAATAAAACATAAACCACAGCGGTGCTAGTTCCCAAACCCACAAAAACAAGATGGCCGTTATTCAACAACTGGACTCAGCTATATCCCTGTTGAGTCCGTCCAAGTACACCTAAACTTTAATAGGGAACCCCTTGCCCCTATAAAACCAGTTGTCCACTCACCCCATGGAGAGGCAACTACTTAAAATCCTCCAAATCACTTGGCCATATTGCGTACCATATTTGTCTGGGAACTAGCACCCCCGCCACCGACTGGACTGACCGAACAGCCCAGTCCCGCCAAACCCAATATTTTTCCCAAAGCTTCTTTTATATCGAAAATAAATAGCTGCAGCCCAAATTGGTTAAAATGAACACCATCTTTCAAATAAAATTCCTCAGCCCCATCTACTTCAAAATCTGGGTGGAAAACTACGCCTCCCCCCAACCTCTTAACAAAAGAGCTAATTATTTTGTTAATTTTTTTACGACTCTTTTCTAGCCTATCATAATCCCTCGCTGATCTCCAAACCAACCTAGGAGTAATCTGTGACCAAATTATTTTGATTTCAGGATGAAGTTCCTTTATGTTGCCCAGATCTCTTTTGATTCTTCTAACTAGTTCCTTTTGAGGAATCATACCTAAATCATTTCCCCCCAAATGCACTATCAAAACCTGAGGACGAGGAAACATTCTGCCAAAATCTAGAAACAACGGAAAAAAGAGTTCCCAGCACATCCCCCTAATCCCAAACCATTTGACCTCCCATTGATCCACAGGACACCCAAGCTGAAGGCCGCCCATTTTCTTACTGGCCTCAGCATTGGCCCAGTATATAAACGAATGCCCCATCACCCATACGATCTTTACACCTAAAATAAGAGAAAAAAGGAGTGTTCAGGATGATTACAACTCAAACATTCCAAAACATACATTCTATTCAAGGTTTTTTTTTTTTTTTTTTTTTTTTTTTATATCCTTAAATCAGGCCTAACATAAGATTTATAACGACTTGAACCCCATCTACCAATCTTTTTAACTATATCCTCTCTGAGACCTAACATAGCGGCTTCAGTAGCCGCTCCAATCCGGAAAGAATGAGATCCAAACTCTAAAGGATTAAGACCCAATAAAACAATTGAACCTCTTAAAATGGCTCTAAATTGATATTGTGATAAAAAAGAACCGTCTGAATGAACCAACAAGGGGCCATCCTGCAAAGGCCGTATGGACCCATAAAGCATCATTACCTGACATGGACATATTTCACCACCGCTAGGGAATAGCACTATGTTCTTGCCTTTCCCATATATGTCCGTTTTACTATTTCTCAGTAATATTTCTACTCTGTTATCATTCCATAATACATCTTCTTTTTGTAAACCACCTGACACTTTTTTGCTAGGGCTTACCAATTCCGAAACTCTAAATGCCCCAAAAAAGGCCAATACAAAGGCCGTTCTAAATAATATTAATTCAAATCTTGATGCACAAATCTCTGCTAATACCACCCAAACTTTTTGAAGTAAAGAAAATGTAATAGGTCTTCTCTTATCTCTAACCTTTGTCTTTTTCTTCAAGCCTTTAAGAACCTGACGGACCCAAAAAACCTTTGTAACATCAGACAAACCTAATAAGCGAAATCTAAAGGCAAGGGCCGCCAATCTTCTTTCCATATTAGATGGTGACAAACCCACATTTTCCCAATGCCACATCCATTCCAATAAGCAACCCGTGACATCATCATACCCTTCTTTAATTTCAGATTGACATAACCACATTTCCCATTCCTTCCAAACTGATACATAGGACGTCCAAGTACCTGGAGCCAAAGATTTCTTAATTAATTCAGCCAATCCTCCGTCCCAAGCTTCCAAAGTTGGACGGGAAACGTCGCTCCAACTACGTCCGCCTGAGGCGCCAACTCTCGAAAGCGAGACCACTGTGAACGAGATAAAGAATCTGCTATCAAATTAAGCTTACCAGGGATATGTTTTGCCCTGACGAAAACATTCATACTTAAACATTTCAGGACTAGCACTCTTAATAAACGCAAAACTGGTAATGATGATGCAGATAAAGAATTAATAGCAGAAACAACACCCATATTATCTGTATGAAACAATATGGATTTATTCATCAAATCAACTTCCCACACAAACAGAGCCACCAGAATAGGAAATAGCTCAAGGAAAACTAGGTTCTTGGTTAAACCTAAATTGACCCACTCTTGAGGCCACACTTCAGCGCACCAATGCCCTTGAAAATAAGCCCCGAAACCAACACCCCCAGCTGCATCAGTTATCAAATCCAAATCAACATTAGAGACCCTAGCTTCCATGAATATTGCAACACCATTAAAATTTTTAAGGAATTCCAACCAAACCTTCAAATCATCCTTGTGACCTTTTTTAATCCTTACAAAATGATGAGGCTTACTAACACCAGACGTAGCCAATGACATTCTTCTAGAAAAAACTCTACCAATAGGAATGATTCTGCAAGCAAAATTCAACTTTCCAAGTAAGGATTGCATTTTTCTCAAAGTCACCTTACGGACCGCCAAAAATTGCTGAATCATTTCTGACAAATCCACAATCTTTTCCAGAGGCAGCCTACATTCCATACTTTCAGAATCTATTGTAATACCCAGAAATTTAAGGGCCGTAACTGGACCCTCAGATTTTTCCATTGCAATAGGAACCCCAAAATCAGATGCCATTGAATAAAAACAATCCCTTAATTTCAAACAAACGTCCGAATCATGGGGACCAACAAAAAGAAAATCATCCAGATAATGAACTACTGAAGAAAATCCAGACCTGAATTTAACAACCCATTCCAAAAATGAACTAAAACATTCAAACAGAGAACAAGAAATAGAACAACCCATCGGGAGACATAAGTCAATATAGAAAAAACCCTCAAAACAACAACCCAGCAAATAATGTGAAGAAGGATGAACTGGAAGTAACCGAAAAGCCGCCTCAATATCTATTTTAGCCATTAAAGCGAATTGCCCAGCCTCTCTGACCAACTTAACCGCCATGTCAAATGATGTATAAGACACAGACGATAATTCATCCGGAATATCATCGTTAACAGATCCACCTTTTGGAAATGATAAGTGGTGAATTAAACGAAATTTACCAGGCTCTTTCTTAGGAACCACTCCTAAAGGAGAAATACGCAAATGGGGGATAGGAGATATTTTAAAAGGACCTGCCATTCGACCCAAAGAAACCTCCTTCTCAAGCTTACTCCTAACAACCTCAGGCCATTCCCTAGCAGACTTAAGGTTACCCCTGTAATGAACAACGCCTCCCGAAGATGGAATTCTGAAACCAAACTCAAAACCATGTAGCAACAACAAGGCCTTATCACCACAACCTTTCTGTTTAGCGTAAAGTACGAGCCACAGCTCCATCCCGCTTAGCCTCACCGGAGTTAGTCCCTTTTTCAGGGAGCTCCTGTGTTCCTCCCAATTTGTTCTTTTTGAAACACTTACTGGAAGGGTGGGATCCACCACACCCAGAACATTCGTGTCTGAATTTACATGATGCTCCCCATTTACAGAACTTTTCATTGAAAGCAAAACAGAAACCTTTTTTGGCTGTTGCCGACGAACCGTTTTGAAGAGATCCGCCGGCACTCCCTCGAAAGGGCTGCGAAGACCTTAACGGAGTCATCACTTTTAACCATAGACCCATATCACGATCATCCCATTTCATCTCAGGCTTAACCGACAAACGTTGTCTAAATTGTTCATCATAATACCACCAAGCCATACCACCATATGTTCTCTGAGCAGCTGCAATTTCATCTAAATAACAAAAGAGGGCCGCTCCTTGATCCGGGAACTTAACAGCAAATACACTAGCATAAATAACAAAAGCCTGGAACCAGTTAGTAAATGTTTTTGGTAATTTTCTGTAACGTCTTTTCCTTTCCTCCTCTTCCTTCTTGGCCGAATCCTTTTTTGAATCTTCAGGTATCTCAAAAGACTGATCAAGAGGAAGGAGGGAAAATAATTCAATAAAATCTCTCTTGTAAATCTTTTCTCTTAACTCTACCGTCAAATGCATGCCCAAAGGCCCAATAGAACACAAACAAGACCTGGCCAAAGCCGTGTCAGCAATCTTCAGCTCAGGACCCCCATCCGTTTTGTTATCAACATTAGTCCCCTTTTGCTGAGATAAACCGACCATTTGAGATTGAGGTACTGACCCTATATCCTTTATTCCCTCACCACCAATCCCTAATACCCTATTTTGGTTAACCAATTCTGTGGGAACCCATGAATTGGCGACTCCCCCCGTGACTTTTGTTCCTTCTAATTTGGCTAACAAGTCCCTTAAACCTGCTACAACAGTTATAGATAAGGGATCAGCATGCACACCAACTGTATCAACCCCCACATTCAGATTCACAACACCGGATCCCTCATTACCTGTACTCGGGTCCTGAGGCACTGCAGACTGAATCCTTTGAGATGCAGCCGTAATCTTCTCTGTATTCTGGAAACCAGTAGCCCTGGGATCCGTGTTATTCATTAATTGCTGCCCTTTTTCCGTCTGTAAAAAAGAAACATGTGACAAACCCCCAGAAGGTGCCCAAATTCCAATGCCCCTACTAGCTGTAGACATACCCAACCTATTATCCACTGAAACACCCTTACCCTTCTTAGCTGATGGGACCTCAAACCCTTCTCCCCTTAAATCCCCATACCTCTTGCGTTGCCTACCTCTACCTTGTATTCTCCCAATCCCAGACCTGTTTGGACGTTGAACAGAGTTAACCGAGCTATGACATGTATTATTAATACTCTGACCCATAATGCCCTGAAGACCAAAATTAAAATTTTTGGCCGTACTCACCCTTGTTTCTTCTCCCTTTGCATTAAAACGTTCCACCCCTGGAACGCCTTCCTCAATATCCAGCCTGATATTTTCCGTCCAAGATTCCTGAAGGCCATAAGCCTCCCCACTTAGGCCGTCATTTCCCACCATTAAAAGACCCTGGGAATTCTCAGGCCGTGACCCAGTTTCATTCCCATCTAAAAGAAAAACATCATTAGTGACAGGTAAATTTTTAATTACTTCAACATTCCTATCCCTCAAATTTCTTAACTCGCCCTTTAAAACTGGATCACCCGTGACCCTGACTGACGTATTAAACTGGCTAATAGTGTTAACTACATTGGGAGAAGGAGGAATAAAATCCTCCTCAGAAGAATCTAAATATAAATCTAATTCTACCACACCGTTATCAACCTCGGTATCATGATGACTATCGCTGGCTTCAGGCCTTTCAACCCACTCGTCTAACACCCGATAAGCCTGATTTTCCGTATTATTGCAAGGTCTTAAAAAATGAGCCGACTTAGAAACATTATGTAACTGTTCTGAAACTGCCTGAGGTATTTCAATCGGCCCTGATACAATCAAACCCTCACCTTTCTTTTTCATTAAGGCGCTACCTAAACTACATATACTCGCTTGTTCATTACCCTCACACAGAGAAATAGGCCTCGGCAGGCCGTCACTTTTACTAGCTTGCTTTTTCCCTCTAATTACTACCTTCTGGCCTAAATTGGCCGTCTTACCCTTAGGCAAAGAATCACCCTTCATTACAGGCTCAGTGAATTGTTCCGTAATGGAACAAGTGCTCCCGGACTGCGTCACATTATCAGCAAACTCCGCTCCGGTCTGCCGACTTCCGGAGCTCGAACTTGACTTCTTCCTCACAGACGCCTTTAACCCCGGACTGGGGCTGGATTTTCTCCGACCGCTATTACCCCCTTCAGCATCAGAACGAACTGGAGGCCTCGAACGCCTCGATGTTTTCGGAGCCACCTCCACGATATCCACTCTGGGTTCGACGACCGGGCTAAGCAATGGACGTAATTTTTCTTCGAGCCAGGTAGGGCCCATTTTTGCAGCTTCCAACTTAAGTTGGTCAAAAATCGCATCAAAATGCGACATCACAGAATTACTAACTGAGCACAGCACTTTCTAGAAAGGTTTGATAATAATTCTGATGACAGATTCTCCCGCTCTTTCTTTAAATGCGTAACAGCGCGTGCTAAGCCCGCCCCCTACAGTAAATAACCAATCACACCCAAGGCCTAATTCCTCCAACGGTCAAGTCCCCTTCCCGTTACTTCGAACTCCCAGGGGTTCCCTTTTTTAAAAAGCAATTGTAAATTTGAATTCACTGTTGAAGTCAAAACCAGCTTACTATTTCTATAATACAAAAATATTAAAAAACAATAATATATTCATTACATAATCCAACATAACCCATAATATATAACATTTTTACAATATATGAACGTTTCCATGGATCCTATTTACTAAAACCGATAAAGTTTCAAAGTTGCTGCTATGGAAACTGCAAATTATTTATTGAACATAAATAATTTATTGAAATTTACCTCATGAGCATGTATTCATTTTATCCTGTTGTTTTCCCTGTGTCTGAGATTGTTGTTTGTCTTTAATGCCACTGTGGCTTGGTAATCCCTTTGTTACCCTCTGTTTTAATTTCCATTCTTTAGTGCAAGAAGGAAATCTGTGACTGTGAACAAAACAGTATGGTAAGATTTCAAAGCTTGCTTAAATGAAGAATCTTTGCTTATTGTTCAATCTTTCCCACGCATAAGTTAAAGATCCGCACTTCATGTGATTAATGACATTTCGAGGATCAAACCGTCCCCTTCATCAGACCACCTATATATATATATATATATATATATGAAATTAAAAATGAGTTTATATATGTAGTCATAAATAAGTAGTTATCTTATTTTTAATATATTTATTTGTTATAATGTAGATTAGTACATTAAAATCTTATGAACTTGTAACTATATATATATATATGTGTGTATTTATATATATATATATATACATATATATCATATATATATATATATATATATACACACACACGTGTATATATATATATATATATATATATATATATATATATATCAGCAATTAATTAGTGTACTGCAAGTGATTTACATACAAATTAAAGGGATAGAAAGGTGAAATCTGGGGTTTATTTCAATATTAAAGGGACACTGTACCCAAATTTTTTCTTTTGTGATTCAGATAGAGCATCACATTTTAAGCAACTTTGTAATTTACTCCTATTATCAAATGTTCCTTATTCTCTTGTTATCTTTATTTGAAATGCAAGAATGTAAGTTTAGATACCGGCCCATTTTTTGTGAACAACCTAGGTTGTCCTTGCTGATTGGTGGATAAATTCATCCCCCAATCAAAAACTGCTGTCCAGAGAGCTGAATCAAGAAAAAAACTTAGATGCCTTCTTTTTTTATATAAAGATAGCAAGAGAACGAAGAAACATTGATAATAGGAGTAAATTAGAAAGTTGCTTAAAATTGCATGCTCTACCTGAATCACAAAAGAAAAATTTTGGGTTCAGTGTCCCTTTAAGCAGAAGCTTTATTTCAATATCTGAAGACAAACAGGATTATAAACCATCCTTGAGTCATTTAATGAAGTCAAACTACTTTAGAAGTCATTTGCACATCATCAGACATCATCAGGCTTGTATAGTCAACAGCTAAGGTAAGAAATTCTGGGTGATGACTTCAGAATGATTAGCAGATGACCTTACTGATTACTTCACAAGCATGAACAGTCAGTGAATGACTCTATAGTCATCTCATTTAAATATTTCGCCCTGTGAGCATACTTCAAGATGGCTTCTGATGACTAGTCTGGAGTTATTGACTACTTCAGAATGACTACAGAATGGTCATCCCTTTTCAGTAGGGATACTTCCATTAATAAAAAAATGCTTCTAGTAAAAGTTATCACTGTTTTTCCTGTGGCATACGCTCATATGCTGTGAGGGCCCCTGCACTAGTATTTTTTTTAAAAAAAAAATCTCAGAGTTTAGCAGCAATGTGTTGTGTCAGACTGTCTACTTGAACATGTTTATTGTTTAAATAGATAGATAATCCCTTTGTTACTCATTCCCCAGTTTTGCATAACCAACACGGTTATATTAATATACTTATTACCTCTGTGATTACCTTGTATCTAAGCCTCTGCAGACTGTCCCCTTATCTGAGTGCTATTTACAAACTTGCATTTTAGCCAATCAGTGTTGGCTCCTGCATAACTCCACAGTAGTGAGCACAACGTTATCTATATGGCATGCATGAACTAGCACTAAAACAGAAAAAAGACAGACGCAACCCAACTCAGGTGCAAATAATTTAATATGGGGTAAGTGCACATACAACAAATGGCAACTTACAAACGTTAAAATGAAATTGAAGCAAATGTGGTAAGGTCAATGCCGTCTCTCCGGTACTTGCTGAACTCCGGAATATCTTTAACTTTCGAGCATAACCCTGATGGCTGTCTATAATTTTTTTGAAGAACAGCTGGCAATCCTACTCGTGCATGTACCTATAGCATTCTATGACAGCGAACACGTGATTTCCATGTGTATAGGTGCTGAATTCTGATGAGGGGTTACTATAGAAACATACAGTCGCTCTTGCTTTAGTATTTTATATGCCTGCACTGCTAGTTCAACTTATTGCACAGATTCTAGCATATCTCTAAGATTATCTTGGTATCCTTTGTTAAAGAGTAACCCTATGTTTATAACAATGTTATTCATAGTTGCAAACACTGCTGCCATGGAAAGCTATAGGTACATGCTCGCGTAGAATTGCCAGTTGTTCTTCAAAAAAAATTATAAACAGCCAGCAGGGTTATGCTCGAAAGGTTAAAGATATTCCGGAGTTCAGCAAGTACCGGAGAGACTGCATTGACCTTACTGCATTGGCTTTAATTTGCTTCAATTTCATTTTAACGTTTGTAAGTTGCCATTTGTTGTAAGTGCGCTTATCCCATATTAAATGATTTGCACCTGAGTCGGGTTGCGCCTGTCTTTTTTCTGTTTTATCGTTCATTTCATCCAGTGGTTTTGGAAAAATACCCAGTTTGACTTCGGCTGCATACGATCTCTTCAAGGATTGCCTGAGGCAATCACGTCCATTTGGCACTATGTTCTGAGGGTGTTGCTCTTCAATATTCCTCTTACTACTTATCTGGGACAGCCGGCTATCTATTTCTACTAGTGATTGCTAACGCTGATACTAGACATGTGCGATTCATTTCGGATCGATTCGGAAATTCGGCCAAATTCGTTAAATTCGGAGATTCAGATCGATTAGAATTTCCGAATTAAAATAGTGCCGAATCTACCGAATAAATCCGAATTAGTTCGGATTTATTCGGTAAATTCGAATGGCCATGGATTACACTAGTATTGTACAGTATATTAGGTTATATCACTCTGCTATGGGTTACACCTAATATACAGTACATAATACTAGTCTAATACACAGCATATCCTACCTAACACATACCGAAATTCCGAATTTTCGAACCAAATCCAGCCAAATTTATTAAAATCCAAATGAATCCGAAACGAATCTGAAACAAATTATTTCCGAATTCGAATCGATCCGAACCGAAATTCGAAAAAATCCAAACCGGACCGAAACTGAATTTTTCGATCATGCACAAGTCTAGCTGATACCGGTATTGTTTTTACACATGAACTAGCACTATCAAACTGTGAACAACTCTGAAATACTGTAAAAAATCACTGAGATTAGAGGCAGCCTTCAAGGTATTGGAAATCAGCCTATGATCCTACCTAGGTGTAGCTTTCAACAAAGAATACCAAGAGAACAAAGCACATTTGATGTTGTTTAAAATTAATTGCCCTATCTGACTCATGAAAGTTCAATATTGACTAGACTGTCCCTTTAATTAGTGTCATACAAGCCAATGCTGACTCTCTAAAACTGAATACTGGTGCCCTCGCAGCATATGTGTTTATGCAGATAAAAACAGTAATAACTTTTATTAGAAGCATTTTTGCTAATAAAAGTATAGTGCAAAATTGTAATATTCTCTTGCACATTTCAATTCTGACCTTTCTATGTTTCAAAAAATATTAAAAACTATCATTATAAGTAAAATTTACAGCATTTTGAAAACTAACAGCAGTCCAAGGGTACATCTATTGTAAAACTTAAAAAAAGGAGGTTCATCTGGTCTCTTTTCTTGTTAGAGACCAGATTTAAATTAGGTATAATAATAATTAGCTATAATAATGTTAAATAGGAAGTAAGCATAAATAGAACAACATTAGTTATAAACAGGGTCTGACTGATAAACTATGGGGCTCCCCGGGCAAAAAAAAGTAAGGAGCCTCCTTTATCCCACCCCAGTCATTCTACAAAGAACCTCCTTTAAGTACTGGCATGGATATTCCAAGATGGCTACAGCCAGTAAACAATATCAATGCACACACGTTCAATAGCAACATATCCTCATTGACATCTCACATGGCCCATACTTAAATGGTCATTGTCAGGTCGATGTAAAATAAAGTTGCATTTCTATTGAAGGCAAAGTTAAATTGATGTGAAATAGAATGAAACTTGCATTTCTATTCAAGGCAAAGTTATATGAAGTAAACCATTAACTAGGACCTTTCCAATCTCACTTGTGTTTTATCCTCTATCCAGCAATTCATAAAACATTTCATCGCCAGTGTTGCAAAAATGATGCTAATGTGTTTTTTTATTGATATCATATATATATATATAATTATCTGTTATTCTGATTTGCAGCAAATGGATTGCATTATTCTTGATGATGGGGGTTTTCTACTGATGTCAAATCAAGATAATTACAATGCTCAGGTACGTTGTATGACCAGAAACAATAATTTTAAAATAACTTTTTTACTGTTACTGCTGCATGATATAGAAAGGGTGCAGGAGGGTATTTGTAGCTTAATCTAAAGTAAGAGTTTAAGATGAATAAGGTGTAGACTGTCTCTTTAACCAGATCTCTGAGGACTCCATAATCATTCTAATGTAATCTGTGATTGTGCTGAAGTGATTTTGTTTACTTTTAACTTGTAATACAATCGGAAAATCCAACATGCGCAAACTCCCTTGATATACTCCTATCGCTTGCAGATAACTGTAAATGCGCCACTCCCTCTAGTTATGGGTTCTGCCATGTTGAAATCGAGCCTTCATTGAATTCCAGTGCTGAGGTGTTTGCATATGTGCAGCAACACTTCTTCAGACAGCTGCATGAAACCCAGGTTCCAAAATTGTGGCACCCATAATAAGAGGAAAGGTACATGAAATGTATTTAGTGTTTAACCCTTTGAGTGCTAAGCACTTTCCCACCTGGGTGCTATGACTTACACTGTTAGAAAGGTTAGGTGATTACCTTTCCAATGGTGGGTCTTGGGGGTCTGTAGCTGCTTAGATGCCTGCTCCTATACTTAACATTGTTAAGTATAAATAAAGTTGCGTGGTGACGTCATCACGTTATTGTGCATGACATCACCACGCAAAACGGTAAGCCCTGGCGATGCCTGTCACTCTACAGGCACGATCACCGTTTTAGGAGCGGGTGGAAGCCCCCAGATCTCCCTCAAGGTGGGAGAGTGCTAGTGACGGCTCTGAGCCGCCATTAGCACCAGAGTGGGAAACTCTGTGATGGCTCAGAGCCGTCATTTGCACTCAAAGGGTTAATGTCTCTTTAATGGATATAACAGGCTTTTGGAAATATTTTACCTACATAATCATGTTATATCTTTTATAGAGGTGCATTAGTTTTCGGACGAATCCACATTCATCACAAAAATTAAATTTTTGTTTTAACTAAGCAGAAAATGAAAAAATACTGATGAAAAAACTTATTTTTTTTAAGCGGTTAATACATACCTTAACGTGCTCTCCATGCTTTGTAGAATACATTAAGGTAAGTATTGTAGCTACAGTTAAACTTTTCACCTGGAGCTTTGAAATGTACATTTGTTTTAACAAAAATTTGTGTAAATATTTACTGAAAATTCAATTTAGTTTTGTTTATAACAAACAAAAACTAAATAGTGCAGGCAACGAATATTTGGTGAAACGAATATCCCTGAATATTCGTAACAAACATTTTGTCCAAACTAAATTTTCTTCCCTTCATAACTCTAATATCGTTTTTTATTCATTTTTTTTTTAGATTGGCAGATTCTATGGGGAGATTGACCCAAGCTTGATGAAAAAGCTAGTAAACATATCTGTGTATGCCTTTAATAAGTCATATGACTACCAGTCTGTATGTGACCCAGGTGATGAACCTGTAAAAACAGATGCTGCTAGAACAGTATTTGTGGTACGTATATTAATAACTATTGTAAGAACCTTTAAAAAGTGTAATTCCTTGCATAGCCATAATCTCATAATTATATATCTATATTTTGTAGCCGACTATAGCAGATATATTAAACCTTGGATGGTGGGCCTCTGCAGCCGCTTGGTAAGTTTCAGTTTCTATATCACTTTGTTTTATAATATTCATTGTATATTTTTATTTAATTATAAAATAATATGGAATAATACTCTTTTTTTAATCAATTGGTATTTTTATCATAGAAGATTTTAGCTAGTATAGAGTTAAAGGGACACTAAACCCAAATTTTATTCTTTCATGATTCAGATAGCGCATGCAATTTTAAGCAATTTACTCCTATTATCAATTTTTCTTCATTATCTTTGTATTTTTATTTGAAAAATCAGAAATGTAAGCTAAGGAGCCGTCCCATTTTTGGTTCAGAACCTGGGAAGCGCTTGCTTATTGGTTTGCTAAATGTAGCCACCAATAAGCAAACGCTATCCTGGGTGCTGAACCTAAAATGGGCCAGCTCCTAAGCTTTACATTGCTGCTTTTCAAATAAGATAGCAAGAGAAAGAAGAAACATATATAATAGAAGTAAATTAGAAAGTTGCTTAAAATAGCATGCTCTATCTGAATCACGAGAGAGAAAAAAATTGGGTTTAGTGTCCCTTTAAGGAACTCTAATGAAAATTGGAAATAATTCACACCAATAGTTTATTTTGATACATAAAATATGCTGGATCCATATATACAGCTCTGGAAAACAATGCTGCATAAATAAGACCTTACAATTTGCATTTAGAAATGTGTTTTAAGTTAGACTTCCATGACTCTCATCAGGATAACACTTTATACAAACCTGCTTGAAAATAAAAAGAAATACAATTGATTAATCAGTTCAATGAAACTTCATTATCACTACAGTTATTAAAGGGACATGAAACACAATTTTTTTCTTTCATGATTCAGATAGATCATGCAGTTTCAAGTTTACTTCTAGTATCAATTTTACTTCATACTCTTGGTATCATTTGTTGAAGAAGCAGCAATGCACTACTGAGAGCTAGCTGAGCACACCAGGGGAGCCAATGACAAAAGGTATATTTGTGCATCCACCAATGAGCAGCTAGCTCCTAGTTCCTCAGCCTATCTAGGTATGCTTTTCCACCAATATAACAAAGCACATTAGATAAAAGATGTAAATTGAAAAGTTATTTTAAATTATATGCTCTATTTGAATCATGAAAGAAAATGTTTGTGTTTCATGTTCCTTTAAGCAAAATTAAGCAATAAGACCTATAGTGAATATGAACACTAGTATCTATTTATATAATGGATAAAGCAGCTCAATATTAGGGATGGGCGAATGTTTCTAAAAATTCGAAATTGAAAATGAATTTTGATACATTTGTTTGTTCAAATCGAATTTCGAATGTTTATATAACATTCTAACATTCTATTTTCGAATTTTCGTTTTCATATTTTTCAATAAAGTTCGAAAATATTTGTTCAAATAATAGAATGTTTAGCTATGTATTCATTCAATTTCAAAATGTAATATTCAAATTCAAATGTGACATTCAAATTCAAAATAGTATTTCTAGTCTACAACTGTGTTTAATAAATGTAATATTCGAATTTGAATGTCACATTCGAATTTGAAATAGTATTTCTAGTCTAATACTGTGTTTTAAATGTAATATTCAAATTCGAATGTGACATTCGAATTTGAATGTCACATTCGAATTCGAAATAGTATTTCTAGTCTAATACTGTGTTTTTTAAATGTAATATTCGAATTCGAATGTGACATTCAAATTCAAAATAGTATTTCTAGTTTACAACTGTGTTTAATAAATGTGATATTCGATTTGAATGTGTTATTCAATTCAAATGTGATATTCGATTTGAATGTGACATTTGAATTTGAAATAGTATTTCTGGTCTAATACTGTGTTTTATCAATGTAATATTCAAATTCGAATGTGATATTCGATTTGAATGTAATATTCGATTTGAATGTGACATTCGAATTCGAAATAGTGTTTCTAGTCTACAATTGTGTTTTATAAATGTAATATTCAAATTTGAAAGTGACATTCATATTCGAAAGTGACATTCGAATTCGAATGTGACATTCGAAAACTGTATATAACATTCGAAAATCGAATTTTTAAGAATATTCGTTCTTATCAGTATTCTATTATGTAAATCGAATTTCTACAATAACATTCGTTCTAACATTCAAATTCGTATATAAAGACATTCGCCCATCCCTACTCAATATAATATTAGGTTAACATCACAATGCACCAATGCAGATCTGCAATGTACGTTGGATAAAGGTTCATTTACCACTGATTACAGCTCAAGTACAGACCCCTCTTTTACTTTTGTTTCAGACTGTTTAATCTTTTTTTAATCATATACTGCCCTATTGTTTGTGTATTTAATGGACCTATTTATATCACTACATAAAATATTGACTCTTTGTAAATTCAATACAAATTAGTTTTGTATTTGATTTTATTACTACCCAACAAACTTACCATAATGTTTATATTTCAGGTCTATTATGCAGCAGTTGTTTTGGACCATAACTTTCCCACAGTTCCAAGTAGCAGGTATATCATTAGTATTACAATATATATATATATATGATTCCATGCATACAAACATCTGCTAAGGACAATATGTGCATTTCCACAGTTCAGTAAACCATACAAGGGTTTATATTTTGATATAAAATATAATCCATTACTTATCTGTGTAAAAATAAATGATTAGTAAAAAAAAAAAGTCATTTTAGGCAAATGTATTAACCTAAAAAGTTAAACAAAATATAGAAGTTCTCACTTCCTGAAAAATGTCTTTAATAAATTCCTGAGAATGTTTTACATTTTTTTTTTCTAGTTAACTTTTTCCATCAATCTATATGTATGTGTATAAAATTGTTCATTTAGATGTAATTATCTAGTTATCCACTGTGACGTACAGGGTTAACCAACCCTGTACCAGTCACTTGTTTGGCACAAAAATGGTTACCAGACCCTTTCAACCGTAACCAATTTCTCACAGACTAGCCACTCTAGACAAGCCTGTAACTTAATTCAGTGGGTGCATGGGTTAGCAAACACTCTCTAGTCTGTACTAAACCTTAGAAAAATGCCCAAACACGCTCACTGCTGCCACCACCTAATGCTATTATATGGGAAATCTTAAGGAAAAACCCAGACTAACAGATTAAAAATCCTAAAACACAATTTAGCAAAAAAGTAATCTGACCCCCCCCCCCCCCCCACACACACACACACACACACACAAAGTATTGTTATACCAGTCTTTTACAGTAATGTGGTTCGGTTCAAATATTAGACAAAGGCAAAACTTAAAGTTTTTATGAACAAAAAAGAGTCACAGTACATTTATATATAAAAAGGAATTAACAATTACAATTACACAAGGCAAAACAGTGTTCAAAAATAAAAGGGAGAAAATATTACAGAACCTATAACTTCCCTGAGGTATATAGTTTTCTTCTTCCAGGGAGATGAAATTCGGAAATGGCCAGACACGCTGTTATGAACAACTTACCATGTAGAATGGCAAAATTATTATTTTGAAATCACAGTTTCAGGTTTGTGAGCAAGCCCCCTTTGAAAGTGATCCATGGAAGTAACCATCAGCCCCTTTTTTATGGCATGTCATATAAAATCTGAATCCTTAGCTGGAAATATAGAAAAGCTAATAACATCATGAGGATCAGTTTGATACCAAATATGAATCATAAAAATCACTGTAGTGCAAAGGCTTAATTACCCCCCTGTATCCTTTTGAACCAGGTACAGATAGTAAGAGTCAGTGGTCCCATAAGTCTGATTCTTTTAGATATTTCTGATACAGGGTTGTAAATAGCAGAGAAGAAAAAGCATCCTAAAATCATGAGACCTTCTTGACATCCACCATTTAAAGGGACATAAAACAGGTTGGGATCTGTGCTTATTCAAAATTGCTGGCAAGTATTTTAAAATAATTTCAAAAAATAAGGAAAATTAATAACATAGCTAAGCTGCCTGGATCAGCCAACTCTACCTTACTTATCAGTGTTTAGACACAGGCATTGTATTTCAACTGAGTTCACAGCTTCTAGGCATGCTCCAGCAGATAATCCCTATGCACTTTTGAATTCTACCAAAATAACAATAGATACAGCCATAGAAGGAAATGTGTGGGGGGAGTTAGAGCTTTACAATTCAGAAACTAAAAAGAAAGGGTTAAGGGCGAGGCACTGCAGTATAAATTTGCATTAAAGTACTTATTATTATATTTTGTCTCTATCCCAACTTGTTTTTTGTCCCTTTAAGATATCCTTCATTTATTTATGAATCACATATCAATGTCCAAAATTTGCATGCCCTATAGACTTCAGCTGAAATGTCTGGCTTAGCTGCCAGCACTCCATTGCTCTGTGATTCAACACCAACTAGATCGGAAACACATTGAGAGCTCCCATAAAAATAAATGACATTATGAATTTTCTTGCATTGTTTCCAGTACGTTGCAAGATTTGTTGTTGCAACACTTAGCATGTTTTTTTTTATTATTCAGAACTATTATAAAAATTTATCCAAGTTAAAATGTCATAGTTTTAAAAGCAAGGCCAAATGTCATGATTTATTGAGACAGGAAACCTAGTTCAGCTAAGCCAACTCACTAAATCTCAGAGACTCATTTTACGTTGCAGCATACTATGAAACCATAACGTAATTTTACATACTTTATTCCTAAATGTTCCCCAACTCACAAAACACAAAATAGTTATAATAAAGTCAGTAAACTCACAGTTTAATTCTGTCTTCTGCACTTTTCCCTCTATTTCTTCACAAGATACACAGCAAACTCTTCTATGTGAGATACAGGGATTTTATTGGGCAAACATTTTATTTAGCATAATGTCCTGGTAGACTTGACACAAAATTTTAGATAAGATGCCATTTGCTGATTTTAAAAATGGCATTAGACCATATCTTCATGTATATTGAAATGGGCTTCACCATAGAAACCTTAAGAACTCCATAAGATACTTTTCCTTCCCTTAATATTAATTGCTTGGAGCTCCTTTGGTGCAGTCTTGCATAAGTGAGTCTGCAGCCAATAGCTAAGAAGCAGCTGTCATCAGACTTCTGTTTCTTAACCTGAGAGGATGGTTTAAAATCACTCCGGACTACTCAGACTGGGGTGATTGACAGCCCCTGCTCTGGCACGATTGGAAACGTGAGAGCAGGGGGTGACATTGCTCGAGCAGTGATAAATACGGAAGCCTGTCCACACAATAATAAGTGGAGACCTTATTGTTCAATCTATTTTGATACAGATAAAGTCAACTTACATCTTTTGAAATACGTGTATTTTGTCTGATAAAGGCAGATATATTTTTGTGTTAATGTTACGTTGTAAAGTGGAATCTTGATTTACCTTGAAATGTTTTACACCTTGTTCTGTCATTCATCATTTCTCATAAATAACTACTCATTTTTCCTTCACTCTCCTTATCAACATATAAAGCTGAAATTACAATTGAGTCCGTTTTTGAAATATAAAATAAGATCATATTTTTATCAAGTAAAAATGCAAATTTCATAAAAGTTTCAACATAAATGTATAAACATAATTAGATGTTAGCTCAATAATTTGATATTAATACATTGTTGTCAATTATTGTACAGTAAAAGGAAAACTGTAAAGTTATGTATTTTGCTCAGTATTTCAGTAAATACTTATCCACCAAAGTATTATATTTTAATATATACAGAATATTTTAGTTTGAAATGCAGTGTAAAATTAAATCAGCTGTTCAAGCAAATACTGTGTTCAAAAATGGGTGTTAAGCAATTTAAAGAAATTGATACAGTATGTTCTTGTGAAACCTCAGATCTGTTGGTGATTTAGAAATATATCCTTGAAACTATTTATAATAATATTACCTGGCTCCAAATAGTAACCCAAGGGAAACTGATGCACTACATATAATATGTCCAAGGGGCACAGGAGTGTGAAGAAAAACAAAAGAGAAAATTTTGAAGAATATAGGTCTGAAAATAACTTAGTCCCACTGGGCAAAGGAAATGTTCTATTAAGGCAAAAACAATTGTCTTGCAAACCTCTTTATTATTGCTTTTGGACATTACCATCGTTTAGTATCTTTCTTCATATTTAGGCTGTCAACAAATGCTAACAGATGTCTTGTTTTACAGCTGAGTATGACGACGATGATTTTTCCATTATTCTGTCTAAGGAGAGCTGTATTACTGAACAAACGCAATACTTTTTTGAAAATAACAACAAATCCTTTAGTGGTTTCTTAGACTGTGGCAATTGTACAAGGTAGAGTATCCACTGTTTTTGTTGTTTTAGTATTTTTAGCCCTCCCAACTGTTCTGAAATAAATGGGACTGTCCCATTTCAGAACCCAAGTACTACAGTAAGGGTGCTGCTTCCTTTTAATTACTTCTGTGCATCTGAATTAGCAGCATTAATCTGCTTAAAGGGACAGTTCACCCAAAAACTTTCTCCCCTTTAAATTATTCCCAATGATCTTTTTTACCTGCTAGAGTGTATTAAATTGGTTGCAAGTAGCTCCTTTACCCCTATTTTGTATAGCCTATTGACAAGCATAAGTAAACACAGCCAGCAGAAGAGATTACACTCTCAGTGGGATGCAGGATAGTTAAGTAATAAAATGATAATTTTCCATTGTTCTCTCTATGTATTGAGCTTTGGTGTTCCAGACAATTATAAGATAAGGAAGCAAGTGTGTGTACACAAAGTGATAACATAATGAGATCTGATATTACCTTAAGTTCAACCCCTTGTAATAGGCTGTGGTTTCAAAGCACAAAACCAGCTACTTCAGATACACAAATAAAACCGAAAATGCAATTTCTCAAATATTTTATACTCCGCAGCTGGTATAATAAGTCATTTAAAATACATTTATGGAAAAACAATTTTACAGTGTACTGTCCCTTTAATGGTTTCCCTATTCTACACGGTTTTAGTATTTGCTTGCTATGTTTGTCACCCTTCAGACACTCATTGTTCTTGCCCCAAGCATTTGTCTAGTTTTCAAACTTTTAAATGTTGGTAGGGTTATAGTTTACTTAGTATTGGCCTTGGGAAATAGCTGATATCTTGAGGGAACTTTAAACAATTATTTTTATAAGCATAGTATTGCGGTTATTCCCTGCCTCCCTCTAGTCATGAGTGCCACCATGTTGAAACCTAGCTTTCACTGCACATGTTTACTCAGGTGCAGCAGATTTCCTTCTGATACCTGCAATGTAAGCTAGGTTCCAAATTGCAGCACCCATAATTAGAGAGGATGCATGAAATGTATTTAGTGTTTAATGTCCTTTTAACAACAAGCAGCATATTAGCTCATTGTTCAAGGTACTTTGTTTACTCTGCTTCTGGTGAAACCTGTAGTGTGGGAGGGGGGTAATGTAAACAAAAGTGAAACTCGCACCCATTGAAATAATAAGAGCACAATATGTTATACTGGGTACATTTTTTAAATAAATTGCAAAATTGTTGATCGGAAAATTTAATGAAATGTATATATTTATTTATGTCTCTTTTTTCCCCCCCAGAATTTATCATGTTGAAAAGATTATGAACACTAATTTAGTGTTCATCATAATTGACAGCATTCGCACCTGTGACACGTGTGATACACAACCTTTAATACAGGCAGAACAGCGTTGTATCCTTTTGTGTAAAATATTCATATTTTCATGCCTATTATTACACTTCAGCAATGTAATATGTCAGTAATATACATTATATGCAATATGTGATTAAATGATTAATAACTCATACATAAAGTTTATTATACAATTATTTAAATTATTGTCACTTTCCTATAAGACTATAAAATATTTACAAATGATGTATGTAGGGGACATATCCTAAGTAGACCAAGATTTTTGTTAGATTTATGGAGATAATGGGAATTATAAATAATTTTTTGCCCTATTAAAATTATATTAATTATTTTGAAATTTTATAATTTTGGAACATCAACTCATGTATTTGGTATTATTCTGTTATTTATCTTTTACTTTAAAGATCACATGCGTCTCTTGATTATCTCAACAAACAGAACTATAAATGCTTACTTTCCTTAACTACAACAAAAAGCCGATGGACCTGATCCGTGTTTACTCGCTCAGACACCAAGACACAGAAAGGGGCCTGATGTTTGCTTTGATCAAGATATTGGGGTATGTCCTAAAATAAATAGGGGAAATAAAGTAGGAAAATAAGCACAGTTGTTATTTTTTAAAGTGTGCTCAAATGTTAAACAAAATTCATTGTATTTTCATTTTAAGTTTTCTGATTTATTTTTTTTAATGAATATATCTTAGAAATTGTACTAATGTTTTCAACTGTCTTACACATTTCTTGGCTTTGACAGCATGCACTGAACCACTTACTATTTATTTATTTGAATCGTGTTTCATTATTAACTGAAAAATAATGGCTGCTTTGTCTACCTTTTTCACATATGTACTTCCACACAACAATTTAAGAAAAAATATTTTTTTTTTCAAAAATTTATTAGTTTAAACAAATTAATCTTCTAAAATGTATTATTGAATGTTTCTGATCTATTAACAAGATAAAAATATATTTCAGAAGCAAATATAAATGGCAAAACATGTAAAACAGAATACATTTTTATTTTAATTCTAATTAAAATTACATTGTTTTGTGTTTGCAGCAGATATTTTTTATTTTTTTTTCTGCTTAGATATAATATTTGTATACAATATATGTATTGAATTTCTCATTTTATTAACACATTAATCCTGGGTTCTAGAGGAAATAAAAAAAAATATTCCACAATTTTAGATTTTTTTAAAATATGGGTTAACTTCTCAGGCTCTTTTGAGTTATTGTTGTGTAAAAGTACATTTTCTTCTTACTAGGCTATTGTGCTAATGACTGATACAATGTTTTATGTTTTGTAGTAGTGGAATATTTTGTTTAAATTTATTTTTATTTTTTAAGTCATTGTTCTGGGTGAATGCTGTCACGTGATCTCTTCTAACTGCTTGCCAACTGCATGAAATCTCATCTTGTGTGTCTTTCTTTGTGTTTCCTTTCTTTTTCTTGCTTTGCCTGTAATTAATAGGATGAGCCTTTATGCACAACGAGTCGTGCCTCAGCAATGATGTCAGCTCCTATCTTCATTTTACTGCAAGTATTCATATGGTGTTGAGGGTTAGTTCTTTTATCTAATTTAATTATTTTTTTTCTTATATGTATTTATGTATTTATTTATTTTTTGTTTTGTTTTGTTAAAAAAAACTGAGAAGCAGCACTAGATATATATTTTTAAATAAACCACCTTAAGGCTTTCCATCCTCTGTATTTCAGATTTCTTTTAATTTATTTATTTTATAATGTATTTGCTATTATTTATTATGCAATATACATTTTTAATTATCAAATTTCAGAAACCACAAAAGTTGCTGATCATTAAATACATATTTCTTTCATGTAATTGGCAAGAGTCCATGAGCTAGGGACTTATGGGATATACAATTCTACCAGGAGGGACGTTTCCCAAACCTCAAACTGCCTATAAGTATACCCCTCACCACACCCACAATTCAGTTTTACAAACTTTGCCTCCTATGGAGGTGGTGAAGTAAGTTGTGCTTGATTTTTATGATTTCTTCTATGATAAGCGCTTCTAAGCATTCTGAAGCCCAATTCCTCTCAGAGTACAGTGTTTGACAGAGGGATATGAAGGGAGTATCGCCTATTGATTTTATGGTTTTCCTCGCAGGAAATCTTTTCAAAAGTTCTCTGTTATCGGTCGTAGGGATTCATCTCCTACCTCCCTTTTCAGATTGACGATATACTCTTATATACCATTACCTCTGCTGATACTTTTTCAGTACTGGTTTGGCTATCTGCTATATGTGGAGGGGTGTCTTTCAGTAAGTATGTTTTCTTTATTTAAGACACTTTCAGCTATGGTTTGGCGCTTTATGTATTAATATAAAGTCTTAATATATGTATTTTACTTACATTATTTTACTTATATTTGCCAGGAGTCAGGTCTACGTATATTTCCTTTTGCAGACTGTCAGTTTCAGTTTGGGAAGCATGTTTTAGGAAGTTATTTTCCTTACCTGGGATATAGTCCTTTTTTTCAAATTGACTGTTTTTCTTTAAATTTCTCAGGCAAAATTAGGCTCGCAAGGTCGCAAAATGCTGCTATTTATTGCGTCATTCTTGGCGCAATAATTTTTTGGCGCAAAGGTACGTAATTTCCGGCGTCTTAGTTGACGCCAGGTTTCCTTGCACAAGGTTGGTCTGTTATGACGCGAGTTGCGTCATTTCTGGATGTTGTTGGCGCCAATAAAAAATTCTACTTCCTTTTGCGTTGTGCGTCATACTTGGCGCCAAAAAATTTAGTTTATTTTTCACCCCACTACCTATATGCCTCTTGCCTTCTATATGCTCAGAGGGCTATGCTGTTTGCATTTTGTCCCATTCCTGAAACTGCCATATAAGGAAATTGTAAATTTTGCTTTAATGTTGTTTTTTCTTTTACATTTTGCAAGATGTCTCAATCTGATCCTGTCTCAGAAGCAACTGTTGGAACCCTGCTGCCTGATCACAGTTCTACCAAAGCTAAGTGTATCTGTTGTAAATTAGCTGAGATTATATCTACTTATCTTTTCAAGATTGAGTATATTTGTTCCTTGTTAAAAGAAGTGTTGGTTACTTTGGAAATTGAGAAGGCTAGTCCTCTTGATATCAAAACTAGTAAATTCTGTTTATAAACCTCCTGTGTTTACTCCTGAGGTTTTTCCAGTTTCTGATCCTATTTCTGATGTGATCGCTAAGGAATGGATTAAGCCTGGTACTTCTTTCATTCCTTCTTCTAGGTTTAAAAGGTTGTTCCCTTTGCCAGCGGCTAGATTAGATTTTTGGGAAAAAGTCCCCAAAGTTGATGGGGCTATGTCTACTCTTGCCAAACGTACTACCATTCCTATGGAAGACAGTACTTCTTTTAAAGATCCTTTAGATAGGAAACTTGAATCTAATCTAAGGAAAGCTTATTTATATTCTGGCTATATTCTCAGGCCTGCTATTTCTATGGCTGATGTTGCGGCTGCATCAACCTTTTGGTTGGATAGCTTAGCACAACAGGAAACAGATCCTGATTTGTCTAGCATTGTGCGTTTGCTTCAACATGCTAATCATTTTATCTGTGATGCTATTTTTTATATCATCAAAATTGATGTTAAATCTATGTCTTTAGCTATTTTAACTAGAAGAGCTTTATGGCTCAAATCTTGGAATGCTGACATGGTATCTAAGTCTAGATTACTATCGCTTTCTTTCCAAGGTAACAATTTATTTGGTTCTCAGTTGGATTCAATTATGTCAACTATCACTGAGGGAGTTTTTTGCCTCAGAATAAAAAATCTAAGGGTAAATCTAAAGCTTCTAATCGTTTTCGTTCTTTTTGACAGAAAAAGGAACAGAAAACCAATCCATCCCCTAAAGACTCTGGTTCCAATTGGAAACCTTCTTCAAGTTGGAATAAATCCAAGCCTTTTAAGAAACCAAAGCCAGTATCCATGTCTGCATGAAGGTGCGGTCCTCGATCCAGTTCAGCTGGTGGGGGGCAGCTTGAAATTTTTCCAAGACATTTGGGCAGATTCTGTTCAAAATCAGTGGGGGTCTCTCAAGGGTATTGAATAGGATTCAGAGTAAGATCTCCTGTGATAAGATTCTTTCTCTCTCACGTTCCAGCAAATCCGGTGAAGGCTCAGGCTTTTCTGAAGTGTGTTTCATATATAAAGCTTTCAGGGGTAATAATTCCAGTTCCATTTCAAGAACAGGGTCTGGAGTTTTATTCAAATCTATTCATTGTCCCAAAGAAAGAAAATTCATTCAGGCCAGTTCTGGATCTGAAGTTTTTGAATCATTTTGTAAGAGTCCCAACTTTTAAGATGGTGACTATGAGGACCATTTTGCCTTTTGTTCAGCAAGGTCATTATATGTCCACAATAGACTTACAGGATGCATATCTTCACATTCCAATTCATCCAGACCACTATCGGTTTCTGAGATTCTCTTTTCTAGACAAACATTACCAATTTGTCGCTCTTCCATTTGGCCTAGCAACAGCTCCAAGGATCTTTTTGAAGGTTATCGGTGCCCTTCTATCTCTAATCAGAGAGCAGGGTATTGCGGTGTTTCCTTATTTGGATGATATCTTGGTACTAGCACAGTCTTTACATTGAGCCGAATCTCATACGAATCAACTAGTGTAGTTTCTTCAAAGACATGGTTGAAGGATCAATTTACCAAAGATTTTATTGATTCCTCAGATAAGGGTCACCTTTTTAGGTTTCCAGATAGATTCAGTGTCCATGACTCTGTCTTTAACAGACAAGAGACAAATTAAATTGGTTTCAGCTTGTCGAAACCTTCAGTCTCAATCATTCTCTTTAGTGTGCATGTAAGATTTAGGTCTCATGATTGCAGCACTGGACGCGATCCCCTTTGCTCGTTTTCATATGAGACCTCTATGCTGAATCAATGATGCAGGGATTATACTCAAATATCACAGTTGATTAATTAATTCCCAACATTCAACTCTCTCTGACTTGGTGGTTAGACCATCATCGTATAATTCAAGGGGCTTCTTTTGTTCATCCTACCTTGACTATGATTACAACAGATGCAAGTCTTTCAGGTAGGAGAGCTGTCTGGGGATCTCTGACAGCACAAGGGGTTTGGAAACCTCAAGAGGCGAGGTTACCAATCAATATTTTAAAGAGAGAACCATTCATTTGTTTTCAGACGGACAATATCACAACTGTGGCATATGTCAATCATCAGGGTGGGACTCACAGTCCCCTAGCTATGAAAGAAGTATCTTGGATACTTTCTTGGGCTCTCTTTTTAATTTCTGTGGTGCATATCCCAGGTGTAGACAATTGGGAAGCGGATTATCTCAGCCGTCAGACCTTACATCCGGGGGAGTGGTCTCTCCATCCAGATGCATTTTGTCAAATTGTACAGATGTGGGATCTTCCAGAAATAGATCTGATGGCTTCTCATCTAAACAAGAAACTTCCCAGGTACCTATCCAGGTCCAGGGATCCTCAGGCGGAGATGGTGGATGCTTTAGCAGTTCCTTGGTTTTACCAACCTGCTTATAAATTTTCCGCCTCTAGTTCTTCTTCCAAGAGTGATCTCCAAGATCATTATGGGACAATCGTATGTGTTTCTGATAGCACCAGCATGGCCTCACAGGTTTTAGTTTGCAGATCTTGTTTGAATGTACAGTTGCCAACCTTGGCCACTTCCTTTAGGACCAGACCTTCTGTCTTAAGGGCCGTTTTTCCATCAGGATCTCAAATCGTTAAATTTGAAGGTATGGAGATTGAACACTTAGTGCTTAGTCATAGAGGTTTCTCTGACTCAGTGATTAATACTATGCTACAGGCTCGTAAGTCTGTTTCAAGGAATATTTATTATCGAGTTTGGAAGATCTATATTTCATGGTGTTCTTCTCATAAATTCTCCTGGCATTCTTTTAGAATTCCTAAAATGTTACAGTTTCTTCAGGATGGTTTGGATAAAGGTTTGTCTGCAAGTACCTTGAAGGGACAAATCTCTGCTCTTTCTGTTTTATTTCATAGAAAGATTGCTAACCTTCCTGATATTCACTGTTTTGTTCAGGCTTTGGTTCGTATCAAGCCTGTTATTAAATCAATCTCTCCTCCTTCGAGTCTTAATTTGATTTTGAAGACTTTGCAGGCTCCTCCTTTTGAGCCTATGCATTCTTTGGATATTAAACTACTTTCTTGGAAAGTGTTGTTTCTTTTGGCTATCTCTTCAGCTAGCAGAGTTTCCGAATTGTCTGCTCTCTCTTGTGAGTCTCCTTTTCTGATTTTTCATCAGCATAAGGCTGTTTTGCGGACTTCGTTTAAAGGGACAGTATACACTCATTTTCATATAACTGCATGTAAAAGACACTACTATAAAGAATAAGATGCACAGATACTGATATAAAAATCCAGTATAAAACAGTTTAAAAACTTACTTAGAAGCTGTCAGTTTAGCTCTGTTGAAAAGGTAGTTGGAAAGCCCACTGCAAGTGGGAAATAAAACACTCCACCCCTCCCCCTTCTTTTGCATATGAAAATACCCTTTACACAAACAGGAGCAAGCTGGAGAAGGTAGCTGACGGTATTCACATAAAACTTTGGTGCTTGGTTCGGAGTCTGAAAATCAGAGCAATGTTATTTAAAAATAAGCAAAACTATACATTTATTTAAAAAAAACTTTATGGGCTATATAAATAGATCATCTACAAAACATTTATGCAAAGAAAAAATGAGTGTATAATGTCCCTTTAAATTTATTCCTATGGTTGTGAATTCTAACAACATTAGTAGGGAAATTGTGGTTCCGTCCTTGTGTCCTAATCCCAAGTATACTCTTGAAAGATCTTTATATTCTTTGGATGTTGTAAGAGCTTTGAAATATTATGTTGAAGCTACTAGACTTCTAGTCTATTTGTTGTCTTCTCTGGTTCTAGAAAAGGTCAGAAAGCTTCTGCTATTTCTTTGGCATCTTGGTTAAAGCTTTTGATTCATAAAGCTTATTTGGAGGCGGGACAATCCCCGCCTCAGAGGATCACAGCTCATTCTATGAGATCAGTCTCCACTTCTTGGGCTTTTAAGAATGAAGCTTCAGTTGATCAGGTTTGCAAAGCAGCAACTTGGTCTTCTTTGCATACATTTACTAAATTTTACCATTTTGATGTATTTGCTTCTTCTAAAGCAGTTTTTGGTAGAAAAGTTCTTCAGGCTGCTGTTTCAGTTTGATTCTTCTGCTTATGTTTTAAGTTTTTTTCTTTAAATTTATGAGAAAAACATATTTTTTGTGGATTTAATTTTTTTCAGCGGGAAATGGCTGTTTTTATTGTATCCCTCCCTTTCTAGTGACTCTCCTGTGGACTTTCACATCTTGGGTATTTCTATCCCATACATCACAAGCTCATGGACTCTTGCCAATTACATGAAAGAAAACATAATTTATGTAAGAACTTACCTGATAAATTAATTTATTTCATATTGGCAAGAGTCCATGTGGCCCACCCTTTTTCTGGTGGTTATATTTTTTTGTATAAAAGCATAATTATATTTCCAGTTCCTCTTTTTTGTATGCTTTTTTACTCCTTTTTCTATCACCCCACTATTTGGCTATTCGTTAAATTGAATTGTGGGTGTGGTGAGGGGTGTATTTATAGGCATTTTGAGGTTTGGGAAACTTTGCCCCTCCTGGTAGGATTGTATATCCCATACGTCACTAGCTCATGGACTCTTGCCAATATGAAAGAAATTAATTTATCAGGTAAGTTCTTACATAAATTATGTTTTTTAGATTAGTGAGTTAGCTAATGGGCATTTTGCATAGGTATTGTACTGGCAAAAAATAAACAAACCAAATATTGTAAATATTGCTTTAAATAAAACTAGATTGTTTTGAAAGTATGAGACTTGGTAAGAGCATAGTTATCTAGTACTACTGCTATAAAGGTCTTATTTCAAAAGAACTTTGATACTAGCAAAATTTTAATTAACTTTTATGAGCCCCAAAAATGTTCATTTTAACATTTCAGCAATGTAAGCAAACAAAAGTCTTCTTACATTTTTATGCAAAACAGTGGTATGGAAATAGCTCCAGGCAGATGCCGGTTACTCACACCGGAAGTGTGGAGGACTGGACAAAGAATTTCAAAACCCAGAGTTCACTTGCAAATTCACTACAGTGGTCGGATCACACAGCAAATACTAGGGATGTGCATTTGTTTTATTACAAATGTCAATTCATGACGAAAATGTGAATATTCATTTAATTTTAACAAAATGAATATCCAAATGAATGCACTAATTTAAAGAAAAACAAATATATTTGTTTTTCTTTAAATTAGTTTTATTACTCACCTGTAGTGCACTGGGGAGCCATGCTAATCCTCTTCTATTTCATAGACTCCTGGGCTGTGCTAATGCTCACATTAGCGTGGCAGATCCCTTCTCCTTTAGTGCATATAGGAGGAGTGCTAATCTGTCCTTCTTTACAGAGTCTAGGGTCATGCTAATAGAAGAATAAGACCCTGGACTCTATGAATAAGGCCTGGGAGTCTATGAAGAAGCAGAGGAATAGCGTGGCTCCCCAGCACGCTAGAGGTAAGTATCAAGATGAGTGAGAGGGGCATTTATATTTGTTTTAACAAAAACAAATGTAAATGTTAACAAATATTCAGTATTCGGTTAATTTAAACTGAATACTGAATAGTGCAGCACACAAATTTTCTAAAAAATAAATTTTTCAGAAAATGAGTTCCAAGTTATAAATCCGAAACAAATTATTCAGTGCAACACAAGTCTAGCAAATACTACACAATGAAAAAGTCATCCTGAAAATAAAAAACATCAACGTTTATATAAAAAGTAAACAATGCATGCACACGCGGCACAGACTATGGCCGTATAACGACTGATGAGATTTGCATCCCCTAATGGTGCTTTATCTATTATTTTGTTTTTCTCTCACAAGCTTTTATAAAAATACTCAAAACACTAACTACTCTGAAAGGAAAACCTATGCATAAGAAAATAAAATGTCAAGGTACAGTGCTCTAAAAACAGCATAGTTTGATTTGTATTAGGTCTAATAATAAAGTTAAAACATATGCTGGGTTCTCCCTGTGTACTTTTTCCGTTGCAACATTTTACAAAGCAGATAGCTTTCCTTATTTCTAGGGGAGACATCTTGTCACTCACAGGGACAGCCCCTTTTCTTATAGAATACCATGAGGGCTGCCCCGGTGAGTATTGGCAAGGAAAACCATGTCTAGACTGTCAATTTTTTTTAGAATCAGCCTCCTAGTATTAGGCTTTGGTATACAGAGATAGAAAAGTTAAGGAAGCATTTTTGTATAGAAAATGACAAGATAAGGAGGTCTGATTTTCTTGCAAGCTCATCCAATTTCCATAGGTTGTGGATTCAAAGAATAAAAACATCTATTTCATATACAAAAAATCAACCTAAAAGAACAATTACCCATACATTTTTTAACTTTATGCTGCTTGTTTAACAAGTCATTGCTAACATCAAACCAATTTTACAGTGCACTGTCCTGTTAAAGAGGCATTAAAACATTGTATTGCAACTAAAATAAGATATATGAAAATATAACATAGTTGTTTTTTGTTTTGTTTTGTTTTTTAACCCCTTAGTGACCACAGCACTTTTCAATGTTCTTACCGTTTGGGACCAGGGCTATTTCTGCTGTGTTTGTGTTTGGCTGTAATTTTCCTCTTACTCATTTACTGTACCCACACATATTATATACCATTTTTCTCGCAATTAAATGGACTTTCTAAAGATTATTTTCATCATATCTTATAATTTAATGTAAACATTTTTTTTAAATATGATGAATTTAAAAAAAAAAAAATATTACACTTTTTCTAACTTTGGCGCCCAAAATCTACAACCACCAAAAAACACCAATGCTAAATAGTTTCTAAATTTTGTCCTGAGTTTAGAAATACCCAATGTTTACATGTTCTTCGCTTTTTTGCAAGTTATAGGGCAATAAGTGCAAGTAGCACTTTGCAATTTCCAAACCAAAATTAGCGATAGTTACATTGATAACTGTCAGGAATCCCTAAATATCCCTTGACATATATATTTTTGTTTTTAGTAGACAACCCAAAGTATTGATCTAGGCCCATTTTGGTATATTTCATGCCACCATTTCACCGTCAAATGCAATCAAATAAAAAAAATTGTTCATTTTTTCACAAACATTTTCACAAACTTTAGGTTCATCACTGTAATTATTTACAAACAGCTTGTGCAATTATGGCTAGGGTTGCCACCCGCCCCGGTTTCACCAGGACAGTCCCGATCTGAGGCTTTGTATCCCTTGTCCCGTAACTACCCTCAATTGCCCTGGGCTAAGTGCTCCCCTGGCAATGCAAGCAGCAGTGAGAACAGTCTTTACAAAACATTAGCTGGCCAGAGGAGCGCTTAGCCCGGGGTTACAAAAAAAAAAAAAACGGGTAGCTGGAGTCTGCAGGAGAGACGGAGGATGGTGTGGGACAGTGGGAGGGGGAAGAGGGCCGAGGAGGGTAGTCGTCACATCCGGCTGCAGCTGAGAGCGGCAGAGAGAGGCAGGTGTTGGTGCGGTGGCCGTGCGGCGGGCTGTCTGTATGGTGAAACATGGCCAGTTATCTTTGTGGTTCTACCACCTCCATTGACTGTAGGTCCTCTGCAGCAGCAGCAGCCTTCCTGGAGCCCATGCCCCGGCCGGCCCTAAACCAACAAGTGCAGTGCAGCCACAGAGAAACTGTGAGTAATACTTGGCTGTGTCTGCTGTTTTTTCAAATTGGTATGGTCATTTTTTTGGGGGGGGCTTAATTATCTGTAAATATACTATAATATATAATATATATATTATACATATTATATATATATATATATTTGAGGCCGCGAGAAGCCACATCTCAAGCCATGCCCTGAGACACACCCTCTCTACGCCCACTTAAAAAGTGTCCAGGAATTTTCTGGGCAAAAGGTGGCAACCCTAATTATGGCACAAATGGTTACAAATGGAATCCCATTTGTTCAACCATTTATGGCTTTGGCATTACTTTTTGGTAATTAGAAGGCCGCTAAATGCCAAGTTCAATCGGATTGAACTTGAATCTGATTGGCTGATTCAATCAGCCAATCAGATTTTTCTAACTTAATTCCGATTGGCTGATAGAATCCTATCAGCCAATCGGAATTCGGCGGACGCCATCTTGGATGAAGTCATTTAAAGGTACCTCATTCGTCGTTCAGTCGTCGGCCGGGATGGATGCTCCACGGTGGCGGAGCGAAGAAAGAAGATTGAAGATGCCGCTTCATGGAAGATGCTGCCGGAAGGAAGAAGACTTTGCTGCCGCTTGGAGGAAGACGTCGCCGGGAGGAAGAATTCTTCTTTGCCGCTTGGAGGAAGACATCGCCGGAGGAAGAATTCTTCTTTGCCGCTTGGAGCAAGACATCGCCCGGATCGGATGAGGAGTTCGGCCCGGTGTGCTGAAGACAAGGTAGGGAGATCTTCAGGGGGGTAGTGTTAGGCTTTTTTAAGGGGGGTTTGGGTGGGTTTAGAATAGGGGTATGTGGGTGGTGGGTTGTAATGGGGGGGGGGTATTGTATATGTTTTTAAATGCAAAAGAGCTGAATTCTTTGGGGCATGCCCCACAAAAGGCCCTTTTAAGGGCTGGTAAGGTAAAGAGCTTTGAACTTTTTTTAATTTAGAATAGGGCAGGGAATTTATTTTTATTTTGGGGGGCTTTGTTATTTTATTAGGGGGCTTAGAATAGGTGTAATTAGCTTAAAAATCTTGTAATCTTTTTTTTTTTTTTTGTAATTTAGTTTAGTTAATTTAATTGTATTTTTAGATAGATATTTGTAGTTTAGTTAATTTATTGATAGTGTAGGTGTATTTGTAACTTAGGTTAGGATTTATTTTACAGGTAATTGGGTAATTATTTTAACTAGGTAGATATTAAATAGTTAATAACTATTTAATAGCTATTATACCTAGTTAAAATAATTAACAATTTACCTGTAAAATAAATATTAATCCTAACATAGCTACAA
Organism: Bombina bombina; assembly: GCF_027579735.1. NCBI lineage: Eukaryota > Metazoa > Chordata > Amphibia > Anura > Bombinatoridae > Bombina > Bombina bombina. The sequence continues at coordinate 93,085,270 of NC_069504.1, forward strand.
TGTAATTATTAATTATATTGTAGCTATCTTAGGGTTTATTTTATAGGTAAGTATTTAGATTTAAATAGGAATATTTTAGTTTATAATATGAATTAGATTAATTTAATATAAATTTAGTTAGGGGTGTTAGGGTTAGATAGAATTAATATAGTTAATATAAATACTATAGTAACTATATTAACTATATTAACCCTAATATAATTAGGGTTAATATAGTTAATATATATAATGTAATAACTATATTAACTATAATATACTTAGGGTTAATATAGGTAATATAGCTGGCGGCGGGGTAGGTAGATTAAATTAGGGGTTAATAATTTTAATAGAGATGGCGGCAGTGTAAGGGGCTTACATTAGGGGTTAATAATTTTAATAGAGATGGCGGCGGTGTTAGGGGCTCACTTTAGGGGGTTATAGATTTAATATAGCTGGCGGCAGGGTACGGGAGCGGCGGTTTAGGGGTTAATAACTTTTTTTATTGTTAGGCTAGTGAGGGGGGATAGCGGATAGAGGGTTAGACGTGTCGGGCTATGTTTAGGAGGCGTGTTAGACAGTGCGGGTGATTTAGACTTTAGTCAGGTTTTATAGGCGCCGGCAGTTTCTAACGTGGCGCAAGTCACTGGCGACTCCAAGAATCTGTACTTACGCAGATTTCTGGACATCGCTGGTTTGTGAGACTTGCGCCACTTTAGCAAGTGACGGCGCCGCATATTGGACAGCTCGAGTTGCGAGCTGAAACTGCGGGCGACGCGGGTTCCCTCGCTTGCGCCGCAAACTGCGATCTATATCGGATCGCACCCGTGATTGGCTAAATAGATATTTTCAGCTTCTTGTTAGTAGTGCAATGCTGTCCCTTCAGCAATGGATAACAAGAGAATGAAGAAAATTTGATAATAGAATTAAAGGGACATGAAACCCAGTTTTTTTTCTTTCATGATTTAGAAAGACTATGCAATTTTACAATTTTAAACAACTTTCTAACTTCTATTATCTACTTTGCTTTATTCTCTTGATATTCTTTGCTGAAATGCATATCTAGATAGGCTTAGTAGCTGCTGATTGGTGGCTGCACATAGATGCCTTGTGTGATTGGCTCACCCATATGCATTGATATTTCTTCAACAAAGGATATATAAAGAATGAAGCAAATTAGATAATAGGAGTACATTGGAATGTTGTTTAAAATTGTATTCTCTACCCGAATCATTAAAGAGAAAATGTGGGTTTAGTGTCCCTTTAAATTGGAAAGTTGTTTAAAATTATATGTTCTATCTGAATCATATTTTGTGTTTTTTGGGGTTTACTATCCCTTTAACTGTTTTAGCAGAGTTATTATTGCAGCCCCTCCCTATGTTTCTGTTTTTGTGCACTAATATTCGTAATTTCAATTATGTATACATTGGACTTCTGTCTATTTTCAACCTCATCTACTATGTTACTTTAATATGTGTGCACTTTTTAATGGATTTAGTTTTTTTTTTTTTTTTTTTTAAGGAACAAAAAGTAATTAGTAATTAAAGGAACACTGAACCCAATTTTTTTCTTTTGTGATTCAGATAGAGCATGCAATTTTAAGCAACTTTCTAATTGACTCTTATTATCAAATTGTCTTCATTCTCATGGTATCTTTATTTGAAATGCAAGAATTTAAGTTTACATGCCGGCCCATTGTTGGTGAACAAACTGGGTTGTTCTTGCCGATTGGTGGATAAATTCACCTACCAATAAACAAGTGCTTTCCATGGTTCTGAACAAAAAAATAGCTTAGATGCTATCTTTTTCAAATAAAGAAAGCAAGAGAATGAATACAAATTGATAATAGGTGTAAATTAGAAAGTTGCTTAAAATTGCATGCTCTATCTGAATCACAAAAGAAAAAATGTGGGTTCAATGTCCCTTTAACTGAATAGGAAATAAATATATTCCATATGTTTTTGATGCATTCCATAGGTTTTGACACCCCCATTTATTGAACTCTTACAGTGCAAACTCACTTTTCCAGTTAAGAAGCAGGGGTTTGTTCTTTATACTTTCTACAGTGTACTTCTAAATTGGTTTACCCTTAATGTGTTTCCAATGACTTTTTATACCAGTAGCAAAGTATAAAATGTATTGGATATTATTAATTAATGTTTATTTTTGTATATGAAATAGTTTGTTTTGTACTTTGACACGACAACCCATTAAAATGTGATGATCTTGCAGAGAAACCAGATCTCCTTATTTTATCACTTTCTATACACACACAAGTACTTACTTATTGTATCTCTGTCTGTATACCTAAGCCCATGAACAATTGAAGATTACATACCCCCTTCTGGGAGTGTAATTTATTCTGCTGCCTATATAAACATAGCTTTTCTATAGCCAATACGTTAGTGCTAAAATCTTCATTCTAGGTTGGGATAGCACAGGAAAAAGTAAAAAATAAAGCTAAAAGGAACTATTTGTAAATTACATTTTACAGTAAACCATCTCTTTAACTTAAACCAGTCTGATGCATCCAGGATGATTTATGAGTTCTGAGAGAGCGGCAGCACAAGCAATTGTCATTTTGTTAGCATTGTACCCATTGTTTTGCAGTTTCTTATCTTGTCTGTGGCCATTTAGGGTCAGAGCCTGTGGTGGGCTCTTCTAATTTTAAGAATGGGAAAACCCAACATTTTTAGACTTTAGACATGATTTATATGGCATGTAATTTTAAGCAAACTTCCAATTTACTTCTATCAAATGTTCTTTGTTACCTTGGTAGGTAAGCTCACACATGTCTGCAGCACTATATGACACTCATGCCCATGTTCGGTTTGCATAGCCCCGCCCACCACAATCTACCTCAAAACAAGCACATACAATTCTGGTAGTATAATTTAGCCATGCCAATTGCTTAAAGGGATAGAAAAGATTAAATAAAACGTTTATGATTCAGACAGATAATGCCATTTTTAAATTAACTTCTACTTTCTTCTCAGCAGCAGCAATGCACTAGTGTGATCTAGCTGTTAATTGGTGGCTACACACCTTTGTCTGTTGTCATTGGCTCACCAGATGTGTTTAGCTAGCTCCCACCTAGAAGCAGCCTCTTTTTGCCCAATAGTGCTTTTCACAGAGTAGAACTTTACTGAAGTGTATCAGTCTAATTCCATCTAACAAGGTCAGTGCAGCCCTGAAATATCAGGTAATCCTTCTCTTAACAAGGAATGTGGCAACCCAAGGCATTTGTTTCAGCCTTTTTTGGGCCTCAACAGTAATGTGCAGCTATGTTACTCTAAGCACATTGGGCAAGGAGTCCACGTCTAGCTTCCTCGTCACCCTAAGGAAGACTTCCCTAGGGTCATATTACAAATGCTTACAGAACTCTATCTATACATACTACATCTGCTATACTATGCACAAGACATATACATAACTGAATAATTTGTTTATGAATCATTCAGAAAGAATATTCTGATTTTTTTTCTTCAGAATATGTGTGTGTGCTGCAGTATTTGTTTTCATTAAAACTAATGTAAATTTGATCTTGCTGTAGCTATCACAATATCTCTGTTATGCCTGCCTCAGTGTCAGATGGAGAGGCAGGCAGTTAAGTACAATACCCACATGAGGTATAGGTATGGCATGTAGGAACCCAGAGATTAGGGTGGAGTAACAACCAGCCTAAAGCTCTGGATGCAGTGCGGGTGTACAATACTATATAAATGCGGAGATACTGAGCAAGGAAAAATAGTAGTGGTAAAGGAAGCAATCCGGTGTAGTACAGGTAACAGTCACAAGGGGTCAGGCTTGAGTGAAATTGAGGACAATCCAGAGTAGCAATAGAAAGGCAAACAATCCTGCGAGGTACAAAGGGTTAAAGCAAAGTGTAGTCAAAGTCCAGTTCTGAGATCAAAGTAAACGGCAAATCAAACAAAGTACCAAGGGGTAGAGAAAAAGCAGAGTCCAGAATCCAAACCCAAGTCTGTAACAATGCGCAATCTAAATAGCAATGCACAGCACACCCTCAGTTACAACTCAATAAACAGACAATGACAGCTGGAAGAGCTGGCTGCAGGCAGGTAGAGCCAAAGAGCAGAAAAACAAAAAGCCAACTAAGCAAAGAAATGCTGCAGTCTAAGTGCAAGAATAGCACACAGCAATAGCCCACAAATGTGACAAGGTTCAATCCCAGGATGTGACAGTCACCTGTAGGATACTTACCTATAGCGTGCTGGGGAGCTACACTAATCCGCTTCATAGAGTCCAGGGTCTAATAGGAATATTACTGTGGTGGATCCCAGAGCATGTGCTATAAGATGTTCTACTTTAGCATAGGTGGGGGGGCCCTGAACTCTGTGAAGAAGGGGTCCCCTGCCTACACTAAAAGAGAAGGTCCTTTAGTGCAGGCTCTGAGATCTTCTGCACGAATGCTCCTATTAGAGAGACGCTGGACTCTATGATGACTCTATGATGAAGAAGCGGATTTGCATGGCTCCCCAGTGCGCTATAGGTAAGTATGACACCTAATTTAAAGGATAATAAATATACTAATTAATGTTGTCATTATATTTCTCATTCTTTAAATAAGGCAATGCATTCATTTGGATATTCATTTTGTTAAAATGAAAATAAAAATACACCAGCATATCTGTGCCTACAGATTAAAAACCTTTAGGGTCATTCCATGTAAAATATACAAATGGAGGTTGCCTCACCATTTTTTTATTTTTCTGAAAATTGGGTAAAGCTTTCTATCAACATTGTGGGACAAATTTTTAAAAATCCAGAATATATTGAGTTAGGTAGGTCTTCATACCATTTTTAGGGAAAAAAATGTGTTGTTAATCATAATGGTACAAAATGCCATATTCTAAGCCCTATAACATTAAGAAGAACAGGCAATGAGCTTTCCAAAGACAATGTATAGCTCTTATAGAAAAAAACTAATGGGAAATCCAAAAATGCCTTGCAAAGGCTATTTCTTCTGTTATGTGTGATCAGTCCACGGGTCATCATTACTTCTGGGATATAACTCCTCCCCAACAGGAAATGCAAGAGGATTCACCCAGCAGAGCTGCATATAGCTCCTCCCCTCTACGTCACTCCCAGTCATTCTCTTGCACCCAACGACTAGATAGGATGTGTGAGAGGACTATGGTGATTATACTTAGTTTTTATAACTTCAATCAAAAGTTTGTTATTTTACAATAGCACCGGAGCGTGTTATTGCCTCTCTGGCAGAGTTTGAAGAAGAATCTACCAGAGTTTTTTATTATGATTTTAACCGGAGTAGTTAAGATCATATTGCTGTTTCTCGGCCATCTGAGGGAGGTAAAAGCTTCAGATCAGGGGACAGCGGGCAGATGAATCTGCATTGAGGTATGTAGCAGTTTTTATTTTCTGAATGGAATTGATGAGAAAATCCTGCCATACCGTTATAATAACATGTATGTATACTCTACACTTCAGTATTCTGGGGATGGTACTTCACTGGAATTACTCTGTAAAAAGTACATTAAACCTTTTAATAGGTATTTATTATGTTAAACGTTTTTGCTGGAATGTAGAATCGTTTGCATTTTCTGAGGTACTGAGTGAATAAATGTTTGGGCATTATTTTTTCCACTTGGCAGCTGCTTGTTTTAATTGTGACAGTTTCGTTTCTCTCTCACTGCTGTGTGTGAGGGGGAGGGGCCGTTTTTGGCGCTCTTTGCTACGCATCAAAAATTTCCAGTCAGTTACTCTTGTATTTCCTGCATGATCCGGTTCATATCTAACAGAACTCAGGGGTCTTCAAACTTCTTTGAAGGGAGGTAGATTCTCTCAGCAGAGCTGTGAGACTTATATATTGACTGTGATTAAAAACGTTTCAAATTTAATTATTGTTACTTTACTAATGGGAACAAACCTTTGCTAAAAGTTGTGTTGTTTTCTAGGACTGATGCTATAACAGTTTTTCAGTTCATTATTTCAACTGTCATTTAATCGTTTAGTGCTTCTTTGAGGCACAGTACGTTTTTGTTAAATAAGGTTGTAACCAAGTTGCAAGTTTATTTGCTAGTGTGTTAAACATGTCTGATTCAGAGGAAGATACCTGTGTCATTTGTTCCAATGCCAAGGTGGAGCCCAATAGAAATTTATGTACTAACTGTATTGATGCTACTTTAAATAAAAGCCAATCTGTACAAATTGAACAAATTTCACCAAACAGCGAGGGGAGAGTTATGCCGACTAACTCGCCTCACGTGTCAGTACCTGCATCTCCCGCCCGGGAGGTGCGTGATATTGTGACGCCTAGTACATCTGGGCGGCCATTACAGATAACATTACAAGATATGGCTACTGTTATGACTGAAGTTTTGGCTAAATTACCAGAACTAAGGGGCAAGCGTGATCACTCTGGGGTGAGAACAGAGTGCGCTGATAATACTAGAGCCATGTCTGATACTGCGTCACAGCTTGCAGAGCATGAGGACGGAGAGCTTCATTCTGTGGGTGACGGTTCTGATCCAAACAGATTGGATTCAGATATTTCAAATTTTAAATTTAAATTGGAGAACCTCCGTGTATTACTAGGGGAGGTTTTAGCGGCTCTTAATGATTGTAACACTGTTGCAATACCAGAGAAATTGTGTAGGTTGGATAAATACTTTGCGGTACCGGCGAGTACTGACGTTTTTCCTATACCTAAGAGACTAACTGAAATTGTTACTAAGGAGTGGGATAGACCCGGTGTGCCGTTCTCACCCCCTCCAATATTTAGAAAGATGTTTCCAATAGACGCCACCACACGGGACTTATGGCAAACGGTCCCTAAGGTGGAGGGAGCAGTTTCTACTTTAGCTAAGCGTACCACTATCCCGGTGGAGGATAGCTGTGCTTTTTCAGATCCAATGGATAAAAAATTAGAGGGTTACCTTAAGAAAATGTTTGTTCAACAAGGTTTTATATTGCAACCCCTTGCATGCATCGCGCCGATTACGGCTGCGGCAGCATTTTGGATGGAGTCTCTGGAAGAGAACCTTAGTTCAGCTACGCTGGACGACATTACGGACAGGCTTAGAGTCCTTAAACTAGCTAATTCATTCATTTCGGAGGCCGTAGTACATTTAACCAAACTTACGGCTAAGAACTCAGGATTCGCCATTCAGGCACGAAGGGCGCTGTAGCTAAAATCCTGGTCAGCTGATGTAACTTCTAAGTCCAAATTACTTAATATACCTTTCAAAGGGCAAACTTTATTTGGGCCCGGTTTGAAAGAAATTGTCGCTGACATTACAGGAGGTAAGGGCCACGCCCTGCCTCAAGACAAAGCCAAAGCTAAGGCTAGACAGTCTAATTTTCGTCCCTTTCGGAATTTCAAAGCAGGAGCAGCACCAACTTCCACTGCTCCAAAACAGGAAGGAGCCGTTGCTCGTTACAGACAAGGCTGGAAACCTAACCAGTCCTGGAACAAGGGCAAGCAGGCCAGGAAACCTGCTGCTGCCCCTAAGACAGCATGAATCGAGGGCCCCCGATCCGGGACCGGATCTAGTGGGGGGCAGACTCTCTCTCTTCGCCCAGGCTTGGGCAAGAGATGTTCAGGATCCCTGGGCGCTAGAGATCATATCTCAGGGATACCTTCTAGACTTCAAATTCTCTCCCCCAAGAGGGAGATTTCATCTGTCAAGGTTGTCAACAAACCAGATAAAGAAAGAAGCGTTTCTACGCTGTGTACAAGATCTGTTATTAATGGGAGTGATCCATCCGGTTCCACGGTCGGAACAAGGACAAGGGTTTTACTCAAACCTGTTTGTGGTTCCCAAAAAAGAGGGAACTTTCAGGCCAATCTTGGATTTAAAGATCCTAAACAAATTCCTAAGAGTTCCATCGTTCAAAATGGAAACTATTCGGACAATCTTACCCATGATCCAAAAGGGTCAGTACATGACCACAGTGGATTTAAAGGATGCTTACCTTCACATACCGATTCACAAAGATCATTACCGGTATCTAAGGTTTGCCTTCTTAGACAGGCATTACCAGTTTGTAGCTCTTCCATTCGGATTGGCTACGGCTCCAAGAATCTTCACAAAGGTTCTGGGTGCTCTTCTGGCGGTACTAAGACCGCGAGGAATTTCGGTAGCTCCGTACCTAGACGACATTCTGATACAAGCTTCAAGCTTTCAAACTGCCAAGTCTCATACAGAGTTAGTTCTGGCATTTCTAAGGTCGCATGGATGGAAAGTGAACGAAAAGAAGAGTTCTCTCTTTCCTCTCACAAGAGTTCCATTCTTGGGGACTCTTATAGATTCTGTAGAAATGAAGATTTATCTGACAGAAGACAGATTAACAAAGCTTCTAAATGCATGCCGTGTCCTTCATTCCATTCAACTCCCGTCAGTAGCTCAATGCATGGAGGTGATCGGCTTAATGGTAGCAGCAATGGATATAGTACCCTTTGCACGTCTACATCTCAGACCGCTGCAATTGTGCATGCTGAGTCAGTGGAATGGGGATTACTCAGACTTGTCCCCTACTCTGAATCTGGATCAAGAGACCAGAAACTCTCTTCTATGGTGGCTTTCTCGGCCACATCTGTCCAGGGGGATGCCATTCAGCAGGCCGGACTGGACAATTGTAACAACAGACGCCAGCCTACTAGGTTGGGGCGCTGTCTGGAATTCTCTGAAGGCTCAGGGACAATGGAATCAGGAGGAAAGTCTCCTACCAATAAACATTCTGGAATTGAGAGCAGTTCTCAATGCCCTTCTGGCTTGGCCCCAGTTAAAAACTCGGGGGTTCATCAGGTTTCAGTCGGACAACATCACGACTGTAGCTTACATCAACCATCAAGGAGGGACAAGAAGCTCCCTAGCAATGATGGAAGTATCAAAGATAATTCGCTGGGCAGAGTCTCACTCTTGCCACCTGTCAGCAATCCACATCCCGGGAGTGGAGAACTGGGAGGCGGATTTCTTGAGTCGCCAGACTTTTCATCCGGGGGAGTGGGAACTTCATCCGGAGGTCTTTGCCCAAATACTTCGACGTTGGGGCAAACCAGAGATAGATCTCATGGCATCTCGCCAGAACGCCAAACTTCCTCGCTACGGGTCCAGATCCAGGGATCCGGGAGCGGTTCTGATAGATGCTTTGACAGCACCTTGGAACTTCGGGATGGCTTATGTGTTTCCACCCTTCCCGCTGCTTCCTCGATTGATTGCCAAGATCAAACAGGAGAGAGCATCAGTGATTCTAATAGCGCCTGCGTGGCCACGCAGGACTTGGTATGCAGATCTAGTGGACATGTCATCCTGTCCGCCTTGGTCTCTACCTCTAAGACAGGACCTTCTGATACAGGGTCCATTCAAACATCAAAATCTAACTTCTCTGAAGCTGACTGCTTGGAAATTGAACGCTTGATTTTATCAAAACGTGGTTTTTCTGAGTCGGTTATTGATACCCTGATACAGGCTAGGAAGCCTGTTACCAGAAGGATTTACCATAAGATATGGCGTAAATACCTATACTGGTGCGAATCCAAAGGTTACTCCTGGAGTAAGGTTAGGATTCCTAGGATATTGTCCTTTCTACAAGAAGGTTTACAAAAGGGTTTATCGGCTAGTTCATTAAAGGGACAGATCTCAGCTCTGTCCATCTTGTTGCACAGGCGTCTGTCAGAAAATCCAGACGTCCAGGCCTTTTGTCAGGCTTTAGCTAGAATCAAGCCTGTGTTTAAAACTGTTGCTCCACCATGGAGTTTAAACCTTGTTCTTAACGTTCTACAAGGAGTTCCGTTTGAACCCCTTCATTCCATTGATATAAAGTTGTTATCTTGGAAAGTGTTATTTTTAATGGCTATTTCTTCGGCTCGGAGAGTCTCTGAGTTATCAGCTTTACATTGTGATTCTCCTTATTTGATTTTTCATTCAGATAAGGTAGTTCTGCGTACTAAACCTGGGTTCTTACCTAAGGTAGTCACTAACAGGAACATCAATCAAGAGATCGTGGTTCCTTCTCTGTGCCCGAATCCTTCTTCAAAGAAGGAACGTCTTCTACACAATCTGGATGTAGTTCGTGCCCTCAAGTTCTACTTGCAGGCAACTAAGGATTTTCGACAAACGTCTTCCCTGTTTGTCGTGTACTCTGGTCAGAGGAGAGGTCATAAGGCTTCGGCTACCTCTCTCTCCTTCTGGCTTCGTAGCATAATTCGTTTAGCCTATGAGACTGCTGGACAGCAGCCTCCTGAAAGAATTACAGCTCATTCTACTAGAGCTGTGGCTTCCACTTGGGCCTTTAAGAATGAGGCCTCTGTTGAACAGATTTGCAAGGCTGCAACTTGGTCTTCGCTTCATACTTTTTCCAAATTTTACAAATTTGACACTTTTGCTTCTTCGGAGGCTATTTTTGGGAGAAAGGTTCTTCAGGCAGTGGTTCCTTCTGTATAATGAGCCTGCCTATCCCTCCCGTCATCCGTGTACTTTTGCTTTGGTATTGGTATCCCAGAAGTAATGATGACCCGTGGACTGATCACACATAACAGAAGAAAACATAATTTATGCTTACCTGATAAATTCCTTTCTTCTGTTGTGTGATCAGTCCACGGCCCGCCCTGTTTTTTAAGGCAGGTAGATATTTTTTAAATTATACTCCAGTCACCACTTCACCTTGGTTTCTCCTTTCTCGTTGATTCTTGGTCGAATGACTGGGAGTGACGTAGAGGGGAGGAGCTATATGCAGCTCTGCTGGGTGAATCCTCTTGCATTTCCTGTTGGGGAGGAGTTATATCCCAGAAGTAATGATGACCCGTGGACTGATCACACAACAGAAGAAAGGAATTTATCAGGTAAGCATAAATTATGTTTTTATACTATCCTTGCAACAAATAATTACCTGTATCTCAGGAGACCATTTAAAAAAAAATCAAAAAATTTGGGGTTAGAATGTATTACCCAATTTTAAAAATAAATTGTGAAGCAATTTTAAAAAAAAATATTTTTATGCTGATTTCATATGGAATGACCCTATGTACAGAGCTGTTTAGTAGAACAAAAGTTGGTACATTCTTTAAGCTTGCTCACTGTAGTGAATACCCAGTATATTTAAAATTTTGTAATTTCCCGCTTCTAACTTCCTTCTATTTCATTCAGTTAGCAATGATTCTTAGCTACATATGAGTATTCAATAATACAGTAATGCTAAATATTTAACAGAAAAAACAAGTCTTTGTGTTTCTGTGGGATTGTAGCAGTAGTAATAGTTACACATTTAACTCTAGTTAAAGGGATAAAAAAAAAACAGTTTTATTGTTGTAATAGAAAATCACTATGGACCAGTGGCTTATAGTTAATATAAAACATTGCAATATGTATTATTATTCATTTTAAATGGATTTTACCTTTAATATTGTTTTTACTACATTTGTGCAGTGGCCATTAATTCCTGTCACAGCCCTACAAAGAAGAGGCTGTGGTCTCTACTCAGGCTGTGGCCTGATGTCATAAAGCTTCTAGAGTAACATGAGCTGGTTTACTATTAATTATACTATTAAGTGAAGAGACTAGATAAACAGGGAGTCAGATTTGCCTATGCTCAGAACAGGAAAAATTCAACGTAAGTTGCCAATATGTCAGCTCTCTTATCACCCTGAGGGCAGTGGCTACACTGAGATTTATTAGTGCTCATTTTGCAAGAAAACAAAAAAGTTGTTTGCTTTTTTTTTTTTTACACAATCTTTTTTTATGTTTATTTTATTTAACATATTTGACCCTTTAAGTTTGAAGTTCCAACTCCTCCCCTACTGTACTAAACATGTTCTCCATAGGAAACAGTGGGTGAACTGATTTTCTTACAAAAAGGAATTCCGAACTAACACATCTGCAAATATGAGGCAAAAGTTTGTGACAAACACTTTTTTTAGCTGTCCACATTTCCGCAATTTAGCATTATCATCGAGTGCAGAGCAGGCCGTTTGTCGGCTCAAGGGCTACACGCGGCCCTTTGCATTAGTTTTTGTAGCCCCTGGGGAAAAAGCAGGACTAACAATGTATGCCATGGTTTTTGTGGCCATATGAAAACTTGGAACTAAAAATCTGAGCTTTTGGGTGACCACAAATCAAAAAAGCCCTCTGGAGATAAGAACAACATACAGGGGGCAGCATACCATCTTGCCTAAACCTAACCCTGTGCCACTGGACATTTTCATGAAATATATTATTTGTTTCTTTAATAGCTATATATTATATGTGTCCCTTAAAGGGACATGAAACCCAACATTTTTCTTTTGCTTATTTCTCATGATTCAAATAGAGTGTGTGATTTTAAACAACTTTCCAATTTACTTATTTTATCCAATTTACTTCATTCTCTTGGAATTCTTTTATGAAGGAGCAGCTATGAATTACTGGTAGCTATCTGAAGACATCTGGTCAACCAATGAAAAGAGAAATTTTTGTGTAGCCACCAATCAACAGCTAGCTCCCAGTATTGCATTGCTACTCCTGAGCCTACCTATATATACTTTTCAACTAAGGATACCTTAGAAAATGAAGCAATTTAGATCATAGAAGCAAATTGGAAAGTTGATTAAAATCACATGTTCTGTCTAAATCATGAAGGACAAATTTGGAGTTTCATGTTCCTTTAAGGCTTCTAATATAATATGCTACAGCCTCCATGTGTTCTGAAGTTGGCCACTACTGATCTAGTACATACATATTTTTTCCTTTTAATTCTTTGTTAGTACATATGTAAGAATGATGCAATTTCACAAAAACCACAATCAATATAAACCAAAACTTTTTTTTCTTATCAAAAGTATTATGGAGCTTTAAAATTTATTTTTAAATACCAGGCGAAATTTGTTACAATCTGTTTTCACCATAGGTAGAGCGAAATTAAATTAATCGGTAAAACCTATAGAACTTTCATTAAAGTGAAGTAGTAATGCCAGCTCCCTAAACAATTCTCACTTTTGTATAAATTAACTACCTGTGTAGCTATAGTAACCTTTTTGTTATAACAGATTAGATGTTCTTTGGTTCTCCTCATTGATAAAAAAAAAGCAGTTTTTATTAAAAGGACATACTACTCCAGAATTGTTATTGTTTAAAAAGATAGATAATCCCTTTATTACCCATTCCCCGGTTTTGCATAACCAACACTGTTATATCCTTTTTACCTTATAAATAATCATCTGCAGACTGCCCTCTTATCTCAGTTTTTTTAACAGACTTGCATTTTAGCCAGTCAGTGCTGACTTATAAATAACTCCACGGGAGTGAGCACAGTGTTATCTGTATGGCACACATGAACTAGCCCTGTCTAGCTATGAAAAACTCTCAAAATGCACTGATAAAAGAGGGCTTAAAAATTAGCATATGAGCCTACCTAGGTTCAGCTTTCAAGAAAGGATACAAAAAGAACAAAGCAAATTTGCTAATAAAAGTAAATTGGAAAGTTGTTTAAAATTGCACGCCCTATCAATTTTGACTAGAATGTCCATTTAATACAGGTAAACTATTGCGTATTTCAATTGTGCTTTAACCCAAAACTTATTTTCAAACTGTCTTAAAAGACCACCTTCCTGTATGTATTTAGTCTTCAATGTTCAATTATTGGACTGTGATCATTTTACAACCAGCTTGTTACTAAAATTTGCTATTAAAATGTAGTGGATGAAATGGCACAGTTAGAAATGTTCCAGCTAACTTGCTGTAGAGCTGCAAATGTAAAATTTTATATGTGCATAGTAATTCTTTGCAGGGTTAGGATGTTGCGATTTGGAATGTTAGCGATTAGGATTAGCTAGGACCCTCTCTCGGCAGCTTTAGGGCTAACACTAGCCCGGGTGTGCCCAAATGCCACATTGTGATCTAATAGTATATATGTAAGTGCTGATAATGAGATGAGAAAGTTTAGACCAATTTACCAATCTTCTCATTATTCCATAGTTAGTACTAAAATGAAATATGTAAATGTGTTTTGCACAAGTATATTCACAGTCACAGTAAAAACAGATGTTTTGTATCCAGATATTATGCAAGAACATTATGCAATTCAGCTCACTAGCGCCTAGATTACGAGTCTTGCGTTAGCCACAAAAAGCAGTGTTGAGAGGTCCCAACGCTGCTTTTTAACGCCCGCTGGTATTATGAGTCTGGCAGGTACAGGTGTACCGCTCACTTTTATTCCACGACTCGAGCTTACCGCAAATCCCCTTACGTCAATTGCGTATCCTATCTTTTTAATGGGACTTGCATAACGCCGGTATTACGAGTCTTGGAGAAAGTGAGCGGTAGACCCTCTCCTGTCAAGACTCCTACCGCATTTAAAAGTCAGTAGTTAACGCCGTTGCATAAAACTCTTAACTAAAGTGCTAAAAAGTACACTAACACCCATAAACTACCTATTAACCCCTAAACCGAGCCCCCCCCCACATCGCAAACACTTAAATACATTTTTTAACCCCTAATCTGCCGACCGGACATCACCGCCACTTTAATAAATATATTAACCACTAAACCGCCGCACTCCCGCCCCGCAAACACAAGTTAAATTTTATTAACCCCTAATCTGCCATCCCTAACATCGACAACACCTACCTACATTTATTAACCCCTAATCTGCCAACCCCAACGTCGCCGCTACTATATTAAATTTATTAACCCCTATTTAACTATTTAATAACTACCTAGCTAAAATAAATACAAATTGACCTGTAAAATAAATCCTAACCTAAATTACAAATACACCTAACACTACACTATCATTAAATTAATTTACTAAATTACCTACAATTAACTACAATTAAATAAAATAAAATAAAGTACGGAAGAAAAAAAAACACACTAAATTACAGTAAAAAATAAAATAATTACAAGAATTTTAAACTAATTACACCTACTCTTATTCCCCTAATAAAATAAAAAGCCCCCCAAAATAATAAAAATCCCTACCCTATACTAAATTACAAATAGCCCTTAAAAGGGCCTTTTGCGGGGCATTGCCCCAAAGTAATCAGCTCTTTTACCTGTAAAACAAAATACAATACCCCCCACATTAAAACCCACCACCCACACACCCAACCCTACTCTAAAACCCACCCAATTCCCCCTTAAAAAACCTAACACTAACCCCTTGAAGATCACCCTACCTTGAGACGTCTTCACCCAGCCGGGCACAAGTGGTCCTCCAGAGGGGCAGAAGCCTTCATCCGATCCGGGCAGAAGAGGACCTCCAGATGGCTAGAAGTCTTCATCAAGGCGGCATCTTCTATCTTCATCCATCCGGAGCGGAGTGGGTCCATCTTGAAGCCAGCCGACGCGGAGCATCCATCCAGACCGACGACTGCATTGCAGCAGCCAATAGGATTTTTCCTACCTTAATTATCATTGGCTGATAGAATCCTATCAGCTAATCGGAATTCAAGGGACGCCATCTTGGATGACGTCATTTAAAGGAACCGTCATTCGTCGTGTAGTCGTCGGTCTGGATGGATGCTCCGCGCCGGGTGGCTTCAGGATGGACCCGCTCCACTCCGGATGGATGAAGACGTCTCAAGGTAGGGTGATCTTCAAGGGGTTAGTGTTAGGTTTTATTAAGGGGGGATTGGGTGGGTTTTAGAGTAGGGTTGGGTGTGTTGGGGGGGGTATTGTATTTTTTTTTACAGGTAAAAGAGCTGATTACTTTGGGGCAATGCCTTGCAAAAGGCCCTTTTAAGGGCTATTTGTAATTTAGTATAGGGTAGGGATTTTTATTATTTTGGGGGGCTTTTTTATTTTATTAGGGGGATTAGAGTAGGTGTTTTAGTTTAAAATTCTTGTAATTATTTTATTTTTTTTCTGTAATTTAGTGTTTTTTTTCGTACTTTAGTTTATTTTATTTAATTGTAGTTAATTGTAGGAAATTTAGTAAATTAATTTAATGGTAGTGTTAGGTGTAATTGTAACTTAGGTTAAGGTTTATTTTACAGGTAAATTTGTATTTATTTTAACTAGGAAGTTATTAAATAGTTAATAACTAATAACTATTGTACCTAGTTAAAATAAATACAAACTTGCCTGTAAAATAAAAATAAATCCTAAAATAGCTACAATGTAACTATTAGTTATATTGTAGCTATCTTAGGGTTTATTTTATAGGTAAGTATTTAGTTTTAAATAGGAATAATTTAGTTAATTGTAGTAATTTTATTTATATTTATTTAAATTATATTTAAGTTAGGGGGTGTTAGGGTTAGACTTAGGTTTAGGGGTTAATATGATTATTATAGTGGCGGTGGCAGATTAGGGGTTAATAAATAAAAAGTAGGTGTCGGCGATGTTGGGGGCAGCAGATTAGGGGTTCATAGGGATAATGTAGGTGGTGGCGGTGTCCAGAGCGGCAGATTAGGGGTTAATAATATAATGTAGGTGTCGGCAATGTCGGGGGCGGCATATTAGGGGTTAATAAGTGTAAGATTAGGGGTGTTTAGACTCGGGGCTCATGTTAGGGTGTTAGGTGTAGACATAACTTTTGTTTCCCCATAGGAATCAATCGGGCTGCGTTAGAAGATGAACGCTGCTTTTTTGCAGGTGTTAGGTTTTTTTTTCAGCCGATTCTACCCCATTGATTCCTATGGGGACATCGTGCACAAGCACGTTTTTCCAGCTCACCGCTACCGTAAGCAACGCTGGTATTGAGGTGACATGTGGAGCTAAATTTTGCTCTCCGCTCACTTTTTTGTGGCTAACGCCAGGTTTAAAAAAACCTGTAATACCAGTGTTGTCTTAAGTGAGCAGTGAGAAAAAAATGCTCGTTAACAACGCACACCATTACCGACAAAAACTCGTAATCTAGCAGTATATGTGAAAACTCAGACCTTTTACCACTAACACATGCAAAAGTAGATCACACTGAAAAAAAGTACATCTCATCTTAGTAAAGTTTCAACAGCATAGCCAGATGTGCGATGTGCTGCACTCGCATACATTACTATAGCACCCAAATCTCAGCGTAGCCTAATTTTCTTAATTTTGAGTAAGGAGAAAGATAATGGTGGCAGATTTAAAACAAAAAAACTATTTAAGAATAGGATGAAGAAGTCGAGATCTCCCCACAGTAATGCCTGGAACTTTGGTATAGAGCTCTTAAAGGGACAATCTAGGCCAAAATAAACTTTACATGATTCAGATAGAGCATGTAATTTTAAACAATTTTCCAATTTACCTTTATCACCAATTTTGCTTTGTTCTCTTGGTATTCTTAGTTGAAAGCTTAACCTAGGAGGTTTATATGCTAATTTCTTAGACCTTGAAGGCCACCTCTTTTCAGAATGCATTTTAACAGTTTTTCACCACTAGAGGGTGTTAGTTCACGTATTTCATATAGATAACACTGTGCTCGTGCACGTGAAGTTATCTGGGAGCAGGCACTGATTGGCTAGACTGCAAGTCTGTCAAAATAACTGAAATAAGGGGGCAGTTTGCAGAGGCTTAGATACAAGATAATCACAGAGGTTAAAAGTATATTAATATAACTGTGTTGGTTATGCAAAACTGGGGAATGGGTAATAAAGGGATTATCCATCTTTTAAAACAATACAAATTCTGGTGTAGACTGTCCCTTTAAGTCATTTTTTTCCACCTCATTTCATGGTCTTGAATCAACCCTGTTCAGCACCTGGTACATTGACATTGACTATACTGTACTTTTAAAATGATTCCTATCATTAATATCCTTCTAAAGGTTTTAAAGGCTAAGATGTTCTAGTAAATTTAGATCATTATTATTATCATTTGTAATTTAATAATCAGTCAACATTTAAAAAATATAAACCAGTACAATCTCTGTGATTTATCATAAAGTGATAAAATAATTGCCATATTTTCATTAAATGGGGAGTCTAAAAATCTGACCCCTTTAGTAAATTTGCATTATAGTCATAAATAGTGGCACCCTTTACAGCTTATACAGAATGTGTCAATACTTTACCATATGTAAAGATGTGCTACTTTTGGATGCATTACTTTATAACAAATGCCTTTTTTTACATTTATTAAAGAAATCTTTTGTGTAAAAAGACTCCATGAATTCAAGCCAGATAAAGGATTAAATATGCTACAATAAAATATTGAGTTTTTTAAAGGTTAAGGTCAAACCATTTATAAATCTAATTTGGTCAAATCCACCTCCAACTCCTGCCATAAGTTTTATGACCCCCAATAAATTACTGTCACACAGTCTAACTTTCAAGTCTTTTGAATCTAATTTGTAAGAGAAACTGTTCAAGAAATTAACGGTTAAAATATTTGTTTAGTGTTTGTTCTCTAAATCCAAACAGTTTTTCTTAAAACCGTTAAATAAATATATATAAAGTTTTCTGCAGTTTGTATTAACATTAAGATTTAAGTTCATTGTTTGTTCTGCTTTACCAGCCTAATCTAATGTATTAATTCAGTAAAGTTTTATAGTATTGCATAAATATCCATAGATAACTATCAATTTGGGGATAAACATATCTTAAAAATATATGTGTGTATGTAGCTATCTATCTATCTATCTATCTATCTATCTATCTATCTATCTAAAGTATAGATCCTGATAGCTCAAAATATTAAAATAACATTTAAAGTACTTTTAAATACAGTAGAATTACATAATCAACAAGTGCACAATGAAAAGACAATGCAATAGCACTTACACATATAGGTATACAGTGTAGGCTCTTGCACATGCTCGGTAGTAGCTGGTGCCTCAGAAAGTGTTTATATAATAAGAATGTGCACAATTTGATAATGGAAGTATTTGCAAACTCTCTTTAAAAAGCATGCTAAGGGGCTGATTTATTATAGTGCAAGCGGACATGATTGCTGTCCGCCACTTCAGAAGTGGCGGACGAGTTAAGGAGCAGCAGTCTTAAGACCTCACATGGAAACAGCAGCATATGGCTGCATTCGGGGGATGATAAATTGGCCCCTTAATCTGAATCGTGAAAGTTTAATTTTGACTTTAGTACCGATTTAAGCTATTTTTATAACGTCATAGAATATCGGGGACATTAAACAGCTCTTGGTTTTTAGTATAAATTGTGCTGTTCCAAATGCAAATTCTGTAATTTAGCTTATTTACATTAATTGGCCTCAGCAGGATAGATCAGATAAGAACATTTCCTTTTAGTCTAAGTACATTTTTATAAAGTTTCCACTTTTCTTATATTATCATGTTTGGTTCATTCTTATTGTATTCTTTTTTTTCTGTGCAGTACATTTTTTTTTATATATATATTCATATCAGCACATTTTATGTATTGCATACTTAAAGGGACATGAAACCCAGAAATTTTCTTTCATTATTCAACTTATTAAACAACTTTCCAATTTACTTCTATCATTTAATGTGCTTCCTTCTTTTGTTATCTTTTGCTGAAAGGTTTATCTAGGCAAGTTCAGAAGCAGCAAATAACCTAGGTTCTAGCTGTTGATTGGTGACTGTATATATATATATATATATTGATTGTGATTAGCTCACCAATATGTTCAGTTAGAAACCATTAGTGCATTGCTGTTCCTTCAACAAATGATACCAAGAGAATGAAACAAATTGGATAATAGAAGTAAAATAGAAAGTTGTTTAAAATTGTATTCTCTATCTGAATCATAAACAAAAAACTTTGGGTTTCATGTCCCTTTAAGTGCTGATATGAATATACAGTATATATTAAAACATCACTTCAATAACCATTTAACCACTTAGTTGACAATATCTGCACACAAATGTTTTAAAAGCATCTACAGATACATTATAAATTCCTCTAGTTGTTGTGTAAATATTGTGCTTGCCACCACACAACCTAGAGAAGCTTTTTTCTTCAAATTGTTGCAAATTGCCTTAACCAGCTGATCTGATTGCAGAGCAGAGCAATGTGCAAACTCATTTATAGCAATCTACTTATTCACAATTAAAAAATATATGATAAAGGTTATTTTGCAAATCATTAATAAGGTGACAATAAAAAAAAAATGTTTGTACATTTTTGCAATTTTGTACTTAAAGGGAAAGTTAACACCTTGATATTTTAATATAACCTGTTTAGTTATGTATAGTGAAACAACTTTGCAATATATTTTCATTATTTATTTTGCCCCCTTTTGTGTGATTTAGCTCAGAAAATTATAGCTTTTCTAATCTCAGAACAAACTGAAAAAGCACTCTGTAGAATTATTAAGCCTAACCCTGCTACATATATTTCCCTAATTGGATTTATCGCTTAACTACTTCAAAACAATGCACTTTATACTAGCATCATGACCAGCCTTGTCAGCTGCAGAATCAGGCATGAATTGATTGTTCCACCTGAAGCTAGTTATGGCTGGAATTTGGCTAAGGAAAAACAATTGCAGCAAACACAATGTTGTTTTTTATTTTAATGTTAAAATTGGCTTATGTGGTCTTGTATAGCAACACAGCAGAAGTGTATTATATTTGCAAGGGTTTTATTGTTGCATCAATTGATTATATATACTATGCATGTATAAAATGTATGTTTTTTGTGCCTAAATATTATTATATTTTTTTTAAAAAGATGCTCCTGTTCTGAATACATTTTTGTTTTCATGCTTGTGGAGATGTGGCATTGTCTACCAATAGACCAGAGTTGTTTCAGTTAAGCCCGTGAATATTTTGTGCTTAAAGCGACAGTTAAACTTTAATGATTCAGATAGATCATGCAATTTTAAACAGTTTTCCAATTTACTTCTGGTATCAAGCTTGCTTTGTTCTTTTGGTATCCTTTGCTGACGAGCATACCCTGGCAGGCTTGGGAACAGCAATGCAATATTATGTTTATCAGACTGCCCAATGCTTGGAAAATGATTCACATCAAAACCTGATGTGCGCTAACTTCTGGACTTCCCAATATTGTGACTGCGTTAACGTATTGTCCCAATAGACGTTGATGGAATGTGCAGAAGAAAAAAAAGATATATATATCTTTATACCTATACCAGAAAATCCATTCCTGTAGATATGTAGTGTGACAGCTAGGCCTATCTGCCCAGCAGTGAATATGAGGAGTGTTTAGGCATGAAGTGGTTAACCCTATACTTCTACAAGGGCATAAAAGGACATCAAGTTACCCCCAAATCCTGCCTGAACCACCCCAGATCATCTATGCTGCCACCACCCAAAAACTTTGGATCAGGGTCACTTGGGGAACCCCAGTTACACTCTAGTAATACTCAGAAAAACAAATGGTGAAAACTTACCAGTAACCCAAACAAGTAACAGTTTGGTAACTTGATTAGAACTTTGTTTCTAAGTGTTTGCTAATTTAGGTACTAGAGCCCAAAGACAGAATTAGATTATTCATATTTAATGAGAAAAGACAGATAAATGTTGCACAGTGCCAAATTACATAAATCAAAAGAACATTCCAAAAAAACAATCAAACAGAATAGATGCAAAATACAGTTCTTGAAAAGAAAAAAAGAACTTAAAAACCAAAACACAGAACCTACACTTACACACATATCCTACACTTACACACGTATCCTACACTTACACACATATCCTACACTTACACACATATCCTACACTTACACACGTATCCTACACTTACACACATATCCTACACTTACACACATATCCTACACTTACACACTTATCCTACACTTACACACATATCCTACACTTACACACATATCCTACACTTACACACGTATCCTACACTTACACACGTATCCTACACTTACACACGTATCCTACACTTTCACACATATCCTACACTTACACACGTATCACTAAACTTCAAGTAGGCCTATGGGCACTTGTTTTCAGATGTTGCTCAAATAAAATTCCAGTGAAGTTCTGCCTGAATTTGGGCTGCATTCATCTGTTTCTCTGGAACTTTTCCTTTGTCTAGCAAAAAAACAGCCCCTTATTCCCTTTTCTTAAAGGTGCAGTCAACTCAAAAATTGTTATTGTTTAAAAAGATAGATAATCCCTTTATTACCCATTCCCCAGTATTGCACAGCCAACATGGTTATATTCATATACTTTTAACCTCTGTGATTACCTTGTATCTAAGCCTCTTTTGACAGCACCCTGATCACATGACCTTTTATTTATTTATTTTATACTGACTTGCATTTTAACTGTGTTCTGCAGAACCCACGGGCATAAGCACAATGTTATCTATATGGCCCACATCTCCTGTTGCGAAAAGCCTGTGATTAAGAGGCTGTCTATAGTGGCTTAGAAACAGGCAGAAATTTAAAGGGTTAAATGTTATAAAGTATACAGTATTAATATAACAATGTTGTTTGTGCAAATGTGTAGTTAAAGGCGTTATCTAACTTTTTAAACAATACAAATATTAGTGTTTACTGTCCCTTTAAGATCACTCACTCCTTTCTTTTATTCAGAGGTAAAATTCTTGTATTCCTTATCTCAGAGCATCAAGATTAAACTTTTGGCTCTAAATTCACGTTAACCCTAGTAATTCTGAGACACCACACCACCACCTGCTGGGTGACTATTTAAGCTATCAACTACACCTCATGAATGTATCATGACATATGGGTATATATATCTCTTTTACATCAACATTATATATATATATATTTACAGTATGTGTATATATATATATATATATATATATATATATCCAGCCAGGGTACAGCACTGTGTGCCCACATAAATAAATTGTGATTATATTATTAAGACCCGTTGAGTGCCTTTACTTTTGCTGCTATATGTATATATAAATATATATTTAATAATAATAAAAAAAATCTTTCTTTTTTTTTTTAAATATCTTTTTATTTGAGTTTATAAGGTAACAGTCATTTTTCTATTAATTTCCAAACAAATACATTGAACATGTACACTTTACATGGCATTTCTTTTTCCCTTTTCAAAACATTAATTATATTAAAGCATATTATATACATTGACTTATTTGGAGTTCTCTAAAAAGAATTATCCATTATTCATATACCTTAATTATCTTGTCTCTACTGTGCCAGTTTATATTTGTAATTAGACACTGCGTAATGTAGAGAGAAAAAAAGGAAGAAATAATAAAACTAAACAAACAAAATACAGTGATCATGATTTCATATTAACCTATTTCAAGTTCTCTAGAGGGAAGTATCCATCATATGTGTACTGGGTCAGTTTATACTTGAGTTCAGACACCAACTGTTGTAGAGAGCAGAGAGAGAGGGGGGAAAGAAAGGGGGGAATAAAAGGGTGCGGGCAGGAGAGGAAATGGGAACAGAAAGGCACAACTGCATGGAAAAGTAATATCCTGAAGGGCTAATGTTTAGTCTTGCATGTAGTAAAGGGTGGCCTAATTCCTCTATATCAGCCAATAATTCAGAAATCGTCCCTGTAATACTGCCATACAAAAGTCATTATTTTTGAAATTTTGTAACTGTCTTTAGATTCTTTCTAGGTAGGATAATATAACCTTGTGTCATTTAGAAAAAATCTCTTTACTGGGTTATACTGTTCTAAGCTAATTTGATAGAAATTATTTTTGTAAGTTCATTCAAACTTGGTGCAGATTTGGCTTTCCATGAGCGTAGTATTATATTCCTGCTGACTAAAATTGTTGTATTTATCAGATCATATTTACATACATATCATGTATTTCTTCTATGTCTGTTATATAAAAATATAATATCTGCAAGATTGAAAGTGACCTTCCTGGCCAAGAATCTATTCAGCCAAAAAATCACTTTTTGCCAGAATCTGTTTACTTTTGGACATATCCAGAAACAGTGAATTAGATTGGCATTTGGAAAGGAACATCACTACTATCTCTGGGGGCAGATATACATTGTTTATAAGTCTTGTGTGTGATTCTCTCCAAGTTTGGGGATATGTACTATTATGTACCAGATTTAAACTCTGTTTGATGTCATCAACTGAAATATCTATAAATTCCTTCTGCCATTTGACTTGTATCAATTTTTCTGGCCTGCCTTTTGCATTAACAGGTTATACCAGACCGAAATTGAAGTGATCCCAGCTTTATTTAGCTTAATCCCTAGATCTATCTCTTTGAGTGATCAGTTTCTCCCATATTTTCCAATTATAGAATTATAGTACTGTCTGATCTGAAGGTATGCAAAGAAATCTATAGTTAATAACCCATATTCCTGCTTTAAAGTTTCAAATGATTTAATTGAGCCCAATGCCTGATCCTCCAATTGAAACATGTAAGCCAGCCATTCCTGTTTCCTTCTTTTAAAAATTTTTGCCAATAAGCTCGGCATGAAGTTTGTGTTACCCCAGATCGGTAGGTGTCATGATAGAAGCTTATTTATACCTAGTGCATTTTTAAATTTAATCCATGCTAACACCACATTGTAGATTGTTTTCCTCTTTTTTTATTAAAATCAGTATATCTTTTTTTTTGTGTGAAGTAGCCCTGTTACCGAAGCTATCTGGATGATGTCATTAGCTATATGTGTGTGTGTCAACACGTTTCTCTCAGTAATCCAATTGCTGGCTATTTTAATCATAGTTGCTAGGTTGTAGAAGCTAAGGTCTGGGAGGCCTAAGCCCCATATTCTTTTTTTCTGAGTTAGTTTCCTGCAAGATATCTTCTTATTCCACAAAAATTGAGAACAGCAAGAGTTGAAATTATTTAAGTCCCTGTTTTTAATAAATAAAGGAAGATTTTGGCACAGAAACACGACTTTCGGTAAAAAAATCATCTTTACTAGCTGTATTTTTGCTAAGAGGGATAAAGGTAGCTCCATCTCAATAGATGAGCTAAAATTGATCTCCATAAATTCCTATAATTGATTTTGTACCACTCTGCCGGATTCTTTCTTAAATTAATACCAGATAAATTAAGTTTGCTTTTCTGCCTCTTTGAATGGGAGTATCTTTGAGCTCCTCCTGTTTTACATAACCATAAGATCTCAGGTTTTGATATATTTATTCTGTACCCCGAAAAAAAAGAGCCAAAACTTCAAATTATGTTTAACAAAATTGGAATATTTTTCTCAGTGTTCCCAATGAATAATAGCAGATCGTCCGCATAGAGAGATAACACTATTCTTGACTTTCTGTCAAAGATTACTGCTAGTTCGTTTCTAAGCTTTATTGCTAGAGATTCTATAGATATGTTAAAGAAAAAAGGTGAAAGGGGACAGCCTTGTCTAGTGCCTTTCGGGATTGCTACTTTTGGTGATAAACCGCCATTAATTAGGATGGAAGAGTAGGGATTCTTGCATATCAATTTAACAAAAGAGCTGAAATTTCCAGTAAGACAAAATTTTTCTAAAGCTGTAAGTTAGTGATCAAATGTAATAGATTCAAATGCCTTCTCGGCGTCTATTGTAATTAAAGCTATGTCCCCTGTATTTTACTTCCTCCGTTTGTGGGCTTTTATCCAAAAAATGTCTATTACTGTCAAGACTCTTTGCATATTTTTAGTTGGGTTACAGCCATCCATAAAACCTACTTGGTCCTGGTGTATTAATGTCCCTATAATTTTCTTTAGTTTGTTTGCCACTATTGCTGTCAGAAGTTTATAGTCATTATTTAATAATGTGAAAGGTCTATATGAGTCAACTGATTCTGGGTCTTTATCTTTTGTCAGAATAAGATTAATTGTTGCAGCCGTAAAATATGGAGAGGACATTTCATTTTGTATGAAATGTTAAATAAATCCAGTAGAACAGGTGTTATCTGCTCTTTTAGAATCTTATAGAATTCTATGGGAACTTGATCTGGTCCCGGGCCTTTTTTAAAAAAAATATTTATTTAGAACCAACAATGTGAGCATGATACAAAATCATCGCCTTGCAAGGCGAAACATTAACAAAATTCAAACACAATAAAACAGGTATAAGTTCACCTTTTAACAAAACAAAAGAAAATTAATAAATCAATATTTACTTATAATTTAACACCACATTGCTGGGTTTTATATTTTATCTCATAAGTAATACAGACAGTTATCAGTATTTAACCTTTTTTTTTCTTTTTCCAAAATGAATCTGTTATATATGGTTCATGAAACTTCTACCGTTATCATGGAAATGAACCATTTCTTAAAACTTAGCTTCCTGCTAAATATAAATTACCATTGATTGTGCTAACTATATAATAGAGTAGAATAGTGGTCGGCGAGTGGAGGCGGAGTGAGTTCCTTTATTTAATGTGGGATTTACTATGTATCCCAAAGAAGTCTGAAATACCCATGTAACATTGCCTCCTGTATATATGTTGTGTCTTTAAATGGATATACTAATTGATTTTGGATATTGCTTGGTTCTGAATTAATAAAGGGGTACCATTTGGCAAAGTACTTGGCTATATTTAAATGTGGATTAGCAATTAGATCCATCTGTTCTATTATCATCTGGAGTCTTAACTTAGAAATAAATTTGTTAAGACTAGGCCCTGTCTTTTCTTTCCAAGTTGCAAATATAATTGAGCGTCCTCATAGAATAGTATTGCTAATTAATTTAGCATTTAGAAATCTGGGACTAAATTCTTTTGTGAGAATAATATTATGTAAATTAAATCAAACTTTTTGTTTTATAATGCTTGATATCCAGAACGCCACTTTATGCCAAAATCTGTTTACTTTTGAACAATACCAGATACAATGTATAATATCTGTCCTTTTTTTTTACATCTGGTACAATAAAGTATCTTGCTCTGCAACCATCTGGAGATCTCATGGGGGGTTAAATAAGCATTATTAATTAATTTGATCTGTGTTTCTCGCCATGAAATGGAAAGCGTTGAGTCTCTCACGCTAGTTAGACTATTCATGATTTGTGCCTTGGTAAAACCTTTACTCTTTATCTGCCAAATACGGACTATATAATCTAGATTTTTTATTCCCTACCCTCTTAAGTATCCAAATATACCAATAAGATATAGATGTGCAGCCGTTTTTTTATATAGTTTAAGGCCCATATCTATCTCTTTCCAGTCCTGATTAATATTGTGCCTGCTTTTAATTGTATCTAGGAAATGTCTTACATTGAATTTATCTTTTAGTGAGTCAAAGGATTTAATTTGTGTGTTATCATTATCCCATAGTTGTGCAAAAAAATATTAAACCTGTATAATTTAACCCTTGCATGAACTCTGGGTTACTGACTTTGGTTAGATATTTTGAAAAGTAAGGTTCAATATTCCCTATTCTACATAATTGCAGCCAAGCTATAATTAAACTCTTCATAATTCTCATATTTTTAACTTCCTTGGGTAAATGCTTTATTTCCATATGAAGAAATGCAGATAGTGAAAGAGGTTGAACTAAATTTTATTCTAGTTCTACAAGAGAATAGTATCCAAGTGTTGTCATCCAGTCTAGTGCTATTTTCGCAATACAAACCAAGTTGTACCATTTTATAGAGGGTAGGCCAAGACCGGTGTACTATCTACTGATAATCTAGGTTTTTTATGTACACCCCATCAAAATTCCCAGAAAAATCTATTAATAATGGTTAAATCCCTATTTTTTTATAAATATGGGTAGGTTTTGCATAACATAGAGTAATTTAGGGAAAATTATAATTTTTATGAAATTCATTTTGCCTGATAGTGATATTGGGAGATGTGCCCACTTCGCTAGTTTTTCTTGGAAATTATTCCAAAGAGGTTTATAATTCAAATCGAACCAGTGTTCAGGTGATAGACTAAATTTAAGTCCCAGATATTTTATATATTCTTCCTTTAATTCCTGCTCAAAAGGTGATTTTTATTAATCCATAAAATGTCTGATTTATGAAAATGTATTCTATATCCTGAAAAGGAACCAAAATTTCTTAAGATTTTTAATAGCTTGGGTATATTATCTGGTGAATTCCTAACAAAAATAAGTAAGTCATCTACATACAATGATATTTGAAGTTCTGTAGAGGCTACTAAAATGCCTTGTATCTGTTCTCTTAAGTGAATAACCAGTGATTCAATTGTTAGATTCAATAATAGGGGTGATTAGGGGCATCCCTGCCTCGTACCCTTTGATAATATTATATCTGGAGAGATATCACCATTGATTATGAACGCTGATATTGGTTTTGCATATAATCTTTGAATAAAGTCAAGAAATCTCTCTTTAAATCCAAATTTGGTAGTGAACAGATGATCTATATAGACTCAAACGCTTTCTCAGCGTCAATAGATATAATCGCGTTATCAATGTTGTCTAGAAGCTCTAATCTTTTGGGCCAGTAATACTCCAGAGTTAATAATATCTTTCTAATATTAATAGCTGAGGTTCTATTTTTCATGAATCCTGTCTGATCTGGATGTATCAAAACAGGTAAACTCATTTTGAGACGATTTGCTATAATGGTATTCAATATTTTATAATCTATATTTAGGAGGGATATCGGGCGATATGACTCGACATTTTCAGGGTCTCTCCCTTTCTTTAATATAAGTGTAACTAAGGATTTAGTGAAATGAGGTAATGTTTCTTTGCCTTGAATGTAGTATTGGTTAAATACATTTTGTAAAATTGGTGTAATGTTTCCTGCTAGAATTTTATAATATTCTTTAGGGAGGGCATCAGGGCCGGGGGCCTTGCCAAGCGACAACTTTTTGATGAATTTTTCAATTTCTTCTTTTGTGATTGGGGCATTTACTTCCTTTATTTTATTTTCTTCTATTAGTGGCATTTTAAGGCCTGCCCAGAAATTTTCCTTTAATTTAATTCTTCAATCTGATCTGCTGAATAAACCTCTTGAAAAAATAGATTAATAGTTGCAGCCGTAAATAATGGAGAGGACATTTCATTTTGTATGAAATATTTGGTAAATAAATCCTGTAGAATAGGTATTACCTGCTCTTTTAGTAACTTATAGAATTCTATGGGAACTTGATCTGTTCCTGAGGCCTTGTTAACCACCGCTTTTTTTATAGCCCATAATATTCCTCTTGGGTGATGGGAGCATTTGGGTCTTCTAGCTTTTCTCTGTCAGCCTGGGGACCTGGATTCTCTCCCAAAAGGCCTGTTTTTGAATATCATCAATATTTTCTGCTGCATAGATCTTTTGAAAATAGCTATGGAATATATCTTCAATCTGAGCAGTAGTCACATATCTGTCAGTTTTATCTTTAATGGCCTCTATGTAATTTTTCTTTTTACAATGAGAGCCATTTTAATGTTTTCCCACTGAAGTTAAGAAAAGCAGGGCTTTTCCTAATCTCATTTTGACAGGTCTTTTGATTCAAGAAGCTCTCTCTTTCTAGTTTGGCCACTTGATATTTATCCCATGATCTTTTTTCTGGGTTTTCCAGATATTTCCCATAGCTATTTCTCAGAGCATTAGAGAGTTGTATTTTTCTGGCTTTTGATATCTTGTTCTGTTTTCTAAGCAAGGCCTTGATTTCTCCACGCAAAAATGCCTTTGCAGATTTCCAAAAGATTTCTGCTTTCTCTAAGTGTGTCTTATTATAACGTAAAAAATAGTTCCATCTCTCTCTCATCCAAAAATAATTTGTTCTTGTTTTATCCAAGGATTTATAGCTGATTTTGAGTGTGATACTAGCATGATCTGATAAATACAAATCGTAAATTTCTGCCTCTAGCTCCAGGCTTAACATTGTTTCACTCACAAGGAAAAAATCTTATCTAGAAAATGTTTTATAAGATTTGGACTCACATGTGTATGCCCTCTTATCTGGGTTATGTGTACACCATATATTTTCTAATTTTAATATCTTGCAGAGCTAAGCTAGCATCTGAGCTTCTTTATTGTAATGTCTTATACGCTTGGCTTTCATTCTATCTAGTATCGAATGCATAGTCATATTAAAATCCCCCACTATAATGAGGTTGGAGTCAACAAATGGTAGTAATTTTAAGTAAATCCTTTCCCAAAATTCACTATCTATTTGATTGGGGGCATAAATATTATAGAGAGTGAATCTTTTGTTATCAACCTCCATGTGTAAAATTAAAAACCTTTCTTCCTTGTCTAGTTTCTGTTCAAGTATTTTAAAATCCAGTTTTTTATTAAATAGGCACGTAACCCCCTTTTTCCTCCTACTACATGGTGTCGCTATGATTCCCCCTACCCACTTAATGTTAAGTTTATTCACTTCTTAATCATTTAGGTGGGTGTTTGAGTATGTTGACTGTGTCCTTAAAGTTTAGGTATTATATTATCACTGTTCTTTTCCTGTTGTTAGCCTATCTCTTCCCTGACCAATTCTGTGGGCTCTCTCTACTGGAATGTTACTGTCTTGATTAGTGATTTATAAGGACCCCAGAGTCGTAAAGTGCTGGTGCAAGCTGAAATAGATAACCGGAGAGGCAGGCCGCACGCTTGACAGAGAAGGTGGTAATCAGAGAGTTCCTAGTTAGGGAACAGAAAGAGGCGCCACATAGGGTAATATTGACAAAACTAGCCAATACAAAACACAGTGTAACAGAAAAACCCTTCAGGGTGGCTACTCACTAGCATAGCGGCACAACCGGAGTGCCTGACAGAGAATGGGACCAACAGAGTCGCCGGTAAGACTCAAACAGGCTACCTGACACACAGGATGTGCATCAGGTAGCGTAGCAGGTCACACTAATCACAGAGGCAAACACCCAGGCGATGATGGAAGACGTCACAGTGAATATTGGAATTCAAATGACCAGATAGTATTCAGGGGTTTCAGGAATACCCACTACCCTTAGATTGTTTTTTCTTGCTCTATCCTCTATTTCCTCAATTTTGTTCTGTAGTGTTATAATCTTACTATGGTTATTAACTGTTTGTTCCTTGGAGTTGGCTCTGTCCTCTAAATTAGATACCCTTTGCTCTGCTTCTACTATTCTCACTGCAAACTGTCTGACTTTTGTGGTAAGTTGGGAGAAATATTTTCTTAATTGTTCAAACTGTGGTGCTATCATGTTAGGTATCTGCCTTGCTAATGTATGTGAGTCTGTGGACACCATTGTAGGGTCACTGTCAGTGATATTATCTGTGGAGAGTTCTGCATTGTTTTTACTCTTTTTCTTTTTCTCTTTCTGTTTGTGGGCCATCCCCGGGGATTTAGTTTTGGTTCTATACGTGTACTTCTCCATAAAAGAGAAAAACGATTAAAAAAAAAAAAGAATGTTAGAGAAGAAAAAAAAAAATTAAATTGTGTAATGTTTTCGTGTAAAACAAAATAATATATATATATATATATATATATATATATATATATATATATATATATATATATATATATATATATATATTATCAGACCCTGTAAAAACAAACTACAGGGATCTGTAGGTGAATTTCTTATTTTGTGAACAGGTTCCAATTTCTAGGAACCTTTCCCAACTTGTAAGTGAAACTGCGTGCTTTGTGGTATTATTCCAATGTACAATATAATCATTAAGTACTAGCAGTTTCCTATAAACTAGCAGCATACTTATGAATATTGCTGTATTTAACTGCTGTCCTTTACCTATTCAATAATAGATACCATACAACACCATGCAGAAAAATGCAGCACAATCTGGAGTATAGCCTACACCTCAACTTTGGTGTGCTGTTACCTTTGATTTTCCAGATCAAATGTCTTAAATCTAACAAAACTATAGATAGCATTTACCTAGCCCAGTCCATGTGAAAGTTAGCCTAGGCTTTTCTCAACCCCACAGATCTAACTGCTGTCCCTTCAAAAATATACAAGTTTAAACCATACATACTGTAAATTTCAGCAGGAGTGAGTTTTCAAGTAATAATTAGTGTCAACAGAACTGAGTGGTCTGCCCTGTTCAAACAGTGAGGGTACGATCACATAACAACATGTGATTTTATACCAAACGTTTTATGGTCAGTATCATGTACACAGAGTTAACTTTTAATAGAAGATTTGTACAAGAAGGTTATTCAGAAGATGGAGATATATTTATAACCCTTGTACAAAAAAACACAAAAATATATCTTATCCTGTCACTTTGGATAATAATATAGTTATATGCAGATAGATAAGTTTCTGTATCCAAGACAGTGTGTGATTTATTGCATAAAATGACTCAATATTCTGTGGTATCCGGACTCCTCTGTCTTTATATGCTCATGGACAGTTCTTTTCCTATCCTCTGATAACTAAATTCGCATTACTGCCCAAGATGGAGCTGCCTGCTCCACACGTCTACCTCCTTCCCTCTGCCCTCAACTTGCAGTATAGCGGGATGCAGTGACCTTTGCTTTCTTGTGGCCCGCTGGTCACTCTGGGTGCTCAGCCACTCTTACCCTTTTTATCCTTAATAGTACTGCCAGTGACATAGCTTTTCTATAGCCTTTTCAGCTCCGCTCAAAGCCATACACTAGGGGTGATTCCGCCAAGCTTTCCCATTGGGTTATAGACTTTACAAATCTCAATTTGGTTGTTGTGCTTTCAGTGATTATGCATTCACTACTGTACCAGCAACTAGAGGTGTATAATAAACGCTAATACTTAGCTTGCATGTCCTTTTGTGCAGCCTCTGATTTATGTTGTATCCGGACTCCTCTGTCTTTATATGCTCATGGACAGTTCATTTTACCATCCTCTGATAACTAAATTCGCATTACTGCCCTAGATGGAGCTGCCTGCTCCACACGTCTACCTCCTTCCCTCTGCCTTAAACTTGCAGTATAGCTGGATGCAGTGACCTTTGCTTTCTTGTGGCTCGCTGGTCACTCTGGGTGCTCAGCCACTCTTACCCTTTTTATCCTTAATAGTACTGCCAGTGACATAGCTTTTCTATAGCCTTTTCAGCTCTGCTCAAAGCCATACACTAGGGGTGATTCCGCCAAGCTTTCCCATTGGGTTATAGACTTTACAAATCTCAATTTGGGTGTTGTGCTTTCAGTGATTATGCATTCACTACTGTACCAGCAACTAGAGGTGTATAATAAACGCTAATACTTAGCTTGCATGTCCTTTTGAGCAGCCTCTGATTTCTCCAGGTCGCTGGTCTTAATGCAACCTTCTGCAAGGTGTCTGCTGCTGATGCAACTCCTATCCTGTCAGTCGGCACTGAAGAAACTTCCAAGTGTGGTATACACACTGCTTTTCTGCCACCGGCAGGGATTCTAGGAGCTGTTGAACTAACTCTGTTGCTGCCTGTCTCATTGTGGTGAATGGTATGTCACTATCCTTTATCGTCTGCTTCCTCCCTCAGCTGTGACCTTGCTGACCTGGTCCTGTGGCTTTCAGGTCTTGTGTCCAGCATGTACGCCTGCTCTCTTTGGGCTCCTTCCGAGCTGGACTGTATATAGCTCAGGCTATGGATCTCTCACCACGATAAGAGCTGTTGCACTCACCCAACCTCGAGCGCCGCGTTTGCAAGCCTTGCAAAGCTCCTCCCTTGCCGGCCAACAGACAAATTTCTTTCTATGTGAAGAATAAATAATATGTGCAACACGAGTCATGTTTTGCACTTTAGGTCTAACGTGCAGTCAGGTTGTCTCACATGAAGAATTACTCATTTTTTAAATATTAAAGATTAAAAAATATTAATAATAATTATTAAAATTAATTATACATACTGTAAATATACTATATATATATATATATATATATATATATTGTAAGGATTATTTAGCATTATCTACAGTATTTATATAATTTGTAATAATAATTATTAATATTATTTAATATTTTATATTTATTATTTCAAAAACACTTTTTGAGATTAGCATTCTTCATTTCTGCTAACCCGACACTGCCTTAAAGCGCAAAACATGAATTGGGTTACACATATTTTACATGTATTTACTATTAAATTAACATATATATATATATATATATATATATATATATATATATATATATATATATATATATATATATATATATATATGATAATGTTAATCTAAAATAGATATCTATACCTATATATATATATATATATATATATATATATATATGAATAGATATACAGGTATGGGTATATAGATATATATAGAAATATGTATTTACATAAAATTAAAATTTTCCTGTAAGTGAAGAACATTGAAATGTGAAATATGTACAGTAAAACACATCCCCTCACAGCTACTTCCCTCCCTCTTCTACTCTTACCACTATACTCACACACATCTTTAACCTCTCCCTCAGCAATGGTATATTTCCCTCATATCTAAAACATGCACTGGTCACACACATCCTCAAAAAACCTTCTCTCGATCCAAACTCCCCATCCAACTACCGCCCTATCTTGCCTCAAAGCTTCTTGAAAAGCTTAACTAAACAACTAGAAATACTAATTGTACAGAGAATACATTTAGAATAGATAGCAAAGAATTCCACAAAAGTAGTATTGATATTAACTCCAAATGGTGAGTCTTTATTCATTAAACTAGGAACAAACATTCACACAGTAGTAGCCAAAAAAAAGTTAAAAACACTTAAACCCAGTCAACAATAATTGTAGATTCGCTAAATAGGCAAAAATATTAATTAACATGGGCCCACAAGAAAGATAATCTAGAGTAAGCTAAGCCCTTACAATCCGAGGGCTGAATTACTTTTAGATATTAACTCTTAATATTGGTAGTGGGCACCATGCATCAAGAAAAATTTAAAGGCATTAATTCTTATTTGAACTTAGGTAAGCAAGTTAAAAACGACAGACAGGAGGGACACAGCTACTCCTGCTGGACCCCTGACGTGCGTTTCACAGAACGCTTCCTCAGAGGGGGTGCGGGCCGCTGCTACTCTGCGTTATTTATGTAGCTAATTGGCCCACCTCTTAGTCCTGATTGGTTGCCACTCACGATTTGGGTTGATCCAATTCGGTCTTGGATCTGTCCATCATTATGACAAGCTCTGACATGTGGAGCTCTTCTGCGTAATGAAGGAGTGTGAGTTGGGAGGCGTGTGTAGGTCAATCTCTTAGCCAGTCACTGATTGTTAAACAGGGGGTGTGTATGTCATGTAATAGCGATTGGATGATCACTATATATTGTAAACAGAGTATCGGTTCTTATGTGCTGCTTACTATCGTGGGATAGAGTTGGTCAAAGTAAATGTTTCGTATTGAGGAGACTTTGATTATATTAATTTAAGCAAAATATTATGATATACACCCTTTAAGACTGCAGCGTACGATCAAATAGTTATGCTTATGTAGTGGTGAAGTAAATTACCGTGGTAAATACAGGGAGTGCAGAATTATTAGGCAAATGAGTATTTTGACCACATCATCCTCTTTATGCATGTTGTCTTACTCCAAGCTGTATAGGCTCGAAAGCCTACTACCAATTAAGCATATTAGGTGATGTGCATCTCTGTAATGAGAAGGGGTGTGGTCTAATGACATCAACACCCTATATCAGGTGTGCATAATTATTAGGCAACTTCCTTTCCTTTGGCAAAATGGGTCAAAAGAAGGACTTGACAGGCTCAGAAAAGTCAAAAATAGTGAGATATCTTGCAGAGGGATGCAGCACTCTTAAAATTGCAAAGCTTCTGAAGCGTGATCATCGAACAATCAAGCGTTTCATTCAAAATAGTCAACAGGGTCGCAAGAAGCGTGTGGAAAAACCAAGGCGCAAAATAACTGCCCATGAACTGAGAAAAGCCAAGCGTGCAGCTGCCAAGATGCCACTTGCCACCAGTTTGGCCATATTTCAGAGCTGCAACATCACTGGAGTGCCCAAAAGCACAAGGTGTGCAATACTCAGAGACATGGCCAAGGTAAGAAAGGCTGAAAGACGACCACCACTGAACAAGACACATAAGCTGAAACGTCAAGACTGGGCCAAGAAATATCTCAAGACTGATTTTTCTAAGGTTTTATGGACTGATGAAATGAGAGTGAGTCTTGATGGGCCAGATGGATGGGCCCGTGGCTGGATTGGTAAAGGGCAGAGAGCTCCAGTCCGATTCAGACGCCAGCAAGGTGGAGGTGGAGTACTGGTTTGGGCTGGTATCATCAAATATGAGCTTGTGGGGCCTTTTCGGGTTGAGGATGGAGTCAAGCTCAACTCCCAGTCCTACTGCCAGTTTCTGGAAGACACCTTCTTCAAGCAGTGGTACAGGAAGAAGTCTGCATCCTTCAAGAAAAACATGATTTTCATGCAGGACAATGCTCCATCACACGCGTCCAAGTACTCCACAGCGTGGCTGGCAAGAAAGGGTATAAAAGAAGAAAATCTAATGACATGGCCTCCTTGTTCACCTGATCTGAACCCCATTGAGAACCTCTGGTCCATCATCAAATGTGAGATTTACAAGAAGGGAAAACAGTACACCTCTCTGAACAGTGTCTGGGAGGCTGTGGTTGCTGCTGCACGCAATGTTGATGGTGAACAGATCAAAACACTGACAGAATCCATGGATGGCAGGCTTTTGAGTGTCCTTGCAAAGAAAGGTGGCTATATTGGTCACTGATTTGTTTTTGTTTTGTTTTTGAATGTCAGAAATGTATATTTGTGAATGTTGAGATGTTATATTGGTTTCACTGGTAAAAATAAATAATTGAAATGGGTATATATTTGTTTTTTGTTAAGTTGCCTAATAATTATGCACTGTAATAGTCACCTGCACACACAGATATCCCCCTAAAATAGCTATAACTAAAAACAAACTAAAAACTGCTTCCAAAAATATTCAGCTTTGATATTAATGAGTTTTTTGGGTTCATTGAGAACATGGTTGTTGTTCAATAATAAAATTAGTCCTCAAAAATACAACTTGCCTAATAATTCTGCACTCCCTGTATACATTCAATTGCGTACGATCGGAGGCTAAATTTCCATAAAATATGTGTTATAATATCAGTATGTCTGAATCCAATTTATTCTTGAGTCTGTCAATTATTACAACAGGTTCTGACAAGTAAAGCTCATCTTCATTCTGTCAAAATGTGTGTTGTGGGGCGTGTTAAGATCAAGCTCTTAGCCAATCACAGATTTTTTGAACAGGGGATGTGTATGTTACATTGTAGCGATTTGGTGATCACACTATAACCATTCAAAATGTCAGTTCTTATATGCCGCTTATAATGTTGGAATACAGTTTGTCAAAGTTAATTTTGTAATATTGACAAGTCTTGGAATGCGGCATACTATTGGGTGAATTCAGTGTGTGACGATTATGTGATCACAATAAGTGTTAAAGAGGCATCCCTGCTTTTACTGCATACAATAGTTAAATCAAATTCATCCAAAATGAATTTGTAATGTTAGCAAACTTGATATTATTATCTTTTGTAAGGTGAATTGTAATATATATATATATATATATATATATATATATATATATATATATATATATATATATATATATATATATATATATATATATATATATATATATATATAAGCTTTAAGGTGTAACATATGTTGGATAGCTACTCAGATTTTTTTAATTGTAGGTTTACTATTATAGACCTGATTGGCTCCTAGTGAGCTTCAAAATTATAAATGTATAAAAGTTATATTAATGTATTCAAATAATGAAATTAGGAAAGTATGAATGATATGGAACTTTTTAATACAGGGAGTGCAGAATTATTAGGCAAGTTGTATTTTTGAGGATTAATTTTATTATTGAACAACAACCATGTTCTCAATGAACCCAAAAAACTCATTAATATCAAAGCTGAATAGTTTTGGAAGTAGTTTTTAGTTTGTTTTTAGTTATAGCTATTTTAGGGGGATATCTGTGTGTGCAGGTGACTATTACTGTGCATAATTATTAGGCAACTTAACAAAAAACAAATATATACCCATTTCAATTATTTATTTTTACCAGTGAAACCAATATAACATCTCAACATTCACAAATATACATTTCTGACATTCAAAAACAAAACAAAAACAAATCAGTGACCAATATAGCCACCTTTCTTTGCAAGGACACTCAAAAGCCTGCCATCCATGGATTCTGTCAGTGTTTTGATCTATTCACTATCAACATTGCGTGCAGCAGCAACCACAGCCTCCCAGACACTGTTCAGAGAGGTGTACTGTTTTCCCTCCTTGTAAATCTCACATTTGATGATGGACACAGGTTCTCAATGGGGTTCAGATCAGGTGAACAAGGAGGCCATGTCATTAGATTTTCTTCTTTTATACCCTTTCTTGCCAGCCACGCTGTAGAGTACTTGGACGCGTGTGATGGAGCATTGTCCTGCATGAAAATCATGTTTTTCTTGAAGGATGCAGACTTCTTCCTGTACCACTGCTTGAAGAAGGTGTCTTCCAGAAACTGGCAGTAGGACTGGGAGTTGAGCTTGACTCCATCCTCAACCCGAAAAGGCCCCACAAGCTCATCTTTGATGATACCAGCCCAAACCAGTACTCCACCTCCACCTTGCTGGCGTCTGAGTCGGACTGGAGCTCTCTGCCCTTTACCAATCCAGCCACGGGCCCATCCATCTGGCCCATCAAGACTCACTCTCATTTCATCAGTCCATAAAACCTTAGAAAAATCAGTCTTGAGATATTTCTTGGCCCAGTCTTGACGTTTCAGCTTATGTGTCTTGTTCAGTGGTGGTCGTCTTTCAGCCTTTCTTACCTTGGCCATGTCTCTGAGTATTGCACACCTTGTGCTTTTGGGCACTCCAGTGATGTTGCAGCTCTGAAATATGGCCAAACTGGTGGCAAGTGGCATCTTGGCAGCTGCACGCTTGACTTTTCTCAGTTCATGGGCAGTTATTTTGCGCCTTGGTTTTTCCACACGCTTCTTGCGACCCTGTTGACTATTTTGAATGAAACGCTTGATTGTTCGATGATCACGCTTCAGAAGCTTTGCAATTTTAAGAGTGCTGCATCCCTCTTCAAGATATCTCACTATTTTTGACTTTTCTGAGCCTGTCAAGTCCTTCTTTTGACCCATTTTGCCAAAGGAAAGGAAGTTGCCTAATAATTATGCACACTTGATATAGGGTGTTGATGTCATTAGACCACACCCCTTCTCATTACAGAGATGCACATCACCTAATATGCTTAATTGGTAGTAGGCTTTCGAGCCTATACAGCTTGGAGTAAGACAACATGCATAAAGAGGATGATGTGGTCAAAATACTAATTTGCCTAATAATTCTGCACTCCCTGTATATAGAGTAATCCTATATCCAATTCACCATTTGGAGTTAATATCAATACTACTTTTGTGGAATTCTTTGCTATCTATTCTAAATGTATTCTCTGTACAATTAGTATTTCTAGTTGTTTAGTTCTGCTCTCCTAGAATCCACAACAGATACCCATCCCAGCGAGTATAAATTATTATATAACACTGGTATAAAACATACTTATTGTAACTCACATAAGGGTACAGTATCTGTCATTTTCTAACTCCAACCAATCCCCCCACACATTCTAAAGCTTAGTCTTTGAGAGAATATACCCAGATTCCTATTTCTGGGTTTAGCCCCTTTTCTTGGGGATTATAAGTATAAACACAGATATAAAATGGATATTCAATCAGATATGGCTAATCGCCACCAAAAAAGATTATTAGAACTAAAGTCTATTTTTAACAGCTCCACTAGGGACAACATACAAATAAATGAGGAAGAATTGAATAATGTTTTATGTAAATTACATCAAACCTTGCATAAACAATCCAAAAGATGGTGGAACTGGCACTTCTTTGAAAAGTATGCAGAAAAAAATATAATTCCCAGAGGATTGAGGATGAAGGTATTTCCGGCCTTCAACCTCTACAATAATGATTTAACAAAAGAGTGGGAATCAGTCTTGTCAGAATGCTCTCTTAAACTGATAAACATACTGATCAAACATGATAAACTAACCAAGCTAGACTCTGAAATTGAAGAATATAATGCCCAATTGTCTCAATTCAACGATAAGTTAGACTATAAAAGTCAGTATAAAAAATATCAAAAAGAATTAGACAAATTGGAGCAAGAAATAATAGCAACTAAAAAACAAAAGTTGCAGAGAGACATTGAGGATTTTCAGAATCAGAGAGTATATCGCTGGCGCAATAATACCGCTTTTAGACAGAGGGGTAACAGATATCTTGTCCAACAACCTGAAAGCAGCGCAGAGAGTGAAACTGACATTTCAGATAATGACTCAGACATAAATACTGACAATGATAATACTAATAACACTACCAATACAATTGGTGCCAGACATAAGAACTATAGCTCAGTACAATCATCCACATCCTATTCTTCCTCATCTTCTTTTTTGTCCACCACTCCCCACAACACAACTCTACCAGTCACTTCAACCAATCAGACCAATACACAGAATCGGGGAAACAAATGGAAATTTTCCGGTCCAGTGAGACAGTCCACGAGGAGAAGGGAACTGAGTCCCTTCAGCAAGATAAGGATGAACAAATGAGAATTATTAACTTATCTGATTATATACTTAGTACTACACATAAATCTATACTATCTAGAGGACTGTCTTTCTGCCCTGTGAATTCATTAAACAAATTTGAGGTAATCAAAGATATTCATTTATTCTCCAGAAAAATACTGCTAAAAAAAGTATATGCTTTTAACCCAAATAGTTTGAATGCAGAAGATTTACTAACAGTAGATATACTACAAGAATCATCTGAAATTGGTACTGACACTCAAACAGCAAATAATGTAAATATTCAAGCTGATGAGTCACCACCAACTGTTTGGAAATCCAATGTAAAACCAAAATCTACCTATGTTCCAACCTTCTCTATATCTCCTGAGATACAGATTTTTTGTAAGATGGTGTGTAAAAAAATTGAAGAATTGCCCATATATAGTACCAAACATAATCTCAGCATTGACGAAATCAATGCACTAAAAGAGATTGAATCATGGCATGATATTTTAATCAAGCCATCGGATAAAGGTGGAAATGTGGTTTTGTGGCCACAAAAATGTAGATGGATGAAGCCAAAAAACAGCTATCTAATTCTTCATGTTATAAGCAGCTAATATTTAACCCTCAGAGTTCATATCTTACTCAATATAACAGAATGATAAAAAATGCTTGGGAGGCAAATATAATATCAAATTCAGAAAAAAAGTATCTGACAAAGGAAAATCCCAAAATTGCTACTTTATACTTCCTACCAAAAGTGCATAAGAACTCATCAATACCTCCCGGAAGACCAATTGTGTCGGGTAATGACAACTTAACAGAAAATGCAAGCAAATTTGTAGATTTGCGATTAAGAGAATATCTCACCAGTCTACCTTCATATGTACGTGACACAATGGAGGTATTGCAAATGTTACAAAATATTAAACTATCAGAGGATATGTGGTTGGTCACAGCGGACGTTGAGTCCTTATACACTAATATAAAACATGATGATGGAATCAAAGCCATCAAATATTATCTGGCTTCGAACAACAAAGATAATGACCAACACAATGAGTTCATAATTCAACTTTTGAAGTTTGTCCTGACTCATAACTTTTTCACTTTTAATGACAGGTACTTTTTACAAACACAGGGTACCGCAATGGGCACAGCCTGTGCGCCAACATACGCAAACTTATTTCTTGGCTATTGGGAATTATTCTATGTATTCTCTAATCATCTTGAAAAATATACAGAACATATTCCAATTTGGTTAAGATACATAGATGATGTATTTTTCATCTGGGAAGGGTCCTATGAACAACTAGAAACTTTTATGATGAAAATTAATGAGAATGATCTCAATATAAAACTAACTTATGAAGCCAACCGACAGGAGATATGCTTTTTGGATTTAAAGATATTCAAAAACAATGAAGGATTTATTAACACTACAATGTACAGAAAAGAAACAGCAACCAACACTCTCCTACACCATCCTAGTGCTCACTCTCCTAGTACCCTAAAAGCTATACCTTATGGGGAATTCCTGAGACTTTGCCGCACCTGTACCAGTATATAGATCTATATACAGGAAAGTGTGGCTCTAACACAGAGATTAATTGCACGTGGATACAGCAAGAAATCCATAAAAAGAGCCAAATACAAAGCACTAAGGAAAAGTAGAGATGAACTATTAATCCCTAAAACCAAAATCCTCAAAGAATCCTGTCCCAGGCTGATTACTACGTATAATCCCCAGATGCCATATGTTATCAAAATCATCAATGACCATTGGAATATACTGCAAAATGATGAAACTCTTAAGTCAGCAATAGGAGAGAGAGTATTATTAGGATACAAAAGACCAAATAACCTAAGAGACAAATTGGTATCAAGCCACTTTGTAAGATCTGCCAAGAAAAAAGATACAAATTCTGGTATGTACCCCTGCAGTACCTGTTCAGCCTGCAAATACGTATGGAAAACTAAAAGAATAACTGAAAAAACAGGGAGAGTATATAGACTCCAAGCACACTTTTCATGTACAACTATAGGAGTAATATATGTACTCTACTGCTCATGCCAAATGGCATATGTTGGCATGACCACAAGGGAGGTAAAAACACGCATCCTAGAACATGTTAATAACATTAAATATGCTCAGAGAGACAAAGATAAATTAAAAAAATTACCTCTGTGGCCAAGCATTTTCTGTCACACCATAATGGATTACCCAAAGATCTAAAATACACTGTGATCCAAAAAGCATCTCTTTGTATTAGGGGTGGTAACATTGAAAAAGTCTTATTGAAAATGGAGTGTAAGTGGATCTATCTTTTAAATGCTGTTAAACCCTTTGGGATGAATGATTTCAACAATTTCTTTGTATATATATATATAATTCAGTAGATTGAGGAATAAATGACTATACACACATAATAATATCACTAATCGACCTCATGACCTTAATTGGGTCAATTTATTATAACTCGCAGTAGTTCCATATCCTGGGACTATCTCATGGGAATCATTTATACGATATTAACTTTGAGATTTCTTATAAGTAACATAGTAACTATACAGATCAGTAACCCTGATGTGCAATGTTATAATTTTGATATTTAACTTTGTCTCGTATATATGTTTTTTTTGCTTATCTTCAAGCAACATATGCACACTCACACTCTATACTCTATAGTCTTCATGTACTTTCATAATTCACATAGTATAAATTATACTGTACACAACTCAAACTATTCTTCAGAGGACCGAATCAAGGTTTTTGCTCTTATAATAAATTCTCCTCTCCGCTGGGCAAGAGATAGGCCCTGCTATGCACTATGATTCACATCTATTCACCATCCATGCACACACTCAAATCTATTATTATTTTCACTAATTAGTTCACATGAATATTTCCAATAATACCAGATCAATTTTATTCACGTTTTGTTTACATTTCTCACTCTTAGTCTTTATAGGTTATTTTGCACTTCAACACTACTGGTGATTCTGAAATACAGATATATCTCTGTAACACTCAACTTGATAATTAATGTATTGTTTTAACTCTCTTTTTTCCCTTTTTCGTAAAATGTAACTGTCACGAAGTATTATATGTTTCCTAATTTCATTATTTGAATACATTAATATAACTTTTATACATTTATAATTTTGAATCTCACTAGGAGCCAATCAGGTCTATAATAGTAAACCTACAATTAAAAAATCTGAGTAGCTATCCAACATATGTTACACCTTAAAGCTTATAAGTATATATATTAAAATTCACCTTACAAAAGATAATAATATCAAGTTTGCTAACATTACAAATTCATTTTGGATTAATTTGATTTAACTATTGTATGCAGTAAAAGCAGGGATGCCTCTTTAACACTTATTGTGATCACATAATCGTCACACACTGAATTCACCCAATAGTATGCCGCATTCCAAGACTTGTCAATATTACAAAATTAACTTTGACAAACTGTATTCCAACATTATAAGCGGCATATAAGAACTGACATTTTGAATGGTTATAATGTGATCACCAAATCGCTACAATGTAACATACACATCCCCTGTTCAAAAAATCTGTGATTGGCTAAGAGCTTGATCTTAACACGCCCCACAACACACATTCTGACAGAATGAAGATGAGCTTTACTTGTCAGAACCTGTTGTAATAATTGACAGACTCAAGAATAAATCGGATTCAGACATACTTATATTATAACACATATTTTATGGAAATTTAGCCTCCGATCGTACGCAGCAATTGAATCTATATTTACCACGGTAATTTACTTCACCACTACATAAGCATAACTATTTGATCGTACGCTGCATTCCTAAGTCTTAAAGGGTGTATATCATAATATTTTGCTTAAAGTAATATAATCAAAGTCTCCTCAATACGAAACATTTACTTTGACCAACTCTATCCCATGATAGTAAGCAGCACATAAGAACCGATACTCTGTTTACAATATATAGTGATCATCCAATCGCTATTACATGACATACACACCCCCTGTTTAACAATCAGTGACTGGCTAAGAGATTGACCTACACACGCGTCCCAACTCACACCCCTTCATTACGCAGAAGAGCTCCACATGTCAGAGCTTGTCATAATGATGGACAGATCCAAGACCGAATTGGATCAACCCAAATCATGAGTGGCAACCAATCAGGACTAAGAGGTGGGCCCATTAGCTTCATAAATAACGTCGAGTAGCAGCAGCCTGCACCCCTCTGAGGAAGCGTTCTGTGAAACGCGCGTCAGGGGTCACAGCTACTCTTGCTGGACCCCTGACGCGCGTTTCACAGAACGCTTCCTCAGAGGGGGTGCGGGCCGCTGCTACTCGGCGTCTGTCGCTTTTA
The DNA here is from genome assembly GCF_027579735.1 of Bombina bombina. NCBI lineage: Eukaryota > Metazoa > Chordata > Amphibia > Anura > Bombinatoridae > Bombina > Bombina bombina. Next base: position 93,129,850 of record NC_069504.1, read on the forward strand.
ACTTGCTTACCTAAGTTCAAATAAGAATTAATGCCTTTAAATTTTTCTTGATGCATGGTGCCCACTACCAATATTAAGAGTTAATATCTAAAAGTAATTCAGCCCTCGGATTCTAATGGCTTAGCTTACTCTAGATTATCTTTCTTGTGGGCCCATGTTAATTAATATTTTTGCCTATTTAGCGAATCTACAATTATTGTTGACTGGGTTTAAGTGTTTTTAACTTTTTTTGGCTACTACTGTGTGAATGTTTGTTCCTAGTTTAATGAATAAAGACTTAAAGTATGAATGATAGGGAACTTTTTAATATATAGAGTAATCCTATATCCAATTCACCATTTGGAGTTAATATCCATACTACTTTTGTGGAATTCTTTGCTATCTATTCTAAATGTATTCTCTGTACAATTAGTATTTCTAGTTGTTTAGTTCTGCTCTCCTAGAATCCACAACAGATACCCATCCCAGCGAGTATAAATTATTATATAACACTGGTATAAAACATACTTATTGTAACTCACATAAGGGTACAGTATCTGTCATTTTCTAACTACAACCAATCCCCCCACACATTCTAACTCTTGAAAAGCTTGTATATGTACATCTATCCCATTTCCTTACATTAAATTCCCTCCTTGACCCAATGCAATCTGGATTTCGCCCCCATCACTCCACAGAGACAGCAAAATCCAAAGGCCACTTCTCTCTGCTTATCCTCCTTGATATTTCTGCAACCTTTGATACTGTCGACCACTGTCTTTCACTCCAAACCCTACACTCCTTTGGCATTTGCGACACAGCTCTCTTGTGGTTCTCTTCCTATCTGTCTAACCTTACCTCTAGTGTAGCGTTCTCTGGGGCATCCTCTGCCCCAATACCACTTTCTGTTGGGGTACTGCAAGGTTCTATCCTTGGTCCCCTTCTCTTCTCAATCTTCACGTCATCATTACACTTCTTAATAAAGTCCCACAGATGTCATTATCATTTGTATGGTGCTGACACCCAAATATTCCTCTATGCACCAGACCTATCTCCTTCCTTGCTAACCCATGTCATTAACTGTCTTTCTCATATCTCATCTTGGATGTCCTCCTACCTTAAGCTAAATCTCTCCAAAACTAAGCTCCTTATTTTGCCCCCTTCTTCCAAAATCTCCACCCCTCATTTCTCTATACCTATTGATAATTCCATTGTTACCCCTACCCCACATGCCCGATGTCTTGGGGTCACACTTGACTTAGATCTTTCTTTCACTCACATTCAGTCCTTGGCAAAGCCTGCCGCTTCCACCTTAAAAACATCTCTAAAATTAGACATTTCCTTAAACAAGACACAACTAAGATTTTAATCCACTCTCTCATCCTTTCCCGCCTCAACTACTGCAACTCCATCATCTCTGGTCTCCCTAGCGGCTGTCTAGCCCCTTTGCAATCCATAATGAATGCCTCTGCCAGGCTCATCTTCCTTACATGTCACTCTTCATCTGTTGCACCTCTCTGCCAATCGCTTCACTGGCTTCCTCTTGCCTCCAGGCTTAAACACAAAATTCTTATTCTGACAAACAAAGCCCTCAACTGCATTGCTGCCCCCTACATCTCAGACCTTGTATCCAGATACTCTCCCTCCCTTCCCCTTCGCTCTGCTCACAACCTCCTTCTATCCTCCTCTCTTGTTACCTCCTCACATTCCCGTTTACAAGACTTCTCAAGACTTGCTCCCATGGAACTCTCTGCCTCACTCCACTAGACTCTCCAATAGTTTTGAAAGCTTCAAGCGCTCCCTAAAGGCTCTATTATTCAGGGATGCATACAACCTACACTAACCTTGCCTAACTCCATTGCTATCCCAATAGCCGACTACAATAGTGCAACTCTCGGCAGGGCCATCTATCCATTTGATCCCTATAAATGTTATCTTGTATACCGCCTATGTTTATAGCGCTGCGGAATCTGTTGGCGCTCTACAAATACCTTATAATAATATAATAATAATACTACAGTAAAACACATAAATACATATGACACACACACACACACATATATATATATATATATATATAATACTCCCAGTTAACCGGTACCCATGGGGAATGGTAGATTCTGGATAAGTATAGTTTCTGGTTACTTGAGAGTTACTATTAAAAATAGGCCTACCTAGGTTCTATAACCCATACTATGCTATAAACCCTGTATGCACTTGATATTAATATTTAAATACAGTAAATAAAAGCTAATTATTAATAAATATCAATGCAGCCTCCGTTCAGTCCCGGGCACCCAGTGGCAGCATCATGTCTAATTATCAGACTGCCTTGTGCTCACAACTTTCAAGAGCAGTTATGTAGGGTCTGGTGGCATAAGAGGGGTTGCTTTCACCTTTGAAAGCCCACTATAGAGAAAGGAAGCTGCAGAGCAAAGTTATTGTTCATTTTAATGTACAGTATCTTTGATTTTTTTTCTTGTTGCTTGAGAGTTCTGGTTATATATATATATACAGTATATATATTTAGATATATATTTAGGTATGTATGTATACATATATATATATGTATATATATTTATATATATATATATATATATATATATATATATATCTATACATACATACAATATAGCCCTTTGCAGGCAAACACCTCGTCATATACCATATACTTTATACATTTTTTTCAAATATTTATATGAATAATTTTTATTAGATAGTGTTTATATAAATGTAATTGTAATTTTGAATGGATTTATTTTGTGTTTAGTTCAACTTTTCTTTAACGCACTACACTCTATGCAAGGTTTTCAAGTTTGCTAACCCAACTAGCATAAAATGCGTTTGCGCTCTTGCTACCGTGTTTACTTTCAACTCGTAATATGAGGGCTATTTCTGTCACGTGCAGAAAATTATATAGCCTGCGTGCAACAGTTAATGTACCACTGGTAATCTAGCCCTATGTGTCCTTATATATGTTATGTAATCATCATAGTAATTGCATTCACCTTGCAGTAACTGCTCTCCTTGTTTTTGTTTTGCTATTGGCGTCATCGCTTATAGATCTAGTAAATACACTTTTGAGAAAGTATAGCCACGTGTAAAATGATGCATATAAGAGTTGTCACTACCCTCTGAAACTAATATTTTCCAACACTTATTTTTATTGAAAATCCTGAAGTTCGATGTTTTGGAATGAGAATTTCTCAATATGGAACATAATGTTATTTACTGAGTAGTGTCGCCAAAGGGGGGCAATCTCAAGTCCCTGCACACAAATCACTGGTGGGCCTTTGGGAAGTAACCACAATCATTATATCCTTGAGATGCCTCTGTATTTACTAAATATTTATTCTGAGTGGCATCTTTTTTGCTATGCTATGGTTATTTCTTTAACCTGCATACATCTGCTGTACAAAACAATATACAATATAACACAAAAACCCCACCAGAACTAACTTTTAAATGCAAACAGCAAAAAACCTGGTTAAGCACAGGGGTAAGAATTGTCTCGGCACTGAAAGGGATAGTAGCTAAGATTATGTTACATTTTAAAATTGGGAACTGACATTCATATTGTACCTAGTAACTTTAAGGTTTGTATATCATGCTAACAGCTCTTTCTAATATTTTAATGTGCATTTCACTTTTTGTTCATAGTTAAGTTAAACCTTCAATTTGCATTGCTAGATTCTGCTACTTAATAGAAAGCAGTTTTTACATGTAATGATTTTAAAAAAAATTATATAAGAGATAGATAACTATTTTTTCTCTTTCTTTACAGGAAGATGACTCTGATTGCGGGGGCGTCTCAGGACTGGTCCCTTCGTTATGGTCCATGATTGGAATCCAATTTGTGCTGCTGTGGTTGCTATCTGGTGGCAAGCATTGTCCGTTATGACCCTAAAAACCAAAATCTGTGTTACTAATGTCAACACCCTGCCAAATGATTTACCCTGGATTTACCTTAAAATGGGGGTCAATTTATTCAGACAATAGAAGAATGGATGTGCCCATACTGTAACTAAATAATGTTCGAAAGACTCATAAAGGCCTTCTCTGAGGCCACATTTTGGAGTGTCAAACCCTCAATGGCAACTTGTGTGAATGCTGCATCATCTATGCCACCGGAACAGAAAACTACAGTAAATGTGCTTTATTGAACAATCTATGATGATCTCTTTGTTGCATCGTCAATGACTTTACGTAAAAGGGCTCCCTTTAATATGGCTTCTGTACAACATCATTTGTAATATTAATTTTAACTTAAAGTTTGTAGCGCTCCTAGCCCTTTACACGTCACCTTGTGAGAAGCAGTTTTATTTTATTATTGTGCGCTGTGTTTAAAACACTGCTACTGCTTTCAATATATTACTGTATGTGTAAAATTCAAGTTGCTCCTGTTCTAGTCAAGTAAAAATATTGGTAAGTCGGTCTTCTAAAATGTTCACATAAACTGAAATGCCTTACATTATATAATGGCTTATTTTGCCAAATGGTATAATAATAAACTGAAATTCAGTTCTTTAGGGAGCTAATTCTAAATAAGTTCAAGAGCAGAGGCGTTGCTGGCAAGTTACTAGGGGCTGTAGTCCAAGGTGTTTTATTTATATTATTTCCACATACAGCTACTCTATGTCAATGCACACTGGTTATAACAGTTCCCTGTATGTTGAATTACATGGTATATATGTCGACCATTTGTATGTGAGATGACATCCCATATAAATAATCTGACACTATGACATTCAAAACAATATACCAGTTTTGAGGAACCAAAGTTAAAGACAAAATTATAGGGTCCAGCTAGTGGCTACTGAGATTTATCTCAATTTCTTGCCCCAGATCTTTTTGGATCTTAGTAGCGCCTCAGTTTAAGAGCAAACCTAGATGCTTTGGGATAGGTGCATGAGGGTTTTGTGATTCACTGAAGCGTCAACCCTTTATCTGCAACTATGCCTTTGTAAATGTAGTCAATGCTAACCAAATCCTTGTCTGAGATAACAAAGAAAAAAATATAAGTACATTTTTGGTTAGGGAACTTTGATTACCTATGGTATTTAGCATGTTGATGCTGCTATTTTTGTTGTTTGGATTGTAGGCTATAGTCTTCATATCGAGTGACTATTTTGTTGTGTGACAATTTTTGCTATGTGGTGCAATTAAGTATGTTTGGTTGGCATTTGCTAAACAAGAATCTGAGTATAATGTGCAATGGAAATCATGCATATGAATGTACTCAGGGTATAAATCAAAAAATCAAAGACATTTTTTTATTCCAGTATCAGAGGATAGGTTGGAATAACCAGGAAAGATAAATTATAAAACATCAAGTAAATGAGTGTAAGTCTGTATTTTCTAAAGACTATCAAAGTTCTGTTTTAAATAAAATTAAAATAAAAATTATAAATAGATATTATTATTATACAAATCTGTTTTATCAAATTTATTTTGAATAGTGTTGTTAAAGAAAATTACACCCTTTTTCCAATTATTTCTGATGACTACAAATGTGGTTCCAGCCGTTAACAGAAAATTGAATGTGAATTTAAAATGATCAAGAAAAAAAAAATCATATTTATGGTAAAACTGTTCAATAAAATGCAATGACTTAGAAATAAGGAGTTATATTGCAGTGTTATTTTTTAATTTTAATCTGATACAATTTATGAATATTCCAGTGTATAGAAATAATTGTATACTTCTTTAAAATCTGTATATATATATATATATATATATATATATATATATATATATATATATACACATACATACATATACTGTATATATATAATGGCTTTGTAACTCCACACAACAAAGGCATTTGTTTTTCATCTACTTTAATGTTTTGTTTTTCTAAATTTTACGTTTTGGGTGTTTTTTGCTTTATTGGCTTGATGAAATTATTATTCAAAACATATTTTAAGCTTGTAATTTTTAGTTCAACTTTTGATTCTGATGAGTTCAGGATTCACATTCTCTGTCCCTGTATTAAATTCTGCTTTTAACTATGGTTTCAATACAATGCAGTTGCATGTTCCACCTGTATGGCTGTATGTATTCCTTAGAGGCTGCCTGAATATTTCACATAGACAATGCTTGCATGCAATTTTCTTTCTCTTCTTCTGTCTCTCACTCTCTCTCTCTCTCTCTCTCTCTCTCTCTCTCTTTCTCTTTCTCTCTCTGTCTATCTCTCTCTCTCTCTCCCTTCCTCTTTCTCTCTCTCTCCCCCTTTCTCTCTCTCTCTCTCTCACTCGTACATTCACAAGAACACACACACAATGGGCTCAATTTATCAATTGGCAGGCAGAATAGGTTTACTGTCAGGAACCTCATCTGCCCATTTAACATTGTACAAGCCGCTTCTAGAGCAATGCTGCCCCCTACTCACACATGGCCAATTGCATAAGAGTGGGGGCTGCCAATCATAGAGATCGGATCTGATCAAAATGATTCAAATCAACCACACTTTAGGTGGTGAAGAGCTTAAGTAGCAGCCGTCTTAAGACCACTGATACTTAACTAGTGTTTCAGGCTAGCTCACCAAGCCTGAAATGCTGGGGCTCTGAAGCTGCTCTCACAGCTCTATAAATTGAGCCCAATGTGTCCCTATCTATCATTTTGTTCTGGCTGGGATTTATTGAAATAGCAACAAGGAAATATGGCAAGGAACAACTTATCTGCTTTCACATGTTTGGAAAAAGTCAATGAGATAGAAAGATGGTGCCATTCACTTCTCTCTCTGTCTGTTTTTTCTTTCACTACTTTACCCCAACAGCTTCTCTTTCCAATTGCACAAAAATGTCTTACTACACAACATGAACATATGTGAAAATATTCAATAAAAGAGACATTTCATTTACTTTAATTCAATCTTAAAAGAAATAAAAGTTTATTTTCTTGCTATAACTCTTTTGCTAACAGCTAAAACTATTAACTAAATGTAACTAATATTTTTTTTGCGGGTAATTTGCAACTACTCAAACACTCATTAGGATATTACATTTTTAAGTCGATATTTTTTTAAAAAGTGTTATCAAGACAACACTATCAGTATCACCCAGAGCTAATCACTCTGTATCTTGATTCAAAAAAATCATTTTGTGCATGCTTTTCTCCGAGTAAAATTGTCCTGTTTTCATGCTCTTAGTGCCAGCAGCAAAGAACAAATAATTCCTGAGAGCATACATAAGTAGATGTACTGTGCCCATGCTTTCAGACACCTCCCCTTTTTAACGACGGTTTAACTTCCGATGGTAATGCCACTAGTAAGCACTTCACAAGTATGAAGCCCACAAATATGCACATTGTGCTTACAGCTTTGACCCAATGTTCACTGCACTTCAATATCAATTCTCGGAATTTCAAAACAAGATATTTAATTTTTTCTTTGACTAAAGTTCAATGTCTGCATGACAATTCTTTGGGGATTTTTACATAGTGATATTTCATTAAGTAAACCCTTACTCTAAAAATACCTTAAGAAATACTTTGCGCATCAAAAAATGAATCTATAGGACAAGGAACATGCAAGTCATCTGTTTTTATAGTAACATATTTAGTGGTGGAAACCGATTTGACTTCAAAGGTAAATTAAAGGTCCAACATATTTACTTCTTTATGAATATTACTGGTATTCTTGAAATATCTTGATAGTAGATAAGGTTAAAAAAAGACTGAAGTCCATCGAGTTCAACCTATACAAATCTAAAATACTTGCAAAAAGCTCCAGTTAAGCTTAAATAACCCCACTAAAAGGTGACCCATTTACTAATAGCAATCATATCCATGAATTTTATTTATATACAGAAATGTATCCAGACTCATTTAAATGTATCTAGGGTATTGGCATTCACTACCTCCTTTGGTAATGAGTTCCACAATTTTATTGCTCTTACAGTGAAAAAACGTTTCTGTTGCAGGAGATTAAATCTCCTTTCCTCCAACCTTAAATTGTGACCTCTTGTCAGAAAGAATTTTCTTGGAATAAACAGAGCTTCTGCCATCTCTGTATATGGGCCTTGAATATATTTATATAAAGTAATCATTTCACCTCTCAAGCTCCTTTTTTTCTAAAGAAAACAGACCCAGTTTGGCTAGCCTCTCCTCATAGGTTAAATTCTCCAATCCCCTTATTAGCTTTGTGGCCCTTCTCTGATCTTTTTCTAGTTCTGCAATATCTTTTTGTTTGCGATCGGTCCCCAGAACTGCACTCCACACTCAAGGTGAGGTTTTACCAGGGCTTTAAAGCCCTTGTCCCTATTGCTAATGCTACATGTATGTATTGTTTGGTAAAATAATTATTTGGCAAAATAAAGAAGACACCTCTTATTATGGAATAACTAAGAATAGAAAGCCGCAGTCATGGGATTTTAACTCAAAACCTAATATAAAGTTATTCCAATATTTTTCCACAAACTGGTTTGAGAGTTCATGTTTGCTATATCTTAGTTTTAACAAAATGAAAAAACAAGTGTTATAAAGCGCTAAGGTCTAAAAATTAATCCAGGCCTCTCCCTAACCACCTCTCCAAATGGCTATATAGAAAACAGAGTATCAAAATATAAAATGAGAGGGCGCTAAAAGCAAGAATAAATACCACACTTAATCTCTAAAAAATTATGAGTTTAATAAACATAATTAAACATATATATGGCAAGTAAAAATTACTAACATCAAAAAATAGAAGGGACGTCTCCCTATAAAAAATAAATCTTAAAAATACCACCAATATATTCAGAAAAAATGTTAAAATTCCATTTATCATCCGTATGTATAAGGACAAAAAAGTATAGTCAAATCGATGTAGACCACTGGTAAAAATTGATCCGCAAATGCTCAGGGACCAGCAGTTGATAATGATCCAAAAAAATGATTAACAATGTTGCATAACACTTTCAGTCATTTTGTGGCAATTCTTAAATAGATGAGTGCCTAAAGTTTAAAGACAGCATTCCACCTTTTATATGCAATTATCAAAAGTACTTATGTATATGTTAAAAAGGGCGCTCCAGGGCGTCTTACCGTTTTCTTTTATCGGCTAAAAGCAGGCCGCTCAGCTTATGTAGTGAAGGTTCACCCGTGGTGATTGAGTGATATTCAAGCTTCCAGGTAAACTCCCACTAAGGTTTAACCGTCTCACAGCAAGCCGTTCTGACCACACTGGTGGCGGTTTCCTCTCGGTGGTTGAGCACGGTAATGGTCCGTGTCACTGGCTGGATCTGTCCTGACTGAGGTTAACACCTTACTTTGTACCTTTTAGTAACAACGGCTTCAGGACAAAATAGAAATTCTGGCAGCATGAAGTAACGGAGAATGTCAGTGAGTCCCGCACTTAGCGTGAATCACGCGCGGGATAAAAAGAACTAGGTACCTAGTGTCAGATATTTGCTCTTAGCAGGATAAGCAACTCTCCTTCTACGCGTTTCACCCAGCTGTGGGCTTTCTCAAGATAAAAGTTGCTCCCAGAACAAAGTTTAAAAACCTGCTGCTTCTCTTCTATTGGTCCGAGTTCTAATTGCTTTAAAAGGTGGATTTCATTTTAAGGTGGATTGTCCGTTTCTTCAACATTCTAAGAATTTGGCACTTGTTTAGCCATCTTGGAATATTTAAAAATGTTATAAATATTTTGATTAAAAAATTGGTATAACTTTAAAACATTTTATTTGGTGGTATTATAAAATTGATTGGTGGTATTTATAAATATATTAAAAAACTAAATAATATTCACAAAATTGCAATAATATATAGCAACACAAAATTGATTATTTAAAAATAAATAAATAAATAAATTAGAGGATTTATGGAGAATCAAGACCTTGTTTCTCGTATTGGCATTGTATGATATAACTACATAATTGTTATCACATGGATTTGTGTGTAATCCATATATCCTAGATTATTTCTAAATATTAGGAATACGCATATTTGGAACAAGGAATTTCTTATGTTTGAGAAAAAATAGAAATAATAAATATATGATGGTCTAGCTTCCTCCAATCATAATATATGTGAGGATTTTGATGAGTTTATCATAACTGTCTCTGGGAAGATTTATATTCCTAAAAAAGGGGACAGATCCATTTCTGAATTTAACCCAGCAGGGTGAAGGGAGTTATACTTATAAATAAATTCAGCTTCTTTTTTGAGGAGTTTATTTACAAAATTTCCTCCTCTCCAATCCCCTTTTACTATGTGGATACCCCAGAATTTAAAGTGTTCTAAGTTGTTGTTATGAATGTCTCTAAAATGTTTATAAAGGTGAGTGTCTAAATTACCTTTCTCAATATTGCATAGGTGTTCCCTAATCCTATCACGTAACATTCTTGTTGTTTCTCCAAATATCTTAGTTTTAACAAAATGGCAGGATTTTTATTTTAATTTTCTTTCTCTGCATGTGAGATGCGCTCCTTCTAACCATATACAATACTTTTCAAAATGAAAAAAGAAGAAGATAGAATGCAGATATTTAGGGATGCCTGTAAAATCCCAAATTTATCTGTTGAAGGAAATAATTTGTTAAAGTTTTCCTAAGATATCATTTTAGATTAAATAGCTGTAGTTAGGTATTTTAACGATTAATTTAAAAGCTCTAGATTATAAAACTAATAAAATCCTAATTTAATTTCCACAGCAAATTAATAATATATTATTATTCAATTTAAAACTTGCAAAAACAAAAAAGGTATAATATTTTTACACATACTTAAAGAGGTATTACACTCAAAATTGCATTCCTCATAAAATTCTCTATTTTTTTAATTATTAATTTTGCATCAATTAAAAAAAATGCAATGCACATTTATTATTAATTTTGTCTACTTTCACTGTAATTTAGTTCTAAAAACTGTTATGTTTCCATCCCCAGAGAGGCTGCATTGCATTCCAATGAATGCAAAATCCTGTCTAATATACAGAGATATTTGCTAATATTTATCTCTAACTGGCACCAACAACAAAAAAATATACAAAATGTAAGAGTTTTTTTTTCTCAGGGGTTGGTATCACGCCTGTAAAATTATAGTTTAAAATAATGAATAATAATGATAAATATCCAAAATTAGGCACACTAAATTGATTAAACTTTAGAGTGCTGATTTTTCTTGAACACACTGACATAGTTTTAAAATACACATATTGTTCAGGGTTGTTTGAAGAAGATATATCAGTTAAAGTACAAACTTACAAAGTCTATTAAGACTTCATACTTGAAACATAAATCTTAAAGTAAGAATTGTTAAAATGTATGGTTAATACTGAAATATTAGATTTGTTTAAAGTAATGAATGTTATAAGGAAAAGATTAATGAATGGTTATTGATTATTATACATATGAGGTACAAATCTATAAGAAAACTGATATTCACAAGTGTATACTATAGCAATGTATAATACGTATATCTAGTAATGTGTCCATTGTAAAATTACCATACTATAAAATCATTAGCAAAGGTTAAAAAGGTTCAGTACACCATAACAATGCATCATATCACAGCAGCAATTACTATTTTCCATGTATTACTTTGAGCAAATATGCCCTTTTGATGCATGTGTTATTTGTCTTAAAAAGTGACATTTACTATTTAAAAAATTAATTTCAAGCAGATGAATTTTGGAGACAATATTTAGCAACACGAAGTTGGTTAACATTTAAAAAAAAAAAAAAAAAAGGTCTGTTTCTGTTTTTATTGAGGACAAAATAACCATATGACTTATTATCTTACTAACACATCTCAATACATTTGGAACGTTTATTAGACTCAAGTTTTGGCAAGCCAATGTTTGCTAAAATATTTTTAAAAAATTGAATAGCGCCTATTACAAAATAAATAGTTTATCATTTATTATCCAGAAAAAAAAATGAAAATTAGCCCAATAGTGTTTAAAAATATAATAGATAGAATTGTTATCTATTGAGTTACTTAGCATAATGTGCATTATCAAAAGTAGACAGGTAAATCAAATAGAACCAATGATCACTAAAATAAGCATTCAATAATACTTTTAAAACAATGAACCCTGAACACATAAGTCTGTCCTAAATTTAAGGTTAATATTTGATAAACATTATTGCAGTCATATATTATGTTATGACAGCACTATGTCACAAGCATATACAATACAAAATGTTGGACATGTGAAAGCAAATTGATACCAGAAGATTATTTATATTTGGCTATTTTTTTTTAATCTAACTGTAATAATGTTCCTATTCCTATCCTTTTGGGGTTTGTTGTGTTATCGCTTCTTATTCATCTTGTTTTTTTTTTTTTTAATTTCTTTTCATTGCTATTCCAATTCATTAGAATTGCTGCCATTTGAATGATTTAAATTGCTTAATTTATGTATATGATAAATGTGGAAAATCTGTTGCCTCTGTTATTTTTTTACATTTAGAAGTATACACTCCAAAAAAAAAAAAAATGTATTTCCTATTTGTGTGGGTTTCACATGTTTTTTCACTGTTCATGCATTGATTTAAGTTATATAGTCTAATTCAGTGTTTCCCAGACCCAGCCCTCGGGACCCTTACTCAGGCCAGATATTCATTATATGTTAACTAGAGCACAGGTGAAATAATCAGATGATAGGTGAGTTAATTGTTTCAAAAGTGCTCTAGTCAAGATATAATGAATATCTGACCTGAGTAATGGTCCTGAGGACTGGATGTGGGAAACACTGGTCTAATTGAAAGTAAGAAAAGTCAGTGTTATCCAGCAATCACGCCAATGGTGTAAGCTTCAGGGAGTAACTACCAACCTCCCATATATCAATGAAAGAAATAAAGAATTGAAGCTCACCAATATGCCAAAAAGTAATTCACTTTATTGTAGAGACAGGCAGGGTCCAAATACCACGACGTTTCGGGGCAGTGTGCCCCTTAATCATGTGATAACAACCTATACAGGTACACCTGTTTAAATAGCTTACCTGGGATTAACCCTTACAATCTTTCTAACAATACAATAATAGAGGGACAGCGCCATCTAGCGGCCCCCAAGGTGTATAATTACCTAGTGTTAAAATAAAACCAAAGACAAAAAACAGCTATGAAGCCCTAATTACAGATTCAAACTATGTCAAAAAGCTTTTTATTATTTATATAAATAGTTTTTAACCCATCAAATTTAAATCACTATGTAACTATAGAAAATGGCAGAATAAATTTATCATTATATATGAACATAATAGAGAGATAGATCAGTAAAAAACTGACCAATTTATCTCTCTATTAAGCCCCCTTGGTTCCAAGGTGTGAAGGTGAAAAATCCAAAAGGATTCTCTTTGCTTAAGCAAAACTTCCCTATTTCCACCCCTTCTAGGGGCTTTCACCTGTTCAATCACCTGAAACCTAAGTTGGCTTATCTGATGGCCTGCTGCCAAAAAATGATAGGCCACTGGGGCTGACACTTTACCACATCTGATGTTGCTCTTGTGCTCAGTTATTCTGTCCCGGACCCTCCTAGTGGACTCACCAACATAGGCCTTCCCACATGGACACTTGATCATGTATATGACATAACTACTGTTGCAAGTGAAAAAATCCCTATAATTAAATCTATGCCCACTATGTGGATGTAAAAAATAGGGACTTTTCACTATGCAACTGCAGTTGCTACAACCAAGACAAGTCTCTACAATAAAGTGAATTACTTTTTGGCATATTGGTGAGCTTCAATTCTTTATTTCTTTCACTAATTGAAAGTAAAACATGCTGGCAAATTAATTCAATTATTCAAGTTTGAATGACCAATGCATTCAAATGCATTTTTCACTTAAAGGGTCATAATACCCAAATGTTTAAACACTTGAAACTGATGCAGCATAGCTGTAAAATGCTGACTAGAAAATATCACCTGAACATCTCTATGTAAAAAAGAAAGATATTTTACCTCCAAAGTTCCTCAGTAGCCACCTCCCATTGTAACGGATTTCTAAGCAGCATATTAGTATGTCTGTCCTGGGACAGCTGAAAGGACGACGTTTCGGGGCAGTGTGCCCCTTAATCATGTGATAACAACCTATACAGGTACACCTGTTTAAATAGCTTACCTGGGATTAACCCTTACAATCTTTCTAACAATACAATATATGTGAACTCTCATATTATTTCACCAATCAGGTAAAGGAAGTTTACTATGAAATCTCATGAGAGTTAAGTCAAATCTCATGAGATCACAGTAAGAGTTCATGACCTTAGCACTGCTGATGCTAATTGGCTGCTGTTCATTTCTTCATTTATGTGAGTATAAATTTTTACACAGAACTTACTCTGCTGAGCTGAGGAGTTTGTGAGGTAAAATATTTTCCTTTTTTACATAGAGATGCTCAGGTGATATTTTCCCGTCAGCTTTTTATAGTTGTAATGCATCAGTTTCAAGTGATTTAGCATATGAGTATTATGTCCCTTTAATCAATAATATTACTTCTGTATAGAATTGCATAATATTTGCTAATTTGGTAATTCAAATTTCAAAACATCCACACACACAAACTGCATAAATGAACACTCTGGCCATCATATTTTAGTTAGCATGTAAACTGAGAATGTATACATACTGAGAATGTATACTACTTGAAAATGTTTATTGTTTAATAAAGATAGATAATCCCTTTATTACCCATACCCGGTTTTGCATAACCAAGACTGTTATATTAAAATACTTTTTATCTCTGTGATTAACTTGTATATACACCTCTGCAGACTGACCCTTTATCTCAGTTCTTTTGAAAGACTTGCATTTTAGCTAATCAGTGGTGACTCAAAAAAAAAAACTTTACGGGAGTGAGCACAATGTTATCTATATGGAAAACATTAACTAGCGCTGCCTAGCAGTGAAAAACTGTCAAAATGCACTGAGATAAGAGGCAGAGTTCAAGGGCTTAGACATTAGCATATGAGCCTACCAAGAGAGCCTACCAAGATTTAGCTTTCAACAAAGAATACCAAAGGAACAAAGCAAATTTGATGATAAAAGTATATTGGAAAGTTGTTTAACATTACATATCCTAACTGAATCATGAAAGTTTAATTTTGATTAGACTGTCCCTGTAAACTTAAAAAAACAGCCAAGATATACTGTTCAAACGTAAACCAAAGGTTTATTTAAATTCTTAAGGATTGTTGAATAAAACTAATCTGAAAATCAGTGCAAAAATATTGCATTTGAATATCAATTTCAAATTCTCTTAGTGCAAATTATTGGTGGAGTATATATATTTATGGTGGAGTATATATATTTAAATTTATATATATATATATATATATATATATATATATATATATATATATATATATATATACATATATATATATATATATATATATATATATATATATATATATTTTTTAAATTGATTGAATTAGCCTCAAATTTTAAAAGCAGTGTGAAAACCTGTGTGAATGACTAGGCATAGCTCTTCTGTTGTTATTTCTCTTGATGAAAGCAAAACCTTTTGCAACATCCACATAGTTTAATCCTAAATGCAGTACATTATCAATAATTCCAAGATAGAATAATGCAAATTCAGAATATACAGACTTTCACTTTGTCAAGCATGTGTGGTAAATATCAATTTATACATGTTTACTTTGCTAAAATTTGTTACACCTAGCTATCATGAGTATCTTTCAATATACATCTATGCAGTGTATGGTATGTTTATAAAAAAAAATCTTTAATGTTGTTCCTTAATTTGTTATATCCTTCAGTTTTTGGTAACCATTGATTTTAAAAATTGCATTCTGGTAGCTCAACTCTTACTACAGTTCTTAATTTAATTTAATTTATGCTATGTTATTTACAAGAGAGTTTTTCTTAAGATACAGAGTCATGTATATCACCTCTGCACAAAAGAAGAAATATATAGTTAACCGTTTAAAACCTATAATAATTAAAACTATAATAGTGTATTGTGAAAATTTAAAATTGACTTATTTTGCTTTATTGTGGTATATTTGTACAACCTATAATTTTCTGTTTTCTTCTCAAACATCTTTTTAAACAAATATCTTAACCCCTTGACTACCTGTAGCAACGAGTTGTCAATTTCTTAAACCCAATAAGTTAAATAGATATCTAGTAATGTTAATGTTTTCAGGAAATGTGTTGTTTAAATACATGTAGTATATAAAGTCTAGTACTAGTTGAAGGATGAACTATTTTGATTTATATTTTCATTTTTGTATCACTGGAAAACCCTGAATATGGCTTGTATTTCTTTTTTACATGTGTTTTAAGAAAGCATCAGCAGATTTGGCTGGTGACCCTTGTACCTTGACTGTTTGATATATTTTTATGGAAGCTTTATTGTAACAGCATTTTTCACATTTACACATTTTGTCCCTGCATGAATTTTTAACTCCACCTTACTCTATTTATATTATATTGTAATACATTTTAGTAAAAAAACAATATCTCATTTAAGTGACCTTGGCACCAAAAGTGTAACTTATTTTTGAGTAATTTTGAATCGTTTCACAACACATCAAATTATTTTTTCTTCATATGTAACAGAAACTCAGATGGCCTAACTTGTATAATGTTATTTACATTGGTCTTCTTAGATACAAATAAAAATAGGAAAAAAATAAAAAAAATGTATTTGAAGTTTCATGGTTGAAAATGGCAACAACTGTATTCATACAGCAACTTGTGTGTAAAGAAAAAAAAATATAATTTCCAACAGCTCATTTGAAATAAAGTTGGATGAGTAAAGTTGTACATATTTCTTCCATTTTGTTCTGCATTAAAAAATGTATAACTTCCCTTATTATTTGTAATAATTTGAGTATCTATTTCTGTAGCCATTTTATAGACAGGATCAATATAAACAAGTAGAGGCTTTATGACATGTAAAAAGGGTCCAGATTCAGGATTCCACATAATGAGATCCAGTATCTCTGTGGGCAGCAAAAAAAACCAAACAAAATAAAAAAACTACCATTTTCAGATGTAAATATCATACAAGCAGGAAAAATAAATAATGAAAGTATGTTACATTTTTTTCCACTATGCATAATTAAACATTTTGGGCATGCTATTGTGAAATAATCATATTTTATGTTGTGTTTAGCACACTTGAATAAATGGGATCAGGTTAGTGCGCGAGTATGGGTGTTGTTTTTTTCTCTCGCAGTTTGCATGCTTCATTGTAATTTACGGTCGCAATATTTTGAAGCTCCAGTTTTTGCGCACATCTGTTTTTTGCTTGCGTGCTAACTTTTTACTTTCAACGCATAATACGAGTGAAACCTGACACGCACAAAAAGCATCCATCTAGCGAAATTGACGTGTGAGGGGTGGTGCTAAATAACACTCAACTCATAATCTAGCCCTAAAATTTTACTTTGAGTGGTGATAGTGCACCACTTGTAATCTGGCCCTTTATTTGCGTTCGAATCTTGAGTTATTTATCCCGTTAAGCGATTTGGTTCTATGGAGGTTGCACCTGATCGGTCATTGGAGACATTGACTAAAACATTACTACACATGCACAGAGCACTTGCTTTAGTCTCTTTCCTGGTGAAAAAATGCAGCGTGGAAGCAGTCAGTCTGTAAATGTACTTTCAAGTTGTTATAATACAAAAATAATACATTAGTTTATTTTTAAAGTAGCTCATGCAGAAACAATTGGAAATGTTGCCCTACAATTAATGTGCAATTTCCATAACCCTTTAAATTACCGAATAAGAGGCCTATCTATCAAGCTCCGAATGGAGCTTGACGACCCGTGTTTCTGGTGAGTCTTCAGACTCGCCAGAAACACAAGTTATGGAGCAGCGGTCACAAAGACCGCTGCTCCATAACCCTGTCCGCTTGCTCTGAGCAGGCGGACAGGAATCGCCGGAATTCAACCCGATCGAGTATGATCGGGTTGATTGACACCCCCTACTGGCGGCGAGTCTGCAGGGGGCGACGTTGCACCAGCAGCTCTTGTGAGCTGCTTGTGCAATGCTGAATACGGAGAGCGTATTGCTCTCCGCATTCAGTGATGTCTTGCATCTCCTTCAACTGATGAACCAACAAGTGGTTTTCCAAATGTACAAAAGTAAATATCATGTTAAGATGCCAACTGATTTTAATGTACAATATCTTGTCTTGTTGAATATTCAATTTAAGGTTTCTAATGTACATAATAAAATGGTTATATATGACTTTTTATTAAAAAATAAATTAAACTGCTGTCCTCGGAGCACAGCTCCTTTTTTCATTTTCTCTTCCATGTTTCACACTTTTAAAAAAACTCAAGAAGAACTAGAAAACATTTTGTAAAAAAATTGTACATTACTGTTATAAAAATGTATAATTCTAGAAATGAATGTGCTTAATTATTGTGCAAATACCGGTATATTAAAAAATAAAGGTTTATCGTTTAACATCACTCTGATATCTATGATTCTTGCTATATAAATAATGTAAAATTATAGTAGAATATACATTTAATTGAAAACATGTTTTAAGGAGAAATGATGGCATTCCAATGTATATTACCAAAAATTATACAATATTACTTCTCTGTATCATTTTACATCACTCGTCTCATTGCTCGTTTTATTAAAGGATACAAGCTTAGACAAAATGATCAGAGAACATATTTTCTCAGCTATTTATCTTTTGTATGTAACACTAGATTGCAATAGGGCCTCATAAATCAGAAGATAAAAT
Source organism: Bombina bombina (assembly GCF_027579735.1). Classification (NCBI taxonomy): domain Eukaryota; kingdom Metazoa; phylum Chordata; class Amphibia; order Anura; family Bombinatoridae; genus Bombina; species Bombina bombina. The sequence continues at coordinate 93,148,497 of NC_069504.1, forward strand.
CTCTTGGGCGATGTTAAAGTGCTAAGGAGCAACTTTTATCCATCTGCTGTACCATGTGAAGACAAAAATGATGACAATTGAGATATTCTTACTGATTTCCCAAGCTCTCACTTTATTGCCTATTTTTCATATCACATTTCATCGGCAATGATCAAGGCACAAGTTAGCTAAAGATCTATAGCTTAAAAGTGTTACATTTTATATTAGTCAAGAACATCCCTATGCTAAAAGCCAGTGGGCTACATATCATATTATAAAGAATAATGGAAATAAACATAACTAAATGTTTATTCTTCCTTTTAAGTGCAAAAAACTTGTAGACAAGCATATTATTGTCATGGGTTTATCTCGTGGGATCTACAGCAATGATGGCCAACTTCCAAAGAGATGAGGGTTGCAGATCAGCATTTAGAAGCTTTAAGAGGCGCAAATCAATTTTTTAGAACCCTTAAAGGGACATTATACAGTCGTTTTTTTCTTTGTATAAATGTTTTGTTAATGATCTATTTATATAGCCCATAAAGTTTTTTGTTTTTTTTTAAATGGATTGTTTTGCTTATTTTTATATAGCATTGCTCTGACTTTCAGACTCCTAACCAAGCCCCAAAGTTTTAGGAGAATACTGATGTATACCTACTTCAGCTTGCTTCTGTTTGTGTAAAGAGTCTTTTCATATGCAAAGGCAGTGGGTGTTCCAGTAACCTTCTAACAGAGCGAAACTGGAAGCTTCTAAGTAAGTTTTTAAATGGTTTTATACTGGATTTTTATATCAGTATCTGTTCATATTATTCTTTATAGTAGTGTCTATAACATGCACTTATATGAAAATGGGTGTATACTGTCCCTTTAAGGGCCGCATATAAACTTATGGCTAGACACAAATAATATATTTACTAAAAATAGCCGGTGGCATAGGGCCTGATTTTGGTAAGGTTGCAGGGTACGGTCTATCTGCTTTTCTCCCCTCCACATGGCTCTATTGAGTTGTGCCCACCTTGTTTTGTCCACCACCAGAATGCCCCAAAACACAAATTTTTTGTCCCACCATTTCCTGGGGTTACAAAAACTATGGCACACATTCTTAGTTTTGCCTTTTCCCAGGGGCCGCAAAAATGAGTGCAGAGGGCTGCATGTGGACCTTGGACCACCAATTGTCCATGCCTAATCTAAAAAAATAATTAACCAGATATATAGGCCAATCTCATTATATTTACATTCTGAGCTTTAATATAATGTACAGTATAACAATTAGAAAGTATAATTATGATATGGCTTTTCAATGGGCTTCCATTGCATTAAATTCACTGACTTCATTTATAATTTAGTATTACAATTAATCAGAAAAAAAAATGAATGATAATTTTTTAAACATATTTTATTAGCTTTGACCTTTTGAAAACCCATTTTGGCCTTAAATGGGAATCGTTTCTTGGCTGTCCACATAGGTTTTATTAATATCAGGCTAGATTATAAGTGGATTGATAAAATGTTATCACTCGTGAGCACTAACTGCCCCGAAGGAAAATCATATAGTGCTCCCATGATTGTAATGGTATTACAAGTTTAAAGAAAAAATGTAGTGCATGCGCAAAAGACTCAGGCTACACTACATTTGGAGGTCGGATACCATAACCCCACTAACTCCCTTTCTCTCTTTTTTTGCCTAATTGCTAACCTGAAGGTGATGTAGGCCAACTGCACTAAAGCCAAACGTACATTAAGAATACTTTAAATACCTTTTTTCTTCACTTTCAAGAAAATGTTCTTTTTTTATTATATATTTTTATTTTAAAGATACTATCAAAGATGCAATTTAATAATAAGCACAACTAGGCAAGTATCACCGCTTGCTTTCACTCAGTAAAATGCCATATACACTGTTACCAATGCACATGAGGATTTTGGGTAAAATATACAAATTAGATATCCAACATTTCATTTTACTGGGTGAAAGCTAGCGGGGATACTTGCCTAGACGTGCTGATTTCCAATGCAACAATTTTCATTGATCTACTTTTGAGACATGGAGGATTTTAATCTCAGACTTTTATCTCCACCATAATTTTAATTAATTTTGATTTAACCCTGAAATGAGCTTTACCTAAGCAGCAATCAGAAATCTATCTACTACTGAAGAGTTCTAACAAGAACGAAACAGGCTGTCTAGTGGTGATTTCTGTAATCGCTGCATTTTCCCTATAAGGGATTCGCTGTTTGTTATCACAGTATGAAGCAAAAAATCTGAGATGTTGGATATCTAATTTGCATACCTTACCCAGAATCCTCATGTGCATTGGTAACAGTGTATATGGAGTTTTACTGGGTGTAAGCAAGCGGGGATACTTGCCTTGATGTGCTAATTTCCTATGCAACAATTTTCATTGATTTACTTTTGAGACATGGAGGATTTTAATCTCAGACTTTTATCTCCACCATAATTTTAATGAATATATATATATATATATATATATATATATATATATATATATATATATATATATATATAGATACATACATATATAAATATATAAAGGTAGAGACAAGTGCACTCTCTCAAACTTGGTTCCTTGGCCAGGGTGCTGAGTGAAATTTCAAATAGGTGAAGGGATGTATGCCCTGAAATGCCATTTTAATAATCTTTTTGCTGTAAGCCCAGTGAGTGGTGTTTTCTTCTGTATATATATATATATATATTTATACATGGTATATATTTTTAAAAATAAAAAACATTTTCTTCTAAGTGAAAAGCATAGGAATTTCAGGTATTTCTTTTAAAAAAAAAAACATACAAACACATAAATTCACATATACAAATATTTAAACATATATACACACACACATATATATATATATATATATATATATATACCCCTTTGAGCCCTTTCCAGTCAAAACACCTTGTCATATACTATATCCATTTTTAACCTTTTCTTCAATATTTTTTTTATATTTAACTGATATTTTTTTATTAAATATGTTTATGTAATACTTTATTTGAATATATGTTATTAGGTTTTTTGTGTAACTTTTTTTTAATTTTTTTTAGATTTCAAAAGAGCTTTATTGACCATAGAAAAAAATATACAGATATACAATATGAAAACGTACATGAATAGAAAAAGGAGATCAAAATTCACATGTTACATTTATGGTCTTAAGACCCAGGTGGGTAAATGAATAATCAAGAAAATCATGGATAATAAACAGGTCGCGATAATATAATAAGGTAACAAAACTTCGCTATTTAGCAATATAAGGACTTAGGAGTAAAAGTAAGGTACAGAGAGGACTCATAGGTCCTAATCTTATCACGTATACTGATTTAGAGGAAGGGGAGTGGGGGGGGGGGAGAGGGGAGAGAAGAGAGAGGAGGGGAGAGGACGGGAAAAGGTTTTCTTGCACATTGTGGTCTGTAATGTTAATCCCCGTCACCCTCCACAATTCGAATATCAACTAGGGGTCAGTAGTCACTATATTAGGTTTCCACTCAGTGCCATAACTTTCCCTACAGTCTTCCCAGACTAGTTCAAACAAGTCTAAGTTGTTAAGTTTATAAAAGATGTCCTTCTCCATGGTATAGATATACTGTATGCCATGGTGTTGCAAACTGCGGGACAGCTAGGGGGGGACTCCTTTTTCCGCGCACATGATATGGCGTATTTGATGGTCGTAAATAAGTAAATACAGATGTATGAGAGGTGTTTGGCTAGGGTGTGGACCCCTATGTGTAGTAAAGCTAAGGACAGTGACTTAGTGAGGGGTATGCCCAGATTAGAGAGGACTGAAAAACATTGCTGCCACAAGGGCTGAATTACAGGGCACTCCCACCAGATATGTAGCTCAATACCTCTCTGACCGCAACCTCTCCAACACTCAGGGGATACACCCAGGAACATCCTTGCCAATCTAGTATGGACATAATACCAGTGGGATAAGAGTTTGTAGTAGGTTTCATATAGTGTTGTGCAATGTATGGCTTTCTGGGTTAGAGCAAAAGTGCATTTACAAATGTGAGGGAGCACCAGTGTTTTTAGTAAGGACTCCCAACGTGATAAGTGGGCTGGCACTTCAGGGGGATGGGGTACCACTAAGTAAGGAATAGTGGAGGAACAAAGGTCTACACAGTCTATTGCCTTGACTCCATTTGGTCTCTCAGGGAGTCAGTGGGTGAGCTAGGTTCAATCTAAAGCCCCAACTATTTAGATAGCTCTTAAGTCTATGAAACTCGAAGGACAAATAAGATGGAATTTAAGTGCCAGCACTTATTTGGGAAAGATGCTTGAATGAGTCTTGGGGAGCAGAGGACCAAAGATCCGAGACCAGGTTGATTCCCAGTTGTGGCCAGTCATAGAGGCAATGGGAGATGGATGTGGAGCTATAAAGGGATAATGCCTAATCTTGTCCCAGAAATCTAAACATTCACAAACTACTGGATTAATCAAATCCAGTTCTCTGTGGGGGAGTCCAGATTAGGTCTCGCAAACAAATAGCAAAAGGCAAGGAAGCCTGCTCGATGGCTCTCCATTTATCTTGAGAATGTTTAACCCCCCCCCCATGTGCAACATGAGTGAGCATTGCTCCCTCATAATACTGGAGTACAGACGGGGGATGCTATGCCCCCTGAAGTTTTCATAAGTTGAAGTATTCTATCTGCCACTCTAGATGGCTTGTCTTGCCAGATGTATTTTGTTAACCCTCTCCGGAATAGTAAAAGAATGTACTTAGGAATCCGGATAGGAAGGCACCTAAACAAGTAGGTGAGTCTGGGGAGGAAATACATTTTCAGCGCGGCTACTGCCTAGCCAGGACACATGTCATAAGTTCCAGTCACTTTTGAGTGAGCGTAGTGAGGTAAGGAGAGTAAATTAAATCTCGTTTTTAGGGAGACTAACAGGTCACCTGGGAAACCCTGTGAATATACCTCCATTTTTGATAGATTTAACTTGTAGTAGGAGTGGGCACCAAAAGAGGATAGAGTCTCCAAAAGTTTGGGGATGGACTGCTCAGGGTCAGACAAAAAAAATAGTGATGTCGTCCGTGAACAGCGTGATTTTGTGCGTAGTGCCAAACAGAGTGACCCCTTGAATTTGCGGGTCAGCTCTAATTTTCTCCGCCAACGGTTCAATTGCCAACGCAAATAGTAACGGTGACAGTGGACAACCCTGTCTTGTACCATTCGTTATGGAGAAGAGAGGAGAGTGAAAGCCCAGACCACTCACGGAAGCGGTGGGGGGTGGAATAGAGGGCCTTGATTGAATCCACTATTACACTAGGGAACAGGAAACGCTCTATTACCTCCCATAAGTACTGCCACTGGAGCCGGTCGAAAACCTTCTCGGCATCGAGGGAGATAACCGATAATGGCTTATTAAATTTAGAGGAGAGGGTGAGAATGTTGAGCAACCTCCTGGTGTTGTCCGGGCCTTCTCGTTGCGGGACAAATCCCACCTGATCCGAATTAATGAGGGACGGTAGTAGGCTCGCAACCTGGTTAGCTAACATCTTAGAATAAAACTTTATATTGGTGATAATCAAAGAGATCGGCCTATAGCTGGTGCATAAGGAGGGATCTTTGTTTGGTTTTAAGATGGTGACTATAGTGGCTTCTAGGAATTCTTTTTTAAAGTGACCTTCTTCTCTAGCTAAATTGTAGAGCCTGAGTAAAAGGGGGGAAAGTTCTCAAGCAAAGACTTTATAAAAGTGTACTGGAAAACCATCCGGGCCTGGTGACTTAAAAGACTTAGCATTTCTGATGACTGTCAGTATTTCTGAGAGCGAAAAAGGGAAATTCAGTAGATCTCACTGCTCAGTGGTAAGCGTGGGGAGTGTCAAGGCATCTAAATAGGCGCAGAAATCGTCTCGGGTTGTCGACTGGGGTTGCTCAGATTGAGCAATATTGTATAGATTAGAGTAGTAGTCGGCGAATGCCTCACCTATTTGTGACGGAATCCGAAGGAGAGAGTCTGCAAATCGTATAGAGTGGATGCGCGAAGCCTCTATTCTATTTCTTATTTTATTGGTCAGCAAAGTGTCTGCTTTATTACTTTTTTAGTAAACCAACTGCTTTAGCTTAGTAAGGTTGAGCTCAATTTGTGATATGTGATTTTTGACTGTGGTTATTTGACATGTTATAGCTGGGTCTATAGTGCGCCTATTATGGGCTTCTAGCTTTCTGAGCTTGATATGGGTTTGTGAGAGGGTGAGGCCAGCCTGCTTTCTAAGATATGCTAGCTTGGTGATCAGGAGTCCCCTTATAGTGGCCTTAGCAGTGCCCCACAGGGTGTCATCTCTAACTAACGCGTTGTCATTAGTATGGATGAAATGTATGATGTCTTTGCGGAGGTCCTCTCTGAATGGTACATCTCCTAGAATGTAATGAGGTAGGCGCCAGGCGGTTCAGGTGTGTGAGACATTTGAGGAATGGATATCCACCTGCACAAGGTCGTGGTCAGACCAGGCATATGGGGATATCTTGGTCTGTGTAACTAGGTCCAGGGAATCTGTTGTGGAGAATACATAGTCAAGTTTAGAGTACAGTCTGTGCAGATGCGAAAAGTGTGTATAGTCATTGTCACGTGGCTGTAGGGCTCTCCAAATATTGTAAAAAACCCAAACAGGACATCAAATGACGAAACCTACTAGCTAAATGTTCGGAAGGTGAAGACACTTTATTTGCAGTAGTGGTTTTTCTGTTAGCTCTAAGGTCCCAGACCATATTGAAGTCCCCAGCCAAAAGAACTCTACCCTGTTGAACCTGTGTCAGAACATGGAAGATGTGCTTAAGGCATCTTGGCTGGTTAGCGTTAGGGAGATAAACAGAGGCCAGAGTGTAAACCACATGATTCAATTTTGCAGATTAGGATAAAATATCTCGCTTAAGGGTCTTTGATGACCTGGATTAATTCAAAAGCAAGGCGTTTATGTAGCAAAATCGCTACTCCTCTAGCTTTCTTAGAGAAGGGGGCCGATTCAGTATAAGTATAATGTCCAGAGGTAAGCCTAAGTAGTGTTTCAAGGATCTTAGCAAGAGGCTGCGCTTGTGAGGGGAATTGAGGCCTCTAACGTTATGGGTTAGTAACCGAATAGAGGACATATCCGGGGTAGGGGGAAATAGGGAAAAGCTGAGACAATGAGGGTAGGTTATTTAGTGGGGTTAGGGAGGAAGGGAAGGGGGTTTGGTTGGGGGTGGTGGGAGAGGAGTAGTTCAGACACCTAAAGAGTGTCCAAAGATGTGGTGGAAGTAGTCCACCTCAAAAGAGCCCTGGTGTGGGCTTCTAAGTGTGGGGGGGGGGGAGAACATTAAGTACAGAACAGAGTAAATCAGGCCAGAAATGCCAGCCCCACTCTACGAAATTCACATATTCAAACTGTGACGGAAAAACAATAAACCTTAACTTAGACATTACAAAATAACATTGTAAACATTCTGATAGTGCATCTTTGGGCTTGTGCAGTTACAACAGGCTAATATCCCATTACAGGCCTGTAGGAGTGCTGAAGTGAGAATCCCAAAGAGAGTAAGACTTGGAATGAAGTGCTAGGAAGCAACCCCAAAAGGTCAGCTAATGTCCAGAGATTGGGGAGTTTTGGGACGTTTTATTCTTTGGTCTTTTGCTGACCACTCTGGTGCCGAGGCGTGAAGCTTAGGATGAGGAGGATCACGTAATGGAGGTGGTTCCGGCAGGAGACCCCAAGACATTAATAAGGAGAGGCCCTGTGTTATTGTTGCAACCACAAAGGTTTGATTGTCCTTCGAGATGATGAGTCTAGTGGGATAACCCCACCTGTATTTGATGTTGTTTTTATACAGGGTGATAGTAACAGGTTGGTATTGTCTCCTTTGCTGAATAGTGTGAGCCGAGAGGTCAGGTAGAAATTGTATATCTTTGAACCTCTTACTAAGGAGTGGCTTCTTGAATGCTGCTTGCATCAGTCTATCTTTGTAAAGGAAGCTATGAAAGCAAACTATTACATCTTGGGGCTTACCTGGGGCCACCATCCTGGATCGGAGGGCTCTGTGAGCTTGCTCCATTGTGCTGGTTAGACCCTCTGGGGTGCCTATCAGGTCGCGGTACAGATCAAGTAAGAACTCTGTTACTCTGAGTAACAGACTCAATTATGCCCCTAAATCTGATATTGTTGCGCCTAGACCTGTCTTCAACATCCGCTAGCTTGAGCTCCAGTTAGGAGATTTGGTCGGCAAAGTTTTCTGAATACGAGAGAAGACTAGATTGATCCACCACAATGTCATCCTGCTTCCGTTCCAGTGCATCCACTCTCTCTCCAATCTCAGCGATCTCCTTCTTGAGTACCCGACTGGGTAGCTCCTCCAAAGGGGATCCTTCCTCTCCCTGGAACAAGTGGCTAGGTAGCCTAGGAAAGTGATTCTAGCAGGAGCCCACCTAAATGACTAGACAGACTAGCATTCAGGTGTGACAAACACACATCTTTTATACACACACTCATCTTGATAAAAACAGGAGACAATGCCACAGTTTTCCCGCCATTCCCGCCCCTCCAGACAGGCTGCCATGGTCCCACAGATTCCCAGTACCCAGGGGTGGCGGTTTTTGGGGTGATCCGGCCTATACTGAACGTAAAGTTAAAGGGCTGCAGGGCTAAACTCCATCTTAGGAAACGTCCATTATCTCCCAACACTCGGTTAAGAAACACCAGGGGGTTTTGATCGGTGAGGACAGTGAAGGGTCTTACATATAGGTACAGTTGTACTTTCTTTAGGGCCCATACCAGTGCCAGGCATTCCTTCTCCACTGCCACGTAGCCTACTTCCCTGGGCAGCAGCTTCCTACTGATGTAGGCTATGGGGTGATCTTGTCCTCCTTCGTCTATCTGGCTTAGTACTGCTCCCAACCCAAACATGGAGGCATCTGTGTGGACACAAAAACATTTGGTGGGGTTAGGTGCGGCCAGGACGGGGGCAAAGATCAAGGCAGACTTGAGGATCTGAAAGGCGTTTTCACATTCTGGGGACCACAGTTCCTGTCGGGGCAGTCTTTTATGAGTCAGGTCGGTCAGGGGTTTGGCGAGGGTGCTATAATTAGGGACGAACCTTCGGTAATAGCTGGCAGTTCCTAGGAAGGCTAAGACCTGTGTCTTAGTTCAAGGAGTGGGCCAATTTGCCACTGCCTCAACCTTGGTGGGCTCCGGCTGCTGCTGCCCACAGCCTACTCGGTGGCCCAGGTACTGGACTTCCGAGCAGCCTATGGTGCATTTTTCGGGTTTCAGGGTCAGCCCGGCAGTTCTGAGGCGATCTAGAACGATGCCCAGGTGGAACAAATGATCCTCCTAGGTGTCGCTAAATATGGCGATGTCGTCCAAGTAGGCACAGGCATAATCTTGGAGGCCATCCAGCAGGCGATCCACCATCCTCTGAAAAGTGGCTGGAGCGTTCTTCATACCAAACGGCATGACCTTAAACTGGTAGAGGCCAAAAGGGGTGATGAAGGCGGACTTGGGAATGGAGTCAGGGTCTAATGGGATCTGCCAATACCCCTTGCAGAGGTCAAGGGTAGTTAAGAAGTGAACCTTGGTGATTCTATCTAAGAGGTCATCGACGCAGGGCATGGGGTAGGCGTCGGTTGTGGTTCTGTCATTGAGCTTACGGTAGTCAATGCAGAACCAGGTAGTACCATCTTTCTTGGGGACCAGCACCACCGGGGAGGCCCAGGGACTGTTGGACGGTTAAACAACACAGAGGTCCAACATTCCATCAGAGCTCCCAGTGCATACTGTCTCTGATAGCTTCAGGTACTCTGTAAGCTGCCTGTCTCAGGGGAGCTTGTCCCGGGGTTTCCACTCGGTGCACTGCCACTGTGGTGTACCCAGGGACATTGGAGAACATCTCCTGGCAGTCCTCTAGTAAATTCCGGACCTGCTGTCTCTGTCCATCCGCTAACCTCTCATCCAGGATTATGTTGGCTACTCCTTGAGGGGTCTCATCCGGCCCAGGGAGCTCTGGCATGGGAAGGCTCTCCGAGTCTTCCACCGCCGGAGCACAGATAGTGGCTACATCTTGGGGTCTTTCTACATACTCCTTGAGCATGTTCACATGAAGCCTGGGAGCCTGTAACTTGTTCATTTTGACAGGCTTCAAGGCAAGAACACTCTGCCCTACTGTGAGAATTTGGCTATGAGCATTACGGTTGTACCACTGTTTCTGTCTCCTTTGGGCGCCCTGCAGGTTCTCCTGCACCATGACAGTGAGGTCCTTCAGCTGATCCCTGAACTTCAGGATGTACTCCACAATGGACAGTCCTTCCTCCCTTGCTGACCCCTCCCAGTGGGCTTGCAACAAGTCTAGAGGCCCCCTTATTTTCTGGCCATACAGCAGCTCAAAGGGTGAAAACCCGGTGGATTCCTGGGGCACCTCTCTGTAGGCAAATAGGAGGTGCAGCAGGAATTTTTCCCAGTCTTTGTGAGTAGCCGAGAACGTCTGAAGCAATTGCTTCAGTGTCCCGTTAAACCGTTCACAAAGCCCATTGGTCTGGGGGTGATAGGGGGCACTGTACAGGGGTTTTATCCCACACAGTTCCCATAACTTTTGGGTGACCTCCGCTGTAAACTGGGTCCCCTGGTCAGAGACCATTTCTCGGGGAAAGCCTAACCTGGTGAATACCTGGAGCAAAGCACTTGCCACCGTCTCCACCTGGATATTCGTCAGAGGTATTGCCTCTGGATACCTAGTGGCATAGTCAACTACCGTGAGTATGTATTTTTTTCCCAGAGGGACTGGGTCGAGGTAGGGGCCCTACTATATCCACAGCGATTCTGCTAAAGGTTTCGTCAATAACAGAAAGAGGGATAAGGGGGGCTTTTGTATGGTCCCCGGTCTTCCCTACTTTCTGAGACACCACGCAGGTCCTACAATATTCCTTAATTTCTCTTGTGATTCTGGGCCAGAAAAAGACCTGAGTAAGGCGGTGGTGTGTTCGGGAGTTGCCTAAATGCCCGGCCAAGGGGATATCATGTCCTATTCGCAGCAGGTCGGACGATATCGTTTCGGTACCACCATCTGGCGTTTGGGCACTGGCCCTTTCTTCCTCCAGGAGACCCGATACAACAGGCCGTTTTCCCATCGGAACCATTCCTCCCCGGGGCCCTGGGGATCAGTCACTACTCGGTCTCGGAAGGGGGCAAGGGTCGGGTCGCTTAGGGTCTCTTGGGCAAATTCCGAGGGGGAGGCCCATTATAGTTGGTCGGGGAGGAGGGCATGGACCAGGGTTGGGCACTGGGGCATGAGGGTAGGTCATCGGGGAAGGAGAGGAGTCGGGATGGGGGCGGTGTATAAGTGTAGTGGGCAGCGGCTGGGTAGGTTGGGGCTGGAGTGCTCACCAAAGCTGTTGACTGGGGATGTCTTGGATGGGTTGCCAGCTGCTGTCGGACCCGACTCAGGCATTACCATCTGAAGTGGCCAGGGTGCCCGCAGGAGAAACATACTCGTGAGTCCCTGACTCCGGCCAGAGGGAGAAAGGCCGGGCATCCCGGGTGCTTATTGGTAGCCGCTGGGGGTCGGACTACAACTGAAGCTGTGCGGGGAGTCGATTGCGGGGCATGGTGAACTTGGCAGCGGGCATCTGTGTACTGATCTGCCAGGATGGCCGCCTTGTCTGCTGTGGTGGGCCGACAGTCATGGACCCATTCTTTAATCTCGACTGGAACATGGTTATAGAAATGCTCCAGTAGAAAAAGCTGTGCCACTTTGGCCCCAGTAGTGGCCTTGCAGCCGGCTAGCCAGGAAGTCATCGACCAGGTGAATTGGTGGGTCCATTCTGTGAAAGGCTGTCCGCCCTGCTTCCTTAGTGCCCGGAATTTCTGCCGGTGGGCCTCCGGCATGAGCCCTTATCGGGCAAGGATATGGTCTTTTACTTTGTTATAGTCCCTTTGGTCCTCCGAAGGGGTAGCGTGGAAAGCGGCTAAGCCCGCCCTGACAATTTACTGATCAGGACAGACAGTCTATCGGCATAGGCTACCCCCTGCAGTTCACATTGGGTCTCAAAGACCTGAAGATAACAGTCAATATCCTCCTCTTCTTCCTTGTATGCTTGGAAGGCCCCATGGGGTAGCTTGGGTGGTCTGGGAGCTGGCACTCCATGGGTGGATGGAGCCCCACCTATGGACTGGTGGATTTCTGCTAACTTGAGCTGGGTAACATCCGAGACTATCTTGGTGATGACCTCCTCGGGTGGCTGGGTGTCATACAGCATCAACTGCCACTGTACTTCCCGCTGTATATCCGACGTGGATGCCCCCGGGCGGATACTGTACTTGGTGCTGAACTTGGCGCTGTAACGGATGGCTCATTGCCCTGGTCATCGTCCGACCCACCGGCTGCCTGGTCCTCTCCCAATATTTCTCTGGTGGGGGTAGTTCTGCTCCTGGTCCCCGCAGTCTTTCCTTGAGTCTCCATTCAATATTCCTTCTAGCTGGTGGTTTGAATGTTCCAGGAATTTGTAAGCATCCCACCGCTGCCAGCCAATGTGATGGATACCACGGCTACCCCGACTGGGTAGCTCCGCCAAAGGGGATACTTCCTCTCCCTGGAACAAGCAGCTACGTAGCCTAGGAAAGTGATTCAGGCAGGAGCCCACCTAAATGACTAGACAGACTAGCATTCAGGTGAAAATAGAACTGACTTTATTGTGACAAACACACATCTTTTACACACACACTCATCTTGATAAAACAGGAGACAATGCCACAGTTTTCTCTCCATTCCCACCCCTCCAGACAGGATGGAGCCGGCCATAGCAGCCATGGTCCCACAGATTCCCAGTACCCAGGGGTGGTGGTTTGTGGGGTGATCCCGGGGGAGCGGTGGCACTTCCAAGGTGTCAATTAAAAGCTCGATCCCCAGAATCTACAGTCCAAAACGCGACGTGATCCGTGGCTGGGGACCGGAGTTATGCTGTTTTAAAATGTTCACCTGGAAGTCCAGGGAGAATAGGGGTTATAGGGGGAACCGGAACCCCCGGTTCCCAAGAGAGCTCCCTTCCGGCAATCATCCCACCTCTGGGTCACCCTGAGAGGCAGCAAACCCCAGAAGAGCGGAGCTCTGGGACAAAGGGCCACTGGAGCGACCTGGGTCAAAGAGCACCAGTAATCCTGGAGGATGCAGCCAACCGGTAGTTCCAGGGGCCTGGCCAGCCGAAGGGGGAAGTGGGGGTTCATGACCAGCTCCTCCAAGACTACAGTCCATATACAAAACAACCAGGAATAGAAGGTCTGGGGAATCGCGGTTGTTCTGAGGAGCTCAAAACCGCTAAGCAGCAACAGGGGTGAGGTTGTAGGGGGTATAGGTTTAACCCTTGCAGCCCAGTATCCATGACAGTCTGCATTGCCAGCATTTTCTTCAGTGTGGATTCAGTAAAGAAGTGTTGGGAAGTGGATGCTGAGTGGACCCTGGACTGAGATTCCTCATCTTGTGAGTCGGGATCACTCAGTTCTCTCTGAGATTCCAAGTTTGGGCCTTTTGTTGCCTGTGTGAAGTGATCATAAACTGTCTTCTTAGACTTCAATATGGATTTGGGGTGCTTCTTAGCTGAGTGTGGCATTGTGGGAAGTTCTATTCTCCAGAATAAGCAATAGAAAAGGAAACTGCAACACCTTCAATAACTGCAAGATATGCACTGCTGTTGAAAAAGAGGGTTATTACTACACATACATATAGTCTATATTACACAGATACCTTTAGAGCAGGGCTAGGCTTCATCACCAAGAGAACCCTAACACATTTTAGCTGGGTGGTAAGAAGTCTCCTATTAGAGTACACGGGAAGCTCTATATAAACCCCTGAGAGTGAGTGGGTTGCTCGGGTGGGTCAGAGGTATGTGTTTGTTCCCTCTCCTCAGGGCACGTGGGGTACTTCTTCAAATGAGGGGGAAAAGGAGAAGGGAGGTGACCCACCTAGCGAAGCTAGGTGGGAAAGGGGGATGAGAGGGGGCAATCCTGTACAGACTATCTCAGCAGGAAGGGGCAAAGGGACACACAGAAAATTCCACTGGTACACAGCAATTTTTCCCCCTAGGTTATGGGAACCCTAAAAGGGCACCTACAAGTTGAGGTGTTTACTATCCCTAGGTAGAAGGGTTAGCCTGCATAAAATATAACGCACAATATGTGTATCTTTCAGTGAAGAGTGAGGTAAAGTTAGACCTACGGTATGGGCCAGCCGGCCCCCTCTTGACTCTGGGAGTAGGGGATACGACCCAAAGGAAGGCGAAAGTTTAGGGGGAAGTGACCAGCCAGACAAGCTGAGCCAGAAAGGGAGAGTCTCGAGAGGGCACAACTAGTCTTTGAAACCCAAAGGGAAACTTCTATACAGTTAGGTACAAATCTGAGCAAAGAAAAAGGCATGTGGACTGATGGCGTTCACTAAGAACAGGACCCCTGAAAAGGAAAAGTTAAGGTTAGATTAATAACACCACACTTTGGATGTGATATCCAAAGATACTTGAGCTGACGCAGCAGCCTTAGAAAATATGAGTAATTTTTTTTTTTTTTTAAAAGGTAGTCCAGGGTAGGAAATTCCAGACCCCAAGCCGCCCCTAGGGGTTCCAGTGAGCATTACCAAAAGTACACCTGAGATGTGAGTGGAAGTAACAAAGTCTCCTCACAAATGTCCCAATAGAAACAATTATCTATGAGGGCTTTTGAAAACAGTGGGTATGAGAATTTAAGACAGGAGTAGAGTCCGGTCTGTTGCACCGCTCATCCACCTCTAAGGCGTGGGTAAGTGGATGCTGTCCGGGACGCCCAGGTAATTTTCCAGCCACCGGTCTATCACAAGATGAGAAGGTAGGTGCTCCGGAGAGGATCCCCAGCCCTCCGGAGCAGGATATAGAAGGTAGATGGGTGTAGAGTAGTGACGGTAGAATGTAGAATATAGGAGCCGCTGTGTGGCCTTGTTTCAGCACCGGTTGGTCACCGGTAGTTGTTGTGGGAAAAGTATCCCCTGACTGGGACTTCAATGAAGAGTGGTTTCTAGGTCTCCGGAGCGGAGCCCCGACCCTCCAGAGAGCGGGATCCCCCGCAATCACACTCAGTACCCGCAACTTCAAGCGGGAATGGATGGCACAGGAACTGTGTGTAAAAGTATGGCCAATAGGTCCCTGAATGTTTAATGCCACTGCCAGAAGTCCATAAGAACCCAAATCTTCAGGTTTAAGTACCAAAAAGCATGGAAATAGTGGTTCCTTGAGCGGAGCTGTATAATGACACGTCTGTTCGTTCTGGTGGCTAACTTCGCCCCCCGTAACTTTTATTTTAGCCCTACCACTTTATGTCAGGTCTCAAGTCATGCTAATTCTTCTAGTACTTTTTTTTTGTTTTCTCTCGAGTGTACCCAATAACTTTCAACTTGTAATATAAGCTATATTTAGCATGGTTGCAATCTCCATTGAAAGTATAGGGCACGCTAAAACAGAATATTGGAGGCGCTAAACATTTAAATCTGTTTTACTATCGACTTGTGATATTTATTTATGCGCTTATTTTAGCGTGGTCTACTGATATTGATAGCGCACCACTTGGAATCTGGGCCATTATTTTTTGTGTTTAATTTGAATTTTAATAAAAAAATGTTATCCAGGATACTTAATACAATATTATATCAACAGTAAGTATCATGTTAAGATTCAAAATACCCCCAGTAATATTTTGCTGTTTAAAATATCAGAGGAAACCACAAGGGACTGTACAACTGTTACAAACAATCAGAGTGGTACTTTAATATGACATCTGAAATTACTGTATTTGAATGTCTTTATCATCTTTTGCATATATATATATATATATATATATATATAATCTATCCAGCTGCCATCACATGTAAAGTGTAGGCCAAAAATAGTCTTGTTTTATAAATGTGTTAATCCAACAATATTTCCTTGTTAAGGAACCTCAGAATGAAAAGATAGTGGGCTAGATTACAGTTAGAGTGCAACTGATATTGCAGAGTGTGTTATCTTGCATTTAGTATTGCTTTAAGAATAATGCAGAATATGGTATTATAAGTGGATGGTTAAATACTTTAACTAGAGAATCGTATCATGGCCGAAACTGTTTTAAAGCCCCCTTTACTTTTGATTTTTATTAGCACTCTCATTGTACTTGTAATAAAAGTGGTAAGTTGGCCGCACTCGAGCGCAGTCCAATCAGCTGTAAAATGTAGCACTTTTTGAGACCTGAAGTAAACCGTTCTTATTAATAGCATAGTACAAAACAACATGAAGAATTCTACTACTCCACTACCATCAGCCTAGTGTTTGAGTGATATCCAACATGAATTGCACTGCACCCCCCAAAAGAAGTCTATTATATGAGGAATTTAGAGAACCGGCACATGTTACCACACCATAGACTATTGCTTGAGTGATATAAAATAACTTTGGACTTTTAATATTAGGCAACAATAGAAGCTCTTGATAACACTCAACCAATGTAAATTGCACCATAGCACTAATATTTTGGTACCAATGCCAGTATATGTTTTTTTCTCCTATGATATATAATAAAAATGCAACATACATTGGGTACCAGCGGATGAAGATTTTAATGTGTGCAAACAGAAAGGCAACCAGACACTCATACACAATCTTCCACTTCTGTTTTGCTGTCAAAATATTATGCCACTCTCCCCACCCCAGTATGAATACCCTTAGGAATATTTCACTGGGTGTGGGTAAAAGCCAGATCCTACCGGATCCATGTCTAATTTAGACAGATACACAGATATACACACATTTAAAGGGATACTAAACCCAAATTTTCTTTCATGATTCAGATAGAGCAAGCAATTTTAAGCAACTTTCTAATTTATTCCTATTATTATTTTTTCTTCGTTCTCTTGCTATCTTTATTTAAAAAGCAGGAATGTAAAGCTTAGGAGGCGGACCATTTTTTTATTCAGAACCTGAATTATGCTTACAAGCGCTATCCAGGGTGCTAAACCTAAAATGGGCTGGCTCTTAAGCTTTAGATTCCTGCTTTCAAAATAAAGATAGCAAGAAAATGAAGAAAAATTGATAATAGGAGTAAATTAGAAAGAAGCTTAAAATTGCATGCTTTATCTGAATCGTGAAAGAAAAAATCAGCCAGATCCATGTCTATGGGATGGTTATAGAAATCCTTAACTGCTATTTATTACCTTAATCGTTCCTGTTGTTCCTTGCCTGTAACACCCGCAACCGGTCCGACCAACTGCTACACATGGCAGGTAGAAAATTTCTGGCCACCAATAGGACCGCAAATTAAAGGTCACGTGACAAAATCCTGCGACGCTTGAAGCAAAACCAGGAGCAACACTCCACTTATACAGCAAGTTTCTATCTGTCGTGTGTAGAGGTTGGACAGGCCGACTGCAGGTGTTACAGGCTCGGAGCATAGGAGTGATTAAGGTAACAAATAGCAGTTAAGGATTTCTTTAACCATTCCTGGGATTATTTTAAAATGCATTCGCACTGCACATGTTATGTGATTGGGACTATCATGTTTAAGAATACAACACATTGCTAAACACATTGGGATTTATGCTGTGTATATCTCAGAACTATTTACTTTTCTATGGTGTACTTATTGGATTTATTTCCTCTAGGTATTTTGCCCAAAGAGGCATATGTTTGAAGCCGTGGTATAATTAACTCTTTTCTGAATGTTCTTATGGACATTATTTAGAGGGATTTTTTACAAACAGCGTGCTGCAGCTTCTAAGGGAGACTTCCCTTTTAGGTTTTTCATTTCTTATGGTATTTTAGCATTTTATTTTATTGCATTTTTCTTTCAATTATCCTCCTTTTTATGACTCTTATTTAGTAAAGTTTGAGATAATAGGTGTTTAATCTTACCTTAACGCCCTCTAATACTGGGCTAGATTACAAGTGAGGCACAAACGGTTTTGCTCTAGCTCAATCGTATTTTTGCGAGCCATTTTCATAGCGCTGATACAAGTGGAGCAAAATTCCATTTGCTCTAGCGCAATCGCCCTTTACGCTTCAAACCTTAAAAAACACTTAAAAAATCCATTACAAAGTACTCATATTAACACTGTCTGATAAAAAAATGTTTAATAAAAATATTGCACTAAAAAAGATTGTACAGTATCCCACAAAAGTGAGTCCCCCCCTCACATTTTTGTAAATATTTTATTATATCTTTTCATGCGACAACACTGAAGAAATGACTCTTTGCTACAATTTAAAGTAGTGAGTATACAGCCTGTAAAACAGTGTCAATTTGCTGTCCCCTCAAAATAACTCAAGACACACCCATTAATGTTTAAACCGTTAGCAACAAAAGTGAGAACACCCTTAAGTGGAAATGTCCAAATTGTGCCCAAAGTGTCAATATTTTGTGTGGAGTTCACCAGAGCTTCACAGGTTGCCACTGGAGTCCTCTTCCTCTCCTCCATGACAACATCACAGAGCTGGTGGATGTTAGAGACCTTGCTCTCCCCACCTTCCATTTGAGGATGCCCCACAGATGCTCAATAGGGTTTAGGTCTGGAGACATGCTTGACCAGTCCATCACCTTTATGCTCAGTTTCTTTAGCAAAACAGTGGTCATCTTGTCATCGTGTTTGGGGTCAATATCATGTTGGAATACTGCCCTCCTTCATTATGCCACAGTACATGCTGGCATTCATGGTTCCCTCAATGAACTGTAGCTCCCCAGTGCTGGCAGCACTCATGCAGGCCCAGGCCATGACACTCCAACCACCATAATTGACACTTGTCTTTGTACTCCTTACCTGGTTGCCGCCACACACGCTTGACACCATCTGAACCAAACAAGTTTCTTTTTGTTTTTTTGTTTTTTTCTTGGTCTCATCGGACCACAGGACATGGTTCCAGTAATCCACGTCCTTAGTCTGCTTGTCTTCAGCTTCAAACTGTTTGCAGGCTTTCTTGTGCATCATCTTTAGAAGAGGCTTCCTTCTGGGACGACAGCCATGCAGATCAATTTGATGCAATGTGCGGCGTATGGTCTGAGAACTGATAGGCCGACTGCCCAACCCCTTCAACCTCTGCAGCAATGCTGGCAGCACTTATACGTCTATTTCCAAAAGACAACCTCTGGATATGACGCTGAGTATGTACACTAAACTTCTTTGGTCATCCATGGTGAGGCCTGTTCTGAGTGGAAACAAACCTGATGACATTCCCACGTCACCACTCAAGGAACCTGTCCTGTGAAACCACTGTATGGTCTTGCCAAATGTGCTTCAGCTCAGTTTCAGGGTCTTGGCAATCTTCTTATCGCCTAGGCCATCT
Source organism: Bombina bombina (assembly GCF_027579735.1). Taxonomy (NCBI): domain Eukaryota; kingdom Metazoa; phylum Chordata; class Amphibia; order Anura; family Bombinatoridae; genus Bombina; species Bombina bombina. Next base: position 93,167,783 of record NC_069504.1, read on the forward strand.
TTATGTAGAACAACAATTATTTTTTCAGATCCTCAGAGAGTTATTTGCCATGAGGTGCCATATTGAACTTCCAGTGACCAGTGTGAGAGAGTGTAAGAGCGATAACAAAAATTTAACACACCTGCTCCCCATTCACACCTGGTATCTTGTAACACTAACAAATCACATGACACTGGGGGAGGGGAAATGGCTAATTGAGCCCAATTTGGACATTTCCACTTAGGGGTATACTCACTTTTGTTGCCAACGGTTTAGACATTAATGGCTGTGTGAGTTATTTTGAGGGGACAGCAAATTTACACAGGCTTTTATACATTTATACAGGCTGTACACTCACTACTTTACATTGAAGCAAAGTCTTATTTATTCAGTTTTGTCACATGAAAAGATATAATAAAATATTTACAAAAATGTGAGGAGTGCACTTACTTTTGTTGGATACTGTGTATATATATATATATATATATATATATATATATATATATATATATATATATATATACACAAAACACGGAAGGGAACTGCACTCTCATACCGGACCGGGTACACATCTTATGACCCTGCAACATGCCCAGCCCTGGGTGCCACTGGCACTCACAGGAAGCTGTGCTGTCCCCAGAGCCACAAGCAGTTAACCCCAGACAGGTCTGGGTGCAAGAACCATAGGGAAAATTACAAAACAAAATTAATACAACACACAGAGAAAACCCAGCACTCACTTACAAGCTCTCAGCTAAGATTTAAAAGCAAAACTGGAAAGGTTAGTCACCGCATCTGGCCAAATGGGACAAGCTCAGGTACCACGTCAAGGTCCTTTCCAAATACCAGAGACCCTATAACAGCCACACAATGCAAGCTTTCAAATCCAAACAAACTGAAAACAAAAAAAGGGTGCACAGGAATATGTAATCACCCTAGACATATACAAAACACGGAAGGGAACTGCACTCTCATACCGGACCGGGTACACATCTTATGACCCTGCAACATGCCCAGCCCTGGGTGCCACTGGCACTCACAGAAAGCTGTGCTGTCCCCAGAGCCACAAGCAGTTAACCCCAGACAGGTCTGGGTGCAAGAACCATAGGGAAAATTACAAAACAAATTAATACAACACACAGAGAAAACCCAGCACTCACTTACAAGCTCTCAGCTAAGATTTAAAAGCAAAACTGGAAAGGTTAGTCACCGCATCTGGCCAAATGGGACAAGCTCAGGTACCACGTCAAGGTCCTTTCCAAATACCTGAGACCCTATAACAGCCACACAATGCAAGCTTTCAAATCCAAACAAACTGAAAACAAAAAAAGGGTGCACAGGAATATGTAATCACCCTAGACATATACAAAACACGGAAGGGAACTGCACTCTCATACCGGACCGGGTACACATCTAATGACCCTGCAACATGCCCAGCCCTGGGTGCCACTGGCACTCACAGGAAGCTGTGCTGTCCCCAGAGCCACAAGCAGTTAACCCCAGACAGGTCTGGGTGCAAGAACCATAGGGAAAATTACAAAACAAATTAATACAACACACAGAGAAAACCCAGCACTCACTTACAAGCTCTCAGCTAAGATTTAAAAGCAAAACTGGAAAGGTTAGTCACCGCATCTGGCCAAATGGGACAAGCTCAGGTACCACGTCAAGGTCCTTTCCAAATACCTGAGACCCTATAACAGCCACACAATGCAAGCTTTCAAATCCAAACAAACTGAAAACAAAAAAAGGGTGCACAGGAATATGTAATCACCCTAGACATATACAAAACACGGAAGGGAACTGCACTCTCATACCAGACCGGGTACACATCTAATGACCCTGCAACATGCCCAGCCCTGGGTGCCACTGGCACTCACAGGAAGCTGTGCTGTCCCCAGAGCCACAAGCAGTTAACCCCAGACAGGTCTGGGTGCAAGAACCATAGGGAAAATTACAAAACAAATTAATACAACACACAGAGAAAACCCAGCACTCACTTACAAGCTCTCAGCTAAGATTTAAAAGCAAAACTGGAAAGGTTAGTCACCGCATCTGGCCAAATGGGACAAGCTCAGGTACCACGTCAAGGTCCTTTCCAAATACCTGAGACCCTATAACAGCCACACAATGCAAGCTTTCAAATCCAAACAAACTGAAAACAAAAAAAGGGTGCACAGGAATATGTAATCACCCTAGACATATACAAAACACGGAAGGGAACTGCACTCTCATACCGGACCGGGTACACATCTAATGACCCTGCAACATGCCCAGCCCTGGGTGCCACTGGCACTCACAGGAAGCTGTGCTGTCCCCAGAGCCACAAGCAGTTAACCCCAGACAGGTCTGGGTGCAAGAACCATAGGGAAAATTACAAAACAAATTAATACAACACACAGAGAAAACCCAGCACTCACTTACAAGCTCTCAGCTAAGATTTAAAAGCAAAACTGGAAAGGTTAGTCACCGCATCTGGCCAAATGGGACAAGCTCAGGTACTACGTCAAGGTCCTTTCCAAATACCTGAGACCCTATAACAGCCACACAATGCAAGCTTTCAAATCCAAACAAACTGAAAACAAAAAAAAGGTGCACAGGAATATGTAATCACCCTAGACATATACAAAACACGGAAGGGAACTGCACTCTCATACCGGACCGGGTACACATCTAATGACCCTGCAACATGCCCAGCCCTGGGTGCCACTGGCACTCACAGGAAGCTGTGCTGTCCCCAGAGCCACAAGCAGTTAACCCCAGACAGGTCTGGGTGCAAAAACCATAGGGAAAATTACAAAACAAATTAATACAACACACAGAGAAAACCCAGCACTCACTTACAAGCTCTCAGCTAAGATTTAAAAGCAAAACTGGAAAGGTTAGTCACCGCATCTGGCCAAATGGGACAAGCTCAGGTACCACGTCAAGGTCCTTTCCAAATACCTGAGACCCTATAACAGCCACACAATGCAAGCTTTCAAATCCAAACAAACTGAAAACAAAAAAAGGGTGCACAGGAATATGTAATCACCCTAGACATATACAAAACACGGAAGGGAACTGCACTCTCATACCGGACCGGGTACACATCTAATGACCCTGCAACATGCCCAGCACTGGGTGCCACTGGCACTCACAGGAAGCTGTGCTGTCCCCAGAGCCACAAGCAGTTAACCCCAGACAGGTCTGGGTGCAAGAACCATAGGGAAAATTACAAAACAAATTAATACAACACACAGAGAAAACCCAGCACTCACTTACAAGCTCTCAGCTAAGATTTAAAAGCAAAACTGTACCTGAGCTTGTCCCATTTAGCCAGATGCCTGTCTGGGGTTAACTGCTTGTGGCTCTGGGGACAGCACAGCTTCCTGTGAGTGCCAGTGGCACCCAGGGCTGGGCATGTTGCAGGGTCATAAGATGTGTACCCGGTCTGGTATGAGAGTGCAGTTCCCTTCCGTGTTTTGTATATGTCTAGGGTGATTACATATTCCTGTGCACCCTTTTTTTGTTTTCAGTTTGTTTGGATTTGAAAGCTTGCATTGTGTGGCTGTTATAGGGTCTCAGGTATTTGGAAAGGACCTTGACGTGGTAACTGAGCTTGTCCCATTTGGCCAGATGCGGTGACTAACCTTTCCAGTTATGCTTTTAAATCTTAGCTGAGAGCTTGTAAGTGAGTGCTGGGTTTTCTCTGTGTGTTGTATATATATATATATATATATATATATATATAATCCACTGCAGGGCTCTGCACTCACTTTAATTCAGCAGCTGCCCAGGGTGCTTTAAACCATAATACAAAAAATCCATCAAAGTAAAGCACTCACCAGGTCTTGACGATATCAATAATACTTTATTGTATCATAAAAATGACGTTTCAGGGATTTTAACCCCGTCCTCAAACCATACAAACAGTGTACATACCTTGATCCTTAAATACCCTGCACCAAACAATCCACGCCGCAGAACCGGAAGTCGCCCGGGGTTCTGACCTCACCACTGCGCAGGCTCAGTCCGTCACCATGGCTACCGGACGCGGCGTAGCTAAAAACAGATTTAACAGAGAAACATGTGACAACTGATTCACAATGTGACTGGCAAACTATACAGTGATCCCTATTATCTGATTGCTAGCTAGCTAATAACCTATATTGCATGTTATAGTTAACTATACCAAGGACTATATCATTATCAAAAATGTATACCACTAACCATCCGCTTACTGGTACCAATATAGATAACCATATGTTAATTTTGTTCTACCCAAATAGGCCTTTATAACAGCAAACAGTTCACATTTTTTTGTGAACAAAGTTATAACCCAGTAGTCACTACATGGAGTGTAGTCATTTCATCACGTCAGCACTTACAATAAATCACATATGCACCAATCTATACTAGACTATAACTCGACATGATATCAAGTCTAACTTAAAGAAAACAGTGCCAGTCCAGATGGGTATTCAACCCCCCAGGCACCAAGGTACCTAGGTTGTAGATCCACCTGGACTTGCACTGTAACAGAATTTTACCCCAGGGGTGGGATGTGATCTGTGATCACATATATTAGGTCAGCTACCATATGGCCAGAGAGTACAAAATGCCAAACTACGGGTTGTTCAGAACCCTTTTTATCTATGGCAGCTCTAATAGCAGCATGGTGGTTGGCTATACCGGTGCGGAGATCGTCAATAGTTTTACCAACATAGAATAACCCACATGGATAGTGTAACAAATACACAATAAATGTTGTCGTACAGGTTACTCTATGCCGGATGGTATACCTATGATTGGTACTAGGATGTGTAAAGAATTTTGCATTTAGCAGACCATTGCACATTGTGCACCCAGCACATCTATAACAACCAAGTTATACAGTCTGTAGCCAGGTAGCAGTCCTATAGCTTTGGATCGAATCCACCTTTACCAGGATGTCTCTTAATGATCTTGATGTCGTAAAACACACTTGAGGATGTAGTGTCCCTTGGAATGGTAAGTTATCATTTTCCACAATATTCCAATTCTGCTTCACCAATTGTGGTAAGCCTCTTTTATCAAAGGTAAATACTGTGGTAAAGATCATTCTATTGTCAGTATCCCGTGTTTTAGAAGTTTGGAGAGCTGTATCCTGATCCATTTCTTCGAATCTCCGAAATTGTTGGTCAATGTGTTTCCCTCAATATCCTCTTTGAAAGAATATAGTCCTCATTTCTCCTAGTTGCACCTGGGTTTGTTCCTGTTTACTATTATTTCGCACCACCCTTTTGAACTGCGAAACAGGGAGGGCATTCTTCAGTGAAGGGGGATGGCAACTTGTTGCCTCCAACAAGGAATTCCTATCGGTTTCCTTCCTGAATAGTGTAAAGTGCAGCTTTCCATCCTCCATGAATATTCTTAGTTCCAAGAAATCAACCATCTCAGGGTGGGGAGTCATCTTAAACTGTAGGCCTGGTCTAATTCCATTAAGGTCTAAAAAACAATTCTCCAATTCTGATTGTGTGCCCGTCCACAGAAGAAAAAAATAATCAATGTACCATTTAAAGTACTTAATATGATGATGTTTGAAGAGCTCAGTGTCCCTTTCTTCAAATTCAGTCATATACAGATTGGCGAATGATGGGGCCATGTTTGACCCCATCGCTGTCCCCATTAACTGCAAATAAAATGACTTCTCAAATTTGAAATAATTTCTGGTGAGGCATATTTCCAGTAGTTCTATAATCAACTCCACAGGAGGTCCCACATAAGGGTAGTGATTAAGTTGTTTCTGAAGGGCAATAAACCCCTGTGAGTGTGGGATTACAGTGTAAAGACTCAATGCATCAAGAGTCACCAGAAATATGGGATCCTCAATAGACGGGAACTCTCTCATTTCCTTGATTAGACTGATGGAGTCCAGAAGAAACTAAGGCATGTTATGCACTAATGGTTGTAAAATATTATCCAGAAACACTGCAATCAGTTGTGGGAGAGATCCAGTAAAGGATACTATAAGTCTTCCTGGTGGTCTAGTTGGATGCTTATGTACCTTTGGTAAGGTATAAAAAGCAGGGATGCGAGGATATTGTACTTTCATAAACCCCATCTCTTATTTGTCCAGCCATCCATTATTGAAGGCTCGGTCAAGGACCTGGTCAATTTGTGTCTTAAATATTTTTGTAGGATCTGGGGGCAGCAGCTTGTAAGTGATATCATCATTCAGTTGAGACATGATTTCTTGTTGATAGTACCCATAATCAAGTATCACCAACACACCCCATCAGCTTCTCTAAAAATTTGATTGTTATTATTGCTTAAGCCATCCAATGCCAACCTCTCCTCTCTTGACAATTTTTTTCTGCTTTCTGTTTTAGCCAGCGTACACATTTCATGTTTGTTCTTTCAGCAATCTGGTATAGGTATTTATGCTGGGATTCAGACTTGTAGGATCATACGTACTCTTAGGTTTTAGGTTCTTACCTAAATTCAGATCCCTAGCACTTGGATTCAATGGTTGATTTCTTGGATCTAAGAATATTCTTGGAGGACGGTAAGCTGCACACTTACACTATTCAGGAAGGAAACCGATAGGAATTCCTTGTTGGAGGCGACAAGTTGCCATCCCCCTTCACTGAAGAATGCCCTCCCTGTTTTGCAGTTCAAAAGGGTGGTGCAAAATAATAGTAAACAGGAACAAGCCCAGGTGCAACTAGGAGAAATGAAGACTAGATTCTTTCAAAGAAGATATAGAGGGAAACACATTGACCAACATTTTTGGAGATTCAAAGAAATGGATCAGGATACAGCTCTCCATACTTCTACAACACAGGATACTGACAATAGAATAATGTTTACCACAGCATTTACCTCTTATAGAAGAGGCTTACCCCAATTGGTGAAGCAGAATTAGAATATTGTGGAAACTGATAAGAACTTACCATTCCAAGGGACACTACATCCTCAAGTGGGTTTTAGGAGATCAAGATCATTAAGAGACATCCTGGTAAAGGTGGATCAGTTCCAAAGCTATAGGACTGCTACCTGGCTACAGACTGTAAAACCTGGTTGTTATAGATGTGCTGGGTGCACAACGTGCAATGGTCTGCTAAATGTAAAATTCTTTACACATCCTAGTAAAAATCGTAGGTATACTATCCGGCATAGAGTAACCTGCACAACGACATTTATTGTGTATTTGTTACACTGTCTGTGTGGGTTATTCTATGTCGGTAAAACTATTGACGATCTCTTCTGGTGGGAGGAGCTTGGAAGAAGCAGCAGGCTATGTGAGGTCCGTTTTACCGCTCCATAGTATCTGCTTTAAACAGCATTTCTACAGGTCCCACACACAAGCCTTGGTGGACAACTGCTTAGGAGACCTCTGGGCAGTGTTTTATCGCCTGCAAACCAGCGTGTAGGCTTTTACAACTGCCTACTGCCGAAGTCACAGGAATAGAGGGTGGGCGCGTCGGCGCCATCTTGGATCTGGTCGGAGAAAAGCATGGCAACTACAACAGCCTGAACAAATATCACAAGCATTCCTCAGCTCTTAGATACAGCGGACCAAAAGGGGACACTCTCAGTGGGGCTCTTAAGGGAGAGCAAGCATCTGGTCTGGTATCGTATGATGGAGGGAGAGAAAGGAAAATAACTGAATGAGTCACAGACTACCCCACAGCGTTAAACTGCCATCAAATATACTGTATACGCTACGCACATAAACTAGGCACGGCCCTCACTACATCATATAGCCATTGAGAGTGAAACAATGGCTAAACTTTCAGGGAAATAAATATAACAATAAAAAAAGGAAAAGAGCACCTCCAGTATATTATCCCCCCACAAATTTGTGTGATTTTTTCTGTTTTGCTGTGGACTGCCTAAACTTATATTCTACACAAATGAATATGCTTTGCTTTGAGTATACTGCAGAACTAGATTTGTTAAATTGAAGGTTCTCAACTTTCTCCATTGGGAGTTGTGGAGCTGTTCCTGTGCTGCCATCTGGTTTGGAAATTCAAGACTGGAAGGTAGGAATTAATCATAAACTACCCTTTATTCCAAAACCTACTCCTCCTTCTAGAAGGTTACACACTGAACTATGTGTTGTGCAGCTCCTTTGATTCCTAATACTGCTAACATGATCTAAGAGAGATTTGACACTTCCCCCCTCCATAGCTGTTGTCAACTTTTTGCATGCTTTTACATTAACTCACAATATATCTACGTAATTACCATTCATTGCATTTGCTTGCTGGGTCCCACTTTACTGGCTGCCATAACTTGCCCTAGAGAAATCGGCACAAAAGATAAAGCAAATCCTGAACACATTCCTCTGAGATAATTCTCTGGTCCTACTCGGTGCATGCAGAAATACTATAACAGCTTTCATAAAGCTACAGACAAAATTACGTTGAAGAACAAACACACTGACCGCAGAGCATGACATCAGGCGGATGTCCACCCAATGCCGGGAACGCCAAGCTCTTCAGAAGAAGGAACCACAGCCCAAGATCCACACCCAATAGTGGCTCAAATATCAGCCTTATTTCTTCCTAAAATAGAACAGAGTTGAATCTCTGTCGACTGAATTTAAACAATTTTCCAGAAGGCTAACCCATGTTGAGCATCGTGTTTCAGAACATGAAGATCGTCACTGTGAAGTATCTACAACCGTGACACAATTGCAACATCAAAACACAGAACTTAAAGCACGACTCAATGACCTTGAAAATAGGTCTCTATAAGCTGTTGAAACCTGAGATATCTGAAACCCTAACTAACTTACACAACAGTATTGTTACAGGACAAACCTATCCCAGTCAAAGATTCACTGAAACCCATATCAGTATTATTCTAAAACCAGGGAGAGATCCATTACAACCAGCATCATACCGCCCAATTTCACTATTCAACACAGACTATAAGCTACTGACCAAGATTTTAGCAGCTATTATTATTATTATTATTATTATTATTATCAATTATTTATGAAGATCAAACGGGTTTTGTACAGGGTAGGTCCTCGGTTAAAAAACATCAGAAACGTTCAATTAATTCTGTATTATTTTTGGAAACATAGAAATGACCCCCAGTTATCGAGGTTGACCAAAGCCTGCATGTTAGCTTTGGATGCTGAAAAAGCCTTTGATAAAGTAGTATGGGGCTACCTTTTATGTACTTTAGAACACTTTGGCTTTGCCGGTAATATCCTTCAGGCCATCCAAAACATTTATAGAGACCCAATAGCAGCTGTCATTGTAAACAGTAGAATTGCCCCGACATTCCCCCCTGCATAAAGGCACTAGACAGGGCTGGCCGCTCTCCCCTCTATTGATTTACATCACAATAGAGCCTCTTGCTCAGGCCATAAGAACAGAAACTGCAGGCTTAAAGATTGGAACCTCTACCATGCATTTATCGCTATATGCAGATGATATGATTCTATTAATCTCAGACCTATACTCTAATATACCTCAGATAATGGCACTGATCGTATCAACCAGGACAAATCAAAACTGATCTGGTTAACTAGGGAAGCCCCTGACGATATCATTGGTTATGATTTTAAGATAGTCTCAAAAGAATTTAAATATTTAGGAATTAAGTTATCACTTAACCCTAACACCTGGTATACCCTTAATTATACCTCCCTGATTAAGAAAATAACAGATCAGTTGAATAGCTGGAAAGGTTTACCCCTTTTGCTATCTGGACGAGTAAACTTAGTTAAAATAATAACCTTCCCAAAATTGTTAAATGTCTTCCAAATGTTGCCAATTTTATTAATGAAAGAAGACCTAATGGTGCTTAATTCTAAAATCTTACACTTTATCTGGGCAGGAAAGAAACACCGGATAATTCACCAAAAGCTCTCAAGTTCGGTGACACATGGAGGCTTTGGCCTCCCAAATCTTATTTTATAAATGGGCTGCCCTTTCGAAATTTATATTAGACTGGCTAAGTCAACAAAATAGAAGAACTGATTAAACCTTATTCGCTAGCAGTACTACCTCATTTAACACTGCAGCAAATCCAAAGACACATAGGGGAGATACTTCCTATTACAGGACCATTAAAAGCTTGGAGGTCACTCTGTAAGTAGCTTAAGATTCCACAAACTTGCACTAAATACCTACTACTTAAGGAAAACCCTAACTTTATTCCTGGTATCACGACACCACCCTTCCAAATATGGCACCAAGAAGGGCTCCGAAATATTCAAAATATATTGGATGAATCAGATAACACAATCAAGAGTTTTAGGGAACTTAAGGCGCAGTATAATATACCAAATGCACATAATTTTGCATACCTCCAAACGAGACACTACGTGACAGATATTCTAAGAGAGGGGAAGCTTCTCCAACAAACAAGACCTATTACTCAATTAGTTTCATTAATTACTCAAGGGATATATACAATCTCACCAATATAAAGATTACTGTTAGAACCGTTGAACACTTCTACTGTTTTACAGGTGGCTGAAAAGTGGTCTACCTCGATGGAGGAGGCAGTAGACACACCGTTAGTATAGACTAGCATAAAAACTCTACGTAAAGTAACTCTGTCTCAAGACTTGCGAGACTCACATATTATACTACTGCACCAAGCTTACATAACTCCCAAGTTGCATCAGAAGTGGGCACCACAAACAGCAAATTTTTGCCCAAAATGTCATAAAGAAAACCTCGACTTGATACACTTGTTGTGGCGTTGTCCTCGATTGGTAAGATATTGGAAAACAGCGGTATACTGGCTTAAACGTACATTTAGTATTGACTTCACGGTAGATAATAAATCCATAATTTTTCTTAAATTGCCAAAGGGTTTAAAAAGAAGGGCTAAGCTATTGGGAACGGTTTTATTAATTTCTAGAAGACTGGTATTTAAAACATGGAATTCCCCTATCATACCCACTCTAACACAGCTTAAAAATTCTCTCCTTCACCAGATGACAATTGAATTATATGACTCAATAAGTGACATGACACATAGGACAACTAGCTTTATGCATAAGTGGGAATACTATATACTGTACATAGTTTACCCCAGCAACTACAAACACAGCTGTTATATCCACTGAGAAACACAGAATGTATCCTAAATGCCAGACTTAGAGGAGAATGGTTGCTAAACTTTGATTGATAGATTTAATACTTTTGAACCTAGAGATGATTATTTGTTTGAAAGGTTACTATCAATGAACAATATCCCTGACATATGACTGGATATCACAACTACTTGGTTAGACTCTCTTATTGTATTGAGGTTTTAGTTTATTGTTTGAATTGTTTTGTTTTGTTTAAAAAGCATAAAAACCTCAGAAGACATTGCTACTTAAATATCAACCTATGATAAAGAATAAATGTACTTCAATGAGTACGTGGACACTACAAGCTTTAAGAATATTTTCTATTGTACTCAACGTTAACTACTGTATTGTACTTAAGTGAATGTACATCATCATTTTGACAATGTCACTGAGTTGATAAATAAAAATAATAATAAAAAAACACAAAAAAAAAACTATTGACAATCTCCACACCCGCATGGCCAACCACCGTGCTGCTATTAAAGCTGCTATAGATAAAAAGGGTTCTGATCAACCCGTAGCTCGGCATTTTGCACTCTCTGGACATACAGTAGCTGACCTAAGATATGTGATCATAGATCACATCCCACCCCTGGTAAGAGGGGGTGATAGGGGTAAAATGCTGTTACATTGCGAGTCCAGGTGGATCTACAACCTAGGTACCTTGGTGCCTGGGGGGTTGAATACCCATCTGGACTGACACTGTTTTCTTTAAGTTAGCCTTGATATCATGTCGAGTTATAGTCTAGTATAGATTGGTACACATTTGATTTATTGTAAGTGCTGATGTGATGAAATGACTACACTCCATGTAGTGACTACTAGGTTATAAGTTTGGAATGTTTAGAATGTATCAGGGTACGCTGTTATAAAGGCCTATTTGGGTAGAACAAAATTAACATATGGTTATCTATATTGGTACCAGAAAGCGGATGGTTAGTGGTATACATTTTTGATAATGATATAGTCCTTGGTATAGTTAACTATAACACGCAGTATAGGTTATTAGCTAGCTAGCAATCAGACAATAGGGATCACTGTATAGTTTGTCAGTCACATTGTGTATCAATTGTAACATGTTTCTCTGATAAATCTGTTTTTAGCTATGCCGCATCCGGTAGCCATGGTGACGGAATGAGCCTGCGCAGTGGTGCGGTCAGAACACCGGGCGACTTCCGGTTCTGCGGTGTGGATTGTTTGGTGCAGGGTATTTAAGGAGCAAGGTATGTACACTGCTTGTATGGTCTGAGGACGGGGTTAAAATCCCCAAAACGTCACTTTTATGATACAATAAAGTATTATTGATATAATCGTCAAGACCCGGTTAGTGCTTTACTTTGATGGATTTTATATATATATATATATATATATATATATATATATATATATATATACACACGTGTTAGTCCAGAGTTTTAGATATTAAAATAACAAGAGTATTGCATTGAGCAATGATACTTTTTTATTGGATTAACTATACATTTATAAGTTTACAAGCTTTCGGAAGAATATCCTTCTTTTTCAATCTGAAGCAATACTGACCAATTTGATGTATATATATGTTTATATATTTGTACATATATATTAAAGCGACACTGAACCCACATTTTTTCTTTCATGATTCAGATAGAGCATGAAATTTTAAGCAACTTTCTAATTTACTCCTATTATCAAATTTTCATTATTCTCTTGGTATCTTTATTTGAAATGCAAGAATGTAAGTTTAGATGCCGGCCGATTTTTGGAGAACAACCTGGGTTGTCCTTGCTGATTGGTGGATAAATTCATCCACAAATAAAAAAGTGCTGTCCAGAGTTCTGAACTAAGAAAAAAGCTTAGATGCCTTCTTTTTCAAATAAAGATAGCAAGAGAACGAACAAAATAGATAATATGAGTAAATTAGAAAGTAGCTTAAAATTGCATGCTCTATCTGAATCATGAAAGAAAAAATTTCGGTTCAGTGTCCCTTTAATGTATTTATATGTGTATATATGTATTTACAGTCATTTATACACATATAAAAACATTAATATATATGTACACATATATAGACATACTGTATGTATGAGTGCATTATATCCCTTTGCCATTAAGTAGATAAAAACATGATAAAAGATATTTATGCAATTTTCATATTTAATAAAGATTTTAAAAATGTATTTACTGTAAATATTTCACATTTGCTAATGCAAATATGCTATGTGTTTGGGTTTTATTCAACAATTTTATTTTCTCCATTGACTTCTATGGAGAAGGCAAAACAATTTATGGTGTTTACTCGATCTTGGGTGGGTTTATTTCCACGTTTTTTTCTCCCTTGATTTCTATGGTGGAATATATGCATTCACACTCAAAAACTTGTTAGGTTTTTCACACTATTTAGGTTAATGCTAGCACAAAATAAGTTTCTTTGGAACATATACGAAAGCAACCCGACAAGCGCAAAAATGAAAATCCTAGAGGAGTTTTCACAAACGCAAAAATAAAATAAAAAATACTGCACCACATGTAATCTAGCCCATTGTCTCAGCTATATCTGTGTAAATTAGACATGGATCAGCGGGATCAGGCTGTTTTTCTATAACAAAATAGTTCGTTCTGGAAAACCCCAGATGTTTTTGTGAAAAAAAATGTTGGATTCAGAAGTGTCTGGATGTGTTTGTGTATAAAACACTTAATTTTGTGTCAGTGGCGTATTTAGGTTTTGTGCTGCCCTAGGCACTCAAAATTCTGCTGCCCTCACCTCAAAGGTTTTAGGCCTTTTTTCCTCTTAATATTGTTTTGGGTCAGTGTGTAACATGTTTTGTTGTTGTTTTTTTTTCTCATAACAATTCAAAAGAAAATGGGCTAGCAAAACACTTGCATACAGGTGGGTTGAATTGCATGCATCTTGTACCATTTTCTAACTGAGAGAAGGGAGAGAAAAGAAGAGGAGGGGAGAAAAGGGAGAGAAAGGAAAGAAGGAAGAGAGAGAGAGAAGAGAAAAGGGGGAGGGAGAGGAGAACATGGGGAGGGAAAGAAGGGAGGGAAAAAAGGAGTGAAAGAAGGCAGGGATGGAAAGAAAAAAGGGAGGGAAAGGAAGAAGGGAGGGAGGGAAAGAAAGAAGGGAGGGAGGTAGTTGAGGGAGTGAGTTGAGGGAGGAAGGGAGGGAGAAAGGGACAGAAGGGAGAGAGGAAGGAGGGAAAGAAGAATACACTTGAAAACAATCACTGCCCTTCACATGCAACAACATACAGTAATTACCATCATTCAAGTAATGAAACTTTGTAAGTGTCCGTTTACTATTTACTCTGTGGGCTATTAGTAGCTAACATACATTAGCACTGAGAGTTTATGATTAGACATCACAAGTTAATCTAAGCAGTGCACAGACGCATCCAGTCTGTTAGTTACCAAGACCTGCAATAAGCACTGCATTCGCAGACCCACCACCGCTGACAAAGGGAGGCAGCATATTGGCATAAGGTCTTCTCCTCCAGTTTCACCTTGTAAGCATATCCCGAGCAAGTTTCTCACCAAGAACGCTTCCACTGCAAAAATGCCAGTGTCTCTAAATGAAGCAACGGTTTAAAGGAGCACTGCCTGTGAAGAGCGACCTTAATCAGAGCATGTGCCTTGTCTTCTCTGTAAAAGCCTTTATTGCTATAATAGGGCAGAAGTGCTGCCCCTCCCAAATCTGCTGCCCTAGGCACTGGCCTTGTTGGCCTTGGCCATAATACGCCCCTGCTTTGTGTGCATCTGTGTAAATTAAACATGGATCATCATCCGCATGATCCGGCTGTTTTTGTGTAAAAAAGTGATGGTTCTGAAAAGACCCAGATGTTTTTGTTGGATCCAGAAGTGTCTGGATGTGTTTGTGCGGAAAACACTTAAAGGGATAGTCTAGTCAAAATTAAACTTTCATGATTTAGATATTTTTCAAAAGCTAAACCTAGGTAGGCTCAAACTGATTTCTAAACTGTTGAAAACTGCCTCTTAGCTCAGAGCATTTTGAAAGTTTTTCACAGTTAGACAGAACTAGTTCATGTGTGTCATATACATAACATTGTGCTCACTCCTGTGGCGTTATTTAGGAGTCTGCGCTGATTGGCTAAACTGTGTGTCTGTCAAAAGCACTGAAATAAGGAGACAGTCTGCAGAGGCTTGGATACAAGGTAATCACAGAGGTAAAACATATATTAATATAACAGTGTTTGTTATGCAAAACTGGGGAATGGGTAATAAAGGGATTATCTATATTTTTAAACAATTAAAATTCTGATGTAGACTGTCCCTTTAAAGAGATAGTAAACATCAAAAATATTATTTAAAAAGATAGATAATCCCTTTATTTAACATTCCCAGTTTTGCATAACCAAAACTGTTATAGAAATATAAGTTTTACCTCTTTAATTACCTTGTTTCTAAGCTTCTGAAGACTGACTCCTTATCTCAGATCTTTTGACAGACTTGCATTTCAGGAAATTAATGCTGACTCTTAAATAACTCCACATGCATTACCACAATGTTATTTATATGAAACACATCAACTAACACCCTCTAGCTATGAATAACTGTCAAATGCATTCAGATAAGTGGTGGCCTTCAAGGCCTTAGAAATTAGCATATGAGCCCACCTAGGTTTAGCTTTCAATTAAAGGGACAGTCTACCATAAGACTTTATTTATTACCCATTCCCCAGTTTTGCCAAGAGAACAAAGCAAATTTGATGATAAAAGTAAATTAGAAAGTTTAAAATTACATGCCCTATCGCAATCATGAAAGTTTAATTTGGACTTTACTATCCTTTTAAAATTTGTGTGTATCTGTGTAAATTAGACATGGATCCGGCAGGATCCAGCTTTTACCCATTTCCTATTTCACTAACCATATCAGAAATTATGGCTTTGAAATCACTCTGAAAAAAGAGCTCTAAATATGAATCTATTAATATTATTATTATCGGTTATTTGTAGAGCGCCAACAGATTTTTTGTTATGCAGCAGCTAATACACAAGTGTAGTATTTTCACCAAGTGCTTGGAATCTACCTTAGATTTATTTCAACATAATCCATGCATACTCTTTTAACACTCTCTTATGGTAATATTATATTAAGGAACTAATGGGGCGCGATCCGTCGCCCACAGTTTCAGCTCGCAAATCGAGCTATCCCATATACGGCGCCGTCAGATGCTAACGTGCCGTAAGTCGGATAAACCAGCGATGTCCAGAAATCTGCGCAAGTACAAATTTCTGGCGTCGCCAGTGACTTACGGCACGTTAGAAACTGCCGGCGCCTACAAAACCTGACTAAAGTATGAAATCACCCGCACTGTCTAACACGCCTCCTAAACATAGCCCGACACGTCTAACCCTCTATCCGCTATCCCCCCTCACTATCCTAATAATAAAATATGTATTAACCCCTAAACTGCCGCTCTCAAACCCCGCCGCAACCTAATAAAGTTATTAACCCCTAAGCCGCCGCCAGCTATATTAAATCTATAACCCCCTAAAGTGAGCCCCTAACACCGCCGCCATCTACCTTACCTACCCCCTAAAGTGAGCCCCTACCCCGCCGCCATCTATTTTAAAATTATTAACCCCTAATCTAATCCCCCTACCCCGCCGCCATCTATATTAAATTATTTAACCCCTAAAATACTAAACTATCCCTACCACTAAACCTAAGTCTAACCCTACAAATAGCCCTGAAAAGGGCTTTTTGCGTGGCATTACCCCAAAGTAAACTGCTCTTTTGCCAGCCCTTAAAAGGGCTTTTGGCGGGGCTTTGTCCCAAAGTAATCAGCTATTTTGCCTACAATCTAAATCCCCCTACACTGCTGCCACCTATAATAAATGTATTAACCCCTAATCTAATCCCCCTACACCGCCGCCAGCTATATTAAACACATTAACCCCTAATCTAATCCCCCTACACCGTCGCCAGCTATATTAACTATATTAACCCTAATTATATTAGGGTTAATATAGTTAATATCGTTATTATATTATATATATATTAAGTATAATAACCCTATCTAACTCTAATATCCCTAACTAAACTCTTATTAAGATAAATCTAATATTAATATTATTAATTAAAATATTCCAATTTAAATCTAAATACTTACCTATAAAATAAACCCTAAAATAGCTACAATATAATTAATAATTACATTGTAGCTATGTTAGGGTTTATATTTATTTTACAGGTAAATTGTTAATTATTTTAACTAGGTATAATTGCTATTAAATAGTTAATAACTATTTAATAGCTACCTAGTTAAAATAATTACCCAATTACCTGTAAAATAAATCCTAACCTAAGTTACAAATACACCTACACTATCAATAAATTAAATAAACTACAAATATCTATCTAAAAATACAATTAAATAAACTAAACTAAATTACAAAAAAAACAAACACTAAATTACAAAAAATAAAAAAAAGATTACAAGATTTTTAAGCTAATTACACCTATTCTAAGCCCTCTAATAAAATAATAAAGCCTCCCAAAATAATAAAAATTCCCTACCCTATTCTAAATTAAAAAAGTTCAAAGCTCTTTTACCTTACCAGCCCTTCAAAGGGCCATTAGCGGGGCATGCCCCAAAGAAAACTGCTCTTTTGCCTGAAAAAAAAACACAATACCACCCCCCAACATTACAACCCACCACCCACATACCCCTTATCTAACCCAAACCCCCCTTAAATAAACCTAACACTACCCCCCTGAAGATCTCCCTACCTTATCTTCACCACGCTGGGCCGAACTCCTCATCCGATCCGGGCGATGTCTATCCAAGTGGCAAAGAAGAGGTCTTCATCCCGGCGATGTCTTTATCCAAGCGGCAGCAAAGTCTTCTTCCATCCGGCAGCATCTTCCATCAAGCGGCATCTTCAATCTTCATTCTTCGCTCCACAGACGCGGAGCATCCATCCCGGCCGTCGACTGAACGACGAATGAGGTACCTTTAAATGACGTCATCCAAGATGGCGTCCGTTGAATTCCGATTGGCTGATAGGATTCTATCAGCCAATCGGAATTAAGGTAGTAAAATCTGATTGGCTGATTGAATCAGCCAATCAGATTCAAGTTCAATCCGATTGGCTGAACCAATCAGCCAATCAGATTGAGCTCGCATTTTATTGGCTGATCGGAACAGCCAATAGAACGCGAGCTCAATCTGATTGGCTGATTGGTTCAGCCAATCGGATTGAACTTGAATCTGATTGGCTGATTCAATCAGCCAATCAGATTTTCCTACCTTAATTCCGATTGGCTGATAGAATCCTATCAGCCAATCGGAATTCGACGGACGCCATCTTGGATGACGTCATTTAAAGGTACCTCATTCGTCGTTCAGTCGTCGTCCAGGATGGATGCTCCGCGTCGGTGGAGCAACAAAAGAAGATTGAAGATGCCGCTTGATGGAAGATGCTGCCGGATGGAAGAAGACTTTGCTGCCGCTTGGATAAAGACATCGCCGGGAGGAAGACCTCTTCTTTGACGCTTGGATAGACATCGCCCGGATCGGATGAGGAGTTCGGCCCGGCGTGGTGAAGATAAGGTAGGGAGATCTTTAGGGGGGTAGTGTTAGGTTTATTTAAGGGGGGGTTTAGGTTAGATTAAGGGTTTGTGGGTGGTGGGTTGTAATGTTGGGGGTGGTATTGTGTTTTTTTTTTTCAGGCAAAAGAGCAGTTTTCTTTGGGGCATGACCTGCTAATGGCCCTTTTAAGGGCTGGTAAGGTAAAAGAGCTTTGAACTTTTTTTAATTTAGAATAGGGTAGGGAATTTTTTTATTTTGGGGGGCTTTATTATTTTATTAGGGGGCTTAGAATAGGTGTAATTAGCTTAAAAATGTTGTAATCTTTTTTTTATTTTTTGTAATTTAGTGTTTTTTTTTTTTGTAATTTAGTTTAGTTTATTTAATTGTATTTTTAGATAGATATTTGTAGTTTATTTAATTTATTGATAGTGTAGGTGTATTTGTAACTTAGGTTAGGATTTATTTTACAGGTAATTGGGTAATTATTTTAACTAGGTAGCTATTAAATAGTTAATAACTATTTAATAGCTATTATACCTAGTTAAAATAATTAACAATTTACCTGTAAAATAAGTATAAACCCTAACATAGCTACAATGTAATTATTAATTACATTGTAGCTATCTTAGGCCTAGATTTGGAGTTTGGCGTTAGCCATGAAAACCAGCGTTAGAGGCTCCTAACGCTGGTTTTAGGCTACCTCCGGTATTTGGAGTCACTCAAAATAGGGTCTAACGCTCACTTTTCAGCCGCGACTTTTCCATACCGCAGATCCCCTTACGTAAATTGCGTATCCTATCTTTTCAATGGGATTTTTCTAACTCCGGTATTTAGAGTCGTGTCTGAAGTGAGCGTTAGACATCTAACGACAAAACTCCAGCCGCAGGAAAAAAGTCAGTAGTTAAGAGCTTTCTGGGCTAATGCCGGTTTATAAAGCTCTTAACTACTGTACTCTAAAGTACACTAACACCCATAAACTACCTATGTACCCCTAAACCGAGGTCCCCCCACATCACCGACACTCGATTAAATTTTTTTAACCCCTAATCTGCCGACCGCCACCTACGTTATACTTATGTACCCCTAATCTGCTGCCCCTAACACCGCCGACCCCTATATTATATTTATTAACCCCTAATCTGCCCCCCTCAACGTCGCCTCCACCTGCCTACACTTATTAACCCCTAATCTGCCTACCGGACCTGAGTGCTACTATAATAAAGTTATTAACCCCTAATCCACCTCACTAACCCTATAATAAATAGTATTAACCCCTAATCTGCCCTCCCTAACATCGCCGACACCTAACTTCAATTATTAACCCCTAATCTGCCAACTGGAGCTCACCGCTATTCTAATAAATGTATTAACCCCTAAAGCTAAGTCTAACCCTAACACTAACACCCCCCTAAATTAAATATAATTTACATCTAACGAAATTAATTATCTCTTATTAAATAAATTATTCCTATTTAAAGCTAAATACTTACCTGTAAAATAAATCCTAATATAGCTACAATATAAATTATAATTATATTATAGCTATTTTAGGATTAATATTTATTTTACAGGCAACTTTGTAATTATTTTAACCATATACAATAGCTATTAAATAGTTAAGAACTATTTAATAGTTACCTAGTTAAAAGAATTACAAAATTACCTGTAAAATAAATCCTAACCTAAGTTACAATTAAACCTAACACTATACTATCATTAAATTAATTAAATAAAATACCTACAATTACCTACAATTAAACCTAACACTACACTATCAATAAATAAATTAAATACAATTCCTACAAATAACTACAATGAAATAAACTAACTAAAGTACAAAAAATAAAAAAGAACTAAGTTACAAAAAATAAAAAAATATTTACAAACATAAGAAAAATATTGCAACAATTTTAAACTAATTACACCTACTCTAAGCCCCCTAATAAAATAACAAAGACCCCCAAAATAAAAAATGCCCTACCCTATTCTAAATTACTAAAGTTCAAAGCTCTTTTACCTTACCAGCCCTGAACAGGGCCCTTTGCGGGGCATGCCCCAAGAAGTTCAGCTCTTTTGCCTGTAAAAAAAAACATACAATACCCCCCCCCCAACATTACAACCCACCACCCACATACCCCTAATCTAACCCAAACCCCCCTTAAATAAACCTAACACTAAGCCCCTGAAGATCATCCTACCTTGTCTTCACCTCACCAGGTATCACCGATCCGTCCTGGCTCCAAAATCTTCATCCAACCCAAGCGGGGGCTGGCGATCCATCATCCGGTGGCTGAAGAGGTTCAGAAGAGGCTCCAAAGTCTTCATCCTATCCGGGAAGAAGAGGCGATCCGGACCGGCAACCATCTTGATCCAAGCGGCATCTTCTATCTTTATCCGATGACGAACGGCTCCATCCTGAAGACCTCCACCGCGGACCCATCTTCTTCCGGCGACGTCCAACTGAAGAATGACGGTTCCTTTAAGGGACGTCATCCAAGATGGCGTCCCTCGAATTGCGATTGGCTGATAGGATTCTATCAGCCAATCGGAATTAAGGTAGGAATATTCTGATTGGCTGATTCCATCAGCCAATCAGAATCAAGTTCAATCCGATTGGCTGATCCAATCAGCCAATCAGATTGAGCTTGCATTCTATTGGCTGATCGGAACAGCCAATAGAATGCAAGCTCAATCTGATTGGCTGATTGGATCAGCCAATCGGATTGAACTTGATTCTGATTGGCTGATTCCATCAGCCAATCAGAATATTCCTACCTTAATTCCGATTGGCTGATAGAATCCTATCAGCCAATTGGAATTCGAGGGACGCCATCTTGGATGACGTCATTTAAAGGAACCGTCATTCGTCGTTCAGTCGTCGGCCAGGATGGATGTTCCGCGTTGGAGGTCTTCAGGATCCTGCCGCTCCGCTCCGGATGGATGACCATAGAAGATCCCGCTTGGATGAAGACTTCAATCGGATGGAAGACCTCTTCTGCCTCGCTTGGATGAAGACTTCAGCCGGATCATGGACCTCTTCAGCCCCCCGCTTGGGCTTGGATCAGGACATCGGAGGAGCTCTTCTGGATCGATCGGTGAACCTGGTATGGTGAAGATAAGGTAGGAAGATCTTCAGGGGCTTAGTGTTAGGTTTATTTAAGGGGGGTTTGGGTTAGATTAGGGGTATGTGGGTGGTGGGTTGTAATGTTGGGGGGGGTATTGTATGTTTTTTTTTACAGGCAAAAGAGCTGAACTTCTTGGGGCATGCCCCGCAAAGGGCCCTGTTCAGGGCTGGTAAGGTAAAAGAGCTTTGAACTTTAGTAATTTAGAATAGGGTAGGGCATTTTTTTTATTTTGGGAGTCTTTGTTATTTTATTAGGGGGCTTAGAGTAGGTGTAATTAGTTTAAAATTGTTGTAATATTTTTCTTATGTTTGTAAATATTTTTTTATTTTTTGTAACTTAGTTCTTTTTTATTTTTTGTACTTTAGATAGTTTATTTCATTGTAGTTATTTGTAGATATTGTATTTAATTAATTTATTGATAGTGTAGTGTTAGGTTTAATTGTAGGTAATTATAGGTATTGTATTTAATTAATTTATTGATAGTATAGTGTTAGGTTTAATTGTAACTTAGGTTAGGATTTATTTTACAGGTGATTTTGTAATTATTTTAACTATTTTAGCTATTAAATAGTTCTTAACTATTTAATAGCTATTGTACCTGGTTAAAATAAATACAAAGTTACCTGTAAAATAAATATTAATCCTAAAATAGCTATAATATAATTATAATATATATTGTAGCTATATTAGGATTTATTTTACAGGTAAGTATTTAGCTTTAAATAGGAATAATTTATTTAATAAGAGTTAATTAATTTCGTTAGATGTAAATTATATTTAACTTAGGGGGGTGTTAGTGTTAGGGTTAGACTTAGCTTTAGGGGTTAATACATTTATTAGAATAGCGGTGAGCTCCAGTCGGCAGATTAGGGGTTAATAATTGAAGTTAGGTGTCGGCGATGTTAGGGAGGGCAGATTAGGGGTTAATACTATTTATTATAGGGTTAGTGAGGCGGATTAGGGGTTAATAACTTTATTATAGTAGCGCTCAGGTCCGGTCGGCAGATTAGGGGTTAATAAGTGTAGGCAGGTGGAGGCGACGTTGTGGGGGGCAGATTAGGGGTTAATAAATATAAAATGAGGAAGAAGGAGAGCTGAGCCCAGGTGTCAGGAAAAAGTTTTATTGCAAGGTAGGCTTTCTGGATACAAGGTGAACTCCAATCTTACGCGTTTCGCGCATGGGCACATGCGCTTCATCAGAGTTATATAATAAATATAATATAGGGGTCGGCGATGTTAGGGCAGCAGATTAGGGGTACATAGAGATAATGTAAGTAGCGGCGGTTTACGGAGCGGCAGATTAGGGGTTAATAATAATATGCAGGGTTCAGCGATAGCGGGGGCAGCAGATTAGGGGTTAATAAGTGTAAGGTTAGGGGTGTTTAGACTCGGGGTACATGTTAGAGTGTTAGGTGCAGACGTAGGAAGTGTTTCCGCATAGCAAACAATGGGGCTGCGTTAGGAGCTGAACGCGGCTTTTTTGCAGGTGTTAGGTTTTTTTTCAGCTCAAACAGCCCCATTGTTTCCTATGGGGGAATCGTGCACAAGCACGTTTTTGAGGCTGGCCGCTTGCGTAAGCAACTCTGGTATCGAGAGTTGAAGCTGCGTTAAAAATGCTCTACGCTCCTTTTTTGGAGCCTAACGCAGCCTTTATGTGGACTCTCAATACCAGAGTTATTTTTATGGTGCGGCCAGAAAAAAGCCGGCGTTAGCTACGCGGGTCGTTACCGACAAAACTCCAAATCTAGGCCATAGAGTTTATTTTATAGGTAAGTATTTAGATTTAAATAGGAATATTTTAGTTTATAATATGAATTAGATTTATTTAATAAGAATTTAGTTAGGGGTGTTAGGGTTAGATAGAGTTAATATAGTTTATATAAATACTATAGTAACTATATTAACTATATTAACCCTAATATAATTAGGGTTAATATAGTTAATATATATAATGTAATAACTATATTAACTATAATATACTTAGGGTTAATATAGATAATATAGCTGGCGGCGGGGTAGGTAGATTAAATTAGGGGTTAATAATTTTAATATAGATGGCGGCGGTGTAAGGGGCTTACCTTAGGGTTTAATACTATTAATATAGGTGGCGGCGGTGTAGGGAGGGCAGGTTATAGGGCAAAAGAGCTGTTTACTTTGGGGCAAAGCCCCGCAAAAGGCCCTTTTAAGGGCTGGTAATAGAGATAATTATTTTAGGGGGATTAGATTAGGGGTTAATAATATTAATATAGCTGGCGGCGGTATAGGGGGATTAGATTAGGGGTTAATATTTTTTATATAGGTGGCGGCGGTGTAAGGGGTCAGATTAGGGGATAGATAAGGTAGATGGCGGCGGTGTAAGGGGCTCACAGTAGGGGGTTAGTTTATGTAGATGGCGGTGGGGTCTGTGAGCGGCGGTTTAGGGGTTAAATACTTTATTAGGGATTGCGGCGGGGGATCGCGGTTGACAGGGAGATAGACATTGCGCATGCGTTAGGTGTTAGGTTTTATTTAGCAGATCGCGGTTGACAGGTAGATAGACATTGCGCATGCGTTAGGTGTTAGGTTTTATTTAGCAGATCGCGGTTGACAGTTAGATAGACATTGCGCATGCGTTAGGTGTTAGCTTTTATTTAGCAGCTAGTTTAGAGAGTTACGGGGCTCCAATACTCAGCGTAAGGCTTCTTACGGCTGCTTTTTGTGGCGAGGTGAAAATGGAGTAAGATTTCTCCATTTTCGCCACGTAAGTCCTTACGCTGTATATTGGATACCAAACTGCGCTGGTTTGGTATACCTGCCTATGGCCCAAAAAACTACGGGCGACGGCAGAAATATACGCGCGTAACTTCTAGGTTACGCCGTATATGTGATACCAAACCCGCGTAAATATTGGCGTCGCCGACTTTTGTGGGCTACGATTTTTATCGGATCGACCCCATGATGTATATTGCCCCTGTTTTAATTCAGCCTTGGAGAAGCAGGCAAGAGGATATGCCTGGCATAGGATCCAGCTGTTCATTTTTGGATCCATAGTTTTTGTGTCAAGTTCATTGTTTTACCATCTGTGGCATATCTACATTCTTCTAGAAGAAAAGTTTGTAACTTATTTATTATTGACCATTTGAGGTTATAGGTCAGTGATTGCATCTCTGTTACCAGTTATGTGTATTTTTACATTGTATTGCATATTTTCTCTGTTTGATGTGTAACATGTTTTTTTTTTTATGGTCAACATGAATTTGTCAGTAAAATTGTCCTCACTGATTTTGCAAGAATTAAAGTAGCAGGGAATGATAAGGGCAACATTATTTAACTTAGCTTTGCCACATCTGGGTTAAAAGTACTCTTTTAAATGTATTGGTGTCTTTCTTTTATGCTGCATTCACTCCTCTTTTACTAACTGTGCTAACAAGGAATATGTTTTTGATTGAAAGGCATCTTAAAGTTTGTGAGTTATATGTTGCTGTTAAAGTGACAAAGGAAGTCTCTATTATTCAAGTTAATGGGACATTATGCACCAAAATTAATATAGGCTTTTTAAATAAAGCATCAATTATAGATATAATTTGCAATTGACATGCATTACCTATTTTGCAGCTAACTCTCCTAAAAATGGGAAAAACCATGCAGGGTGTTTCACCGAATATGAATACGTATGTCCTATACTCTATTCACTGAACTTTTGTTTTCCCCTCACTCCCTAACTGCCTACAGCCAGCAAGTTACTAAATGACATGCCTGACTAACTGAAGCTGCAGCTGCACTAAGTTACATTTGGTCTGCTGAGAAACTAGTTTTATTTGTAAAATAAGAACAGTAAAAGAGATACACAGAACTGCCTAAAACTCTACAGCTTTGTCTGTCTCCCACCTCCTCCTGTAACATTGCGCAACTCCTTACTTCCTCTCCTCATCGGACTAAACTTCTCACAGACACTTCTCTGAGAAACCCTCTCCTTCTAGCCAGGATCATATTTCACTGAGAAGTGTGTGAGAAGTTTAGCTCCCTGTGTGTAGAAGTTACCTGAACTAGGTAGGCCTTTAAAGTACATAAACCTCAAAAATAGTCCTCCAGGGGAGAAGCAGGGCAAACACTTGCCTAGAGCCCCTTGGGCACAGCGGTCAGCAGTTCCCTAAGGATTTGGCATTGATGGATGATGACCAGCCATAACAAAGCAGGGAGAGCAGGAGTGGAAAACATGTAAAAGCTAAGGGCAGGGTAACCTAAATTTGAAATGTTAAATTTGAGAAATGCCATTTGTACCATGAGCTGTTACATTTGTGAGCGCTGAGCTTTCAGATTATTGCTAGGTAATGAAAACACTTGTTCACTTTGAACAATGGTTGGGAACAAGAGAGGAGTGCTCCTGAGCTACTGTAGCCAGGGCAGGCCACTTAATCCTCTTGTTATCCCAAGGGTCTGCTAAGGGGGGAAAGTAGGTTCATAAATATTTCAGCGGATCCCACCAAACAGTCTACTGACTTTACACAGCTTTGTGCTGCTGCTGCAGCTGCTGGTAAGAGATGAAACAAATATATCTGTCTCCTGCTGCTGCACTTCTCGATCACAAATCATGCCCCACTTTTTTTGGACCATATGCGCCCTGCAAATCAAATCGGTTTGTCTCTCCAAGTTGGCTGGTTATCAGTTCAGGGAGCCATTTCCCCCTTAATTCTGGGATCACACAAAGTGGCCATCATCAGTCAATGGCATTTCTACAGACACTCCCCCATGCTACCTTTAAGCTGCTCCTTCAGCCTCCTGAAAAGTACTTCTACCTCAGTGCTTAGTACTCGATTAGGAAGCAGCTTTTCATGATTTTCCAGTAAGACATCCATCTTGCTCAATAGGTGAGTGAAAAAGGGTATGACTTGACCCAGACTGGTGGTGTTATGGCTCAAGTTCCCTAAAAGGCTTTAGGACTGCAACAAACTGATTAATCATGGACCACTAATCTCTGCCTATGGACTCCCAATGCTAATGTATTGATTGGAAGCTATAGCATGAATAGCCATCTGCTGCTCTAAGATACTTTCCAGCATATCCAAAGTTAAGTTCCACCTAGTAGTTATGTCTTGCTTAAGGTGGTGCTGGAGAAACCCTGCCTTCTTCTGCTCCTGCCTAAGTAGCTGACTAGCTTTAACACTGTGGTGGAAGTGGCCTGCAATCCTTCTGCACAATTCAAGAACATTTGCTAACCTAGAGTTGCCCTCAGGGATAGCAGCCTTTACCACCAGGTGAAGGATGTCAGCCAAACAACGAACATCAATAAAATCACTCTCTATGAGAGTCTTTACCATATTGGATGCTCCAGCAATGACAACAAATCCCATTTCCACCTTGGTGCATGCCCGCTCTCCTACCCACTGTGCCACCATCCTCCTAAAGCCTGCAATATATTGTCAGTGGTATGCTGTGCATCCAACACCTCAGCATTGAGGAGGAATGATTGGTAGCCCTGCTGATCTACTGACCCACTCCTGCCCTGGCCAGAGCTACCTAACATTGCAACACCTATAGGAGTAGCACATCACTCTTCGTCATAAAACTCCATGGGCTACCACCAGTGTGCCGTCAGGGAGAGGAAGGCATGATGGCCACTAGGAGAACTTCATAACTCAGGGGTAAAATGTTCAGTATCCTTTCCCTAACTCATCCTTCAATGCAGGAATGGTAAGGGGACTATGGCCCTGCTGAAAGTGCTGTGTGAAGGGTAATGATAGTGGGAGGAAATGTTTCCATTAACTGCTTGAAATGCTCCCCGTCAAGCATGGTGAAGGACGCACCACAACAAATACCAGCTGACATTTAAGACAGGTTAATTTTCTATAGTACTTCCTGGACATCCCTCTAGAATGAAACCCCAAAAAATTCTCAAGGGCGGTCTTAAAACATTGTTGTGATGTTGAAGGTGGTACCTGACTCTGCTGACTGCTATCAACACCATGTCCCCTGTCCTGACTACTGATGTTAGTGCTGCTCCTAGTAGGTGGCGTTGCCGGCTGTGATAAGGAGAGTGTTCCACTGTTGCTGGCTCCTTCTTCTTCTATTAATAACACTTTCTTGTGGTGTTTGAGGAAATGTTGGTTCATCCTGGAGCTGATGAGAGGACCCAATACTCTCCCACGGCTAACTTCTTTGCCACAGAATTTGCACTTAGCATAGCAGCTATATCCAGTGCTAACAAAGTGGTTCCACACTTTTGAGAAATGTAAAGCAGTTGCTGCCTCTGCCTACCATTCTTCTGCTGTTAAGGTCTCCTTGCCAGTTGTCTGAGATGTAGCATCCCAAATTCTCTCTGCCTTCCCTGGAACACTTTTTCCGCTCCTAGAGATGATGGTGGAACTGCCGGTGATTCTAGTACTGACAGAGATTGCACTACTAGTGGAACTGACAACATTAGTAGTGGGTGAGGCTATTGAAAGAACCGGCTGCTTTATAACAGGGGATGATGGAGGCAATAAAGAGGGAGAGAATACAGGAAAAGACTGCTGGCCTGAAATCAGGGAGGCAGTTGTGCATCTGCCCATTGTGCATGGACTATGTGGCGGAACCTCTTCCTCCTCCACCATCTTCTCAGGAGTAGACTGTCTGAAAAGCTGACGTGTACAAGGAGGCCACTTGGTTACTTCAGGCTCTCTCCCAATCATACTACTAGACTTTGGGCCAAACAATATTAATTCAGCACCTTCACCTTCAGTTTCCCTCACTGTCCGCTTTTGTTTTTGGGTGGGCTGAAACAACCCTTAAAACTACTGATGCAGCTGCTGCTACTAGTCATGGTAGCAGTGGGCCCTGCCTATCTCCTACTCCTGGTGGACATGGGATTGACAAAGACAGGAGACCTACCAGTTCCAACAGTGCTCCCAATGCAATTTAAATGTGCAGTCAGTGTTATGCACTCACTGAAAGAAAAAAAACTGATTCTGAACACAAAGGCTTAAATTAAAACTCCCCCCCCCGCAACAAAGGTAGGAGACCCAACAGTTCCATCAATGCCACCACTGCAATATAAATGTGCAGCCAGTGTGATGCACTCACAGAGAGAATAAATGGATTCTGCACACAGAGGGTTAATTTAAAACTTTTTTCCTGACAAATGCAAGAGACCTACCAGTTCCAGCAATTCCCCCACTTCAATATAAATATGCAGGGCCTGTGCTAGGATTTTTGGCTATACAGGCGAAGACTAATTTTGTCGCCCCCCCCCATATCAGCCAATCGGAATGTAAGGGACCCCATCTTGGATGACATCGTTTAAAGGGAAACTTCATTCTGCAGTGACCATCAGAAGAAGAGGATGCTCCTCGCCGGATATCTTGAAGATGGACCCGCTACACGCCGGATGGTTGAAGATAGAAGATGCCGTCTGGATGAAGACATCTGCCCACTTGGATGAAGACTTCTGCCCGCTTGGATGAAGACTTCTGCCGTCTGGATGAGAATGGATGTCCGGTCTTCGAAAACTGTAAGTGGAGCGTCGGGGGTTAGTGTTAGGATTTTTTAAGGGTTTATTGGGTGGGTTTTATTTTTAGCTTAGGGTATGGGCAATGTAAAAGAGCTAAATGAAGCATAACAATGCTTTTTGAGTCATAACGCAAAACTCATAATCTAGCTGATTATTTCCATCCTTGATCCTTTGCAATCTGTATTTAGCTCCCAGCACTCCACAGAGACAGCAATCATTAAAGTTTTTAATGACCTAATTACAGCAAAATCGAAAGGCTACTTCTCTCTGTTAATCCTTCTCTATCTGTCTGCAGCCTTTGATACTGTTGACCACCCTCGTTTGTTCTTAACCCTCCAATCTTTCAGACATCTGTGACACAGCCCTCTCTTGGTTCTCCTCCTACCTGTCTAACATACCTATTGTGTAGTTCTCTCTGACACATCCTCTACCCATTTATGTTGTATTCTAAATTGAAATGAATCCTTACACATCTCTCCTTATCTGCTGCACATCTCTGCCATTGTCACGCCGCTCCTCCGCTCTACTGTGGCTATTGCCATAGACACAGGTGGTCCTCCTGTTGTAAGGAGGCGGCGGTGTAACTACAGCACAGTGATAACGTCATCACTGACCACCCTGTCTTCTGATGCAGGTCCGGATCCCTCCTGTTTTGTGAATCCTACCCTATGTAAGTGTCTCAGTCACTCTCACCTTTGCCCAAATATAGGCATTACTGTGTGTGCTCCTGGGTGCTGTATTGCTGGTATTGTTGGATTGCTAGATCATTACTGAACTCTGTCTGTCTGACCACTCTGCTTGCTTAAAGGGAAAGTCTAGTCCAAAATAAACTTTCATGATTCAGATAGAGAATGTAATTTTAAACAATTTTCCAATGTACTTTTATCACCAATTTTGCTTTGTTCTCTTGGTATTCTTAGTTGAAAGCTAGGAGGTTTATGTGCTAATTTCTAAGCCCTTGAAGGCCGCCTCTTGTCTCAGAGCATTTTGACAGTTTTTCACCACCACGGTGTTAGTTCATGTGTGTCATATAGATAACACTGTGCTCAGACACGTAGAGTTCAGGTCAGCCAGCTTTGATTGGCTAAAATGGATGTCTGTCAAAAGAACTGAAATAAGTGGGCAGTTTGCAGAGGCTTAGATACAAGGTAATCACAGAGGTAAAAAGTGTATTTATATAACTGTTGGTTGTGCAAAACTAGGAAATTGGTAATAAAGGGGTTATCTATTTTTTTAAACAATAAAAATTCTGGTGTAGACTGTCCCTTTAACCCTTGTATTGCTGGCTTGCCATACCGTTACTGAACGCTGTCTGTCTGACCATTCTATTTTGGTTTACCCCTGAACTGTTATACTGCTGGATTGCCATATCATTGCTAAACTCTGCCTGTCTGACCATTCTATTGGTTTACCCCTGAACTGCTATACTGCTGGATTGTCTTCATGTTGCCGGACCCTGCCTGTCTTGACCATTCTCTGCTTTCATCTTATTGCCATGAAGGACTGTCCTGTCTGCCGCGAGTACTGCTTAACTCATTTCATAAACTCACTCTGTTCTGGGATATTTCCTATCCTTCCACTTGACGCCGGGATAAGAAGACTACTGGCCAAGTTTGGTCTGATATAGAAATATCCCACAAGCATTACAGCCATTCCCTTCACTGGCTTCCTCTAGCCTCCAGAATAAAGCAAAAAATCCTCCCTCTGATATTCAAGGCCCTCAATAACACTGCTCCCCAGTCCCCCCCCATATCACAGACATGGAGGCCCATTTATCAAGCTCCGAGTGGAGTTTGAAGGGCCGTGTTTCTGGTGAGTCTTCAGACTCGCCAGAAATAGCAGTTATGAAGCAGCGGTCTAAAGACCGCTGCTCCATAACCCTGTCCGCCTGCTCTGATGAGACGGACAGGATTCGCCGCAATTCAACCTGATCGAATACGATCGGGTTGATTGACACCTCCCTGCTGGCGGCCGATTGGCCATGAGTCAGCAGGGGGCGGCGTTGCACCAGCAGCTCTTGTGAGCTGCTGGTGCAATGCTGAATACGGAGAGCATATTGCTCTCCGCATTCAGCGAGGTCTTGCGGACCTGATCCGCACTGTCGGATTAGGTCCACAAGACCTTTGATAATTCGGTCCCATTGTCTCCAGATATTCTCCCTCTCACCCCTTTGCTCTGCTTATGACCTTCTTCTCTTCTCATCTCTTGTTACCTCACATTCCTGTTTACAGGACATCTCCAGATGGCCCTATCTTGTGGAACTCTCTGCCTTGCTCCACAAGGCGCACTCCTAGTTCTGAAAGTTTCATGCGCTCCTTAAAGACTCTACTGTTTACAATATACAATAACATTTTCATACCTCAGTTACTCTTTCATTTTTTCATCCCTTGTACCACCATAGCATGTAAGCCTACAAGCCCAACTGTTATGCAGATCACCTTCATGAGAGCTGATTTACAACAGTGCAACTCTTGGCAAGGCCCTCTTCTCACTTGACTCCCATATGAGATGAATAAATCTTAAAATTTTATTAAAATAGTAAAAATATAAGCAACGCATTTCTCAGTGTAACACACTCTTTCATCAGGCTGTATAATATAATAAAATTTTAAGATTTATTCATCTCCTCACTTGCTGCCGACCTTTTTATCCTTTGATTCGTTGACCTTTTTTGGAGCTGTTTTAGTCGCCTTTATAGCTGTTTGAGGTGTGGGACTGGTCACCGTTGGATTTCTTCACTGCTGACTGACTCCTGCTCAAGGCATCCCTGGACTCTCCCTGGTGAGACGAGGATCCGCCCTTGTGATAACATCTATTGGTCTACCGGACGACGAGTGGTTCCGGATTGCTGGTTTTGCACATCTGTGCTTTACATCTTGTGAGTAGGATTCTTATGTCCTCTTTGCTTGTTTTTTCATTTACCATCTGATCTGCACCATGTGGCGCCCTCTATTCTGATTTGTCTAGATTCCTTTTCCTTGTGTCGTGGCGTGACACCCTAGAGGAGCGGCCCTTCTGTCTGAAAATATCTCTTCTGGGACTTAACATCACGGATATTAAGGACTTTCCCTTCTTAAGCCATCCCTTATTGGATTGATAGTTTGTATATCATAGATATTATATTGTATACTATTGCCTATAGCCATTTATAGACCTACATATCTAATTCATCTACCAGTTTCTGTTTGTTACTCCTAGGCGCTCTCTTATAAGTACTATAGTGATACTAGTTGTCACTAGAGTACTAGTCTGCCAATTTTTGAAAAAAACTCATACTTTTCAGAATTGCTATTATTTTTGTTTTATTGTATAGCACCGCCATATTCCATAAAACTTCATGGGATCTGAATTTGCTTCTTTAGTTTTTGCTTATTTTTTTGTTTTTTACTTAATCTATAGCCAGACATGTTTCAGATTTGGGTCCTCTGTTTTACTCTGCTCTGTTTCCGATTTTTCATCAAAGGACTAGATTACAAGTGATGCATTAACTGTTGTGCGTGAGCAATATCAGCTTTTTTGCATCGGAGAAAGCATGCGCATTACATCTTGATAGTACACATGATCTCGAGAGCACATTTTATGCTAATCTGACTGAAACTCTTGCGTTAAGAGTAGTGCATTTAAAAAAGTTGCACTAAACACAACATAAATACATTTCAAAATACAGTTACACTCATATAAACAATATCTTATAAAACATATTTATATAACTATTTTAAAAAAGTTATAAGGGTTAAAAGGTATATGGTAGATGACAAGGTGTTTGACTACAAAGGGCTATATACATATACTGTATGTATAAACAAGTGTATGTATGTATGTATAAATGTATATATATATATATATATATATATATATACACACACACATACATACATACAAATAAAGTAGAATGTTACAATTTGGGTAAGGTGCAAGTACCACCCGAATATATAGACAAGCAACAAAAAAGACGTAAAAAAGGAAATCTGAATATAAAAGAAAAATAAGAGTAATATACCAAAGCTGCCAAAAATAAAACAAATACCAAAAGGTAAAGTACAATATAGACACAAAATAGTCGAAATCAGTGCTAAGGATGACTCGTATTCAAAATGTCTCAGATAAAAGTCAGTTCCACATGATAAAGTCAGGTTACGTATCACTTAACAGAAGTTAACTCAATCACTATGAGGTAAGTTGTCACATCTGTAAGATATACACCCCTGGTTTGGTCTGGCCTGGGTCTCTGTGCTTGGTATTATTCCTGGTCTTTTGGAGTACGGCAGAGTTTCTCCTCCACTCGTACCGTCCTCGATCATCAGTATATCACGAAAAGGTGAAAGGGAAAAGAGCACAAGAGAAATATAGGGCAACACTGTTTTTATTTACAAACAGATATTAAAAAAACATTCCCCTCTCACATTTTCATACCCCAAACATATGAGGTATGTATCAAGCAAATTCTACCAGTCAAAATCCCCAAATAGATTTGATGTGGATATAAAGGACTCTGGTGACCAGTAAAGTTCTATGTAATCTGTGGGATGTGTCTACCATAAGATGTTAATAAGCCATAACAACACAGATAAAAATATAAACACTACTAGAGTGCCTTAGATAGTTCAGCATATCCCTTACATGTTTCGAAAGGATTCATCCCTTCTTCATCAGAGGGTTAAACCGAATGTCCGTCTAAGGAAGCTTATATGTATCCGGGCGGCGACACGCCCAGCAAAAGTAATTGACGCTATTGGTTTCTAGCGTATCACATGTCCCTTGTAGCTGTTCACATCAGCTCCACACAAGCTTCAGTGGAGCCAATATCGGACCTCCTACTCTTTTACATACACATGATACATAGTGCAATTCATAAGCGATATCTCGTACATCAACATTAACACCAGTTATGTAAAATTGTTGCAGATATAGAATAGTATGACAATAGCATAAAATAAATTAAAAGTAATTAAAAGACCAGTGTACATAAATTAAAATCCCCACAATGGTTCCCCATATTTAAAAAAACAAGAACATTGAATGTACACTCCTATACGGGAAGGCTCAGTATTACGTTTGGAATATACAGTATACTTATTATTAATAAGTACATGACTAAGAAGACATATTTCCTATACTTATTAGAATAGGAAATATGTATTCTTAGTCATGTAGGTATTAATGATAATAATATATATAATGTGTGGGTTTCTCAGTGAAAAATAGTCTACAGTAGAACTAAATGTGAGCAGTATCTAAAAACTGCAAAACAGCTCAGCACATGGGTGGAAATGGCACAGCAGTTAAAGGGTTAAAATGTTTCCAAGTACTAGTTATATCAGCTGCAGAGTGTAAAATATATAGGATAATGCTCCTTTCAGTTTCTTTTTGTATTTTAAATAGCTGTTTTTGCTAATTGAAAATATGGTCCATTAAAATGTGCCGAGCTTGCAGAAAGAGCATACATATTTATCTTATATACTTCTCTTTATCTTATCTCGTTGATTGTACAAAAAGGCTTATACTTAGGGTCTAATGATATAAAACTCTCTGCTCAGGCAAGTCTCGTCAGTACAGCAAAGTACCTGAAATAATTTTAGAAACACAAATGTAACCTTGGTAGATGCTTATATCACTATGCAGGGTTCTGTTTGTGAAGGAGAGACTCCTATATCAGATTATAAGGTCTACAAAAATGCCAAATATTTTGTATAATTTCTTTCCATAGCAGCAATTTTCTGATCATTGGACCTATAGGAACAGCAAATGAAAATTAACATTTTAGTATCTGTCATTCCCATCCCCTCCCACAGGGATTCAGCTAATTCTTGTTTACATAGCTATTCTTTAGATAATACAATAATTCATATTTTCAGCATAAGTTGAAGCTTTAACAGGCAAATTTAGCTATTTTAAATGAAAAAATAAAGGAAAAGGAGACAAAATAAAGGTAATGGCCTTCCTGTGTATATTTGGGTGGATTAATGATGTTTTCAAATTAAAACACATTTTAGTCTATTTGTCAACCTCAATATAACCAATTTTATGGAAAGTTTTGCTTATATCTTAGACACTTGAAATTTAGACTAATGTTTTGCCTGTTTTTAATGACATTCCTTGGCTGTTTGCACAGCTTTTTGTTAAAGTGATGGTAAAGTTACGTTGTTATCAATCACATATTATACTCATCATTCATCGTTTTTAAAATTTTATTCTCTAAAAAAGTTATAAGCTTTTAAAAGACTTTTTCCCCCCGTAATTTATTCAACCCGTTTTTTTGTTATTTTACACTCCAGTCACGTTTTGTTGTCATCCAGTTGAAAATTAGGCCGTTAGGCGGCCGTGACTTTTATTCATCACATCAGCCCACTGGCATCTATTTATCAAGCCGTCAACCGCAAATATGCTGGAATTCCGCAGCGTAATTGTGGAGAGCCTGATTCCCCTTAGTTGTGAAACCCTACAAACTGGCAAAAGTAGAATTTTGTGACTTAACATACGATCCGCCGGTCTCAGTCCGACACAGATCGATGCTTACGTCACTACAGATGTTCCGAACGCAAATTCGGCACTATCTGACTACTTTTGCTAGTTAACAAATGTCTAACAGGTACCAGGATCAATGGGAGTCTGAAAGCAGCAAAGTTCATGTTCGCTGCTGCCCGATATCTCATTGATTCCTATGGGAGAATAAAGTTATGTTTACACCTAACACCCTAACATAAACCCCGAGTCTAGACACCCCTAATCTGTTGCCCCCTACACCGCTACCACTTACATTATACTTATTAACCCCTAATCTGCCACCCCCTACACCGCCGCCACCTACATTATACATATTAACACCTAATCTGCTGCCCCCTACACCGCCGCCACCTACATTATGGTATTAACCCTTAATCTGCCACCCCCTACACCGCCGCCACCTACATTATACTTATTAACCCCTAATCTGCCGCCCCCAACGTCGCGGCCACTATATTACATTTATTAACCCCTAAACTTAAGTCTAACCCTAACACCCCCTAACTTAAATCTAATTTAAATAAATATAAATAAAATTACTATCATTAACTACATTACTCCTTTTTAAAACTAAATACTTACCTATAAAATAAACCCTAAGATAGCTACAATATAACTAACAGTTACATTGTAGCTATCTTAGGGTTTATTTTTATTTTACAGGCAAGTTTGTATTTATTTTAACTAGGTACAATAGTTACTAAATAGTTATTAACTATTTAATAACTACCTAGTTACAATAACGCCTAACACTACACTATAATTAAATAAATTAACTACATTAAATACAATTAATTAAATTAAATTAAATTATCTAAAGTACAAACCCCCCCCCCACTAAATTACAGAAAATAATAAACAAATTACAGAAATTTAAACTGATTACACCTAATCTAATAGCCCTATCAAAATAAAAAAGCCCCCCACAAAATAAAAAAAACCCTAGCCTAAACTAAACTATCAATAGCCCTTAAAAGGGTCTTTTGCGGGCTATGGCCCCAAAGTAATCAGCTCTTTTAGCTGAAACAAAGATTACAAGCAACCCCCCCAACAGTAAAACCCATCACCCACACAACCAACCCCCCCCCAAAAAAATACTAACTAAAAAAACCTCCTCCTGAAAATGGCATTTGGAAGGGCATTGCCCTTAAAAGGGCAGTTAGCTCTTTTGCAGCCCAAACCCTAACCTAAAAATAAAACCCACCCAATACACCCTTAGAAAAACCTAACACTAACCCCTTGAAGATCACCTTACCGGGAGACATCTTCATCCAAGCTGGGCAGAAGTGGTCCTCCAGACGGGCAGAAGTCTTCATCCAAGCCAATAGAATGCAAGCTCAATCCTATTGGCTGTTCCAATCAGCCAATAGGATTGAACTTCAATCCTATTGGCTGATTGCATCAGCCAATAGGATTTTTTCTACCTTAATTCCGATTGGCTGATACAATTATATCAGCCAAGTGGAATCTAAGGGACGCCATCTTGGATGACGTCACTTAAAGGAACCTTCATTCGTCGGGTAGTCGTTGGCCGAGGAGGATGCTCTGCGTCGGATGTCTTGAAGATGGACCCGCTCCGCGCCGGATGGATGAAGATAGAAGATGCCGTCTGGATGAAGACTTCAGCCTGTCTGGAGGACCACTTCGCCCCGGCTTGGATTAAGACTTCTGCCCATCTGGAGGACCACTTCTGCCCGGCTTGGAGGTTAGTGTTAGGTTTTTTTAAGGGTGTATTGGGTGGGTTTTATTTTTAGGTTAGGGTTTGAGCTGCAAAAGAGCTAACTTCCCTTTTCAGGGCAATGCCCATCCAAATGCCCTTTTCAGGGCAATGGGGAGCTTAGGTTTTTTTAGTTAGTATTTTTTTGGGGGGGGTTGGTTGTATGGGTTGTGGGTTTTACTGTTGGGGGGGTTGCTTGTATTTTTTGTTTCAGGTAAAAGAGCTGATTACTTTGGGGCGATGCCCCGCAAAAGGCTCTTTTAAGGGCTATTGGTAGTTTAGTTTAGGCTAGAGTTTTTTTTATTTTGGGGGGGCTTTTTTATTTTGATAGGGCTATTAGATTAGGTGTAATTAGTTTAAATATCTGTAATTTGTTTATTATTTTCTGTAATTTAGTGTTTGTTTGTTGTTTGTACTTTAGATAATTTAATTTAATTTGGTTAATTGTATTTAATGTAGTTAATTTATTTAATTATAGTGTAGTGTTAGGTGTAATTGTAACTTAGGTTAGGTTTTATTACAGCTAGTGCTGTAGCTCAATATCGTGTGTGCCAACTGTCATTAAACCATCTTTAAAAACGTGAACAGTAAGTCAATTCCTACCATCCTTTACCCAGATAATACCATTATAAATATTCAACTAATTACTAAATAAGCTGATGCATAGATATTTGCACTTATGTAACGAAAGAACTAATCAGAACATAGGGTGAAAATTCACCAACATGCATTATATCAAGTCTGGGTGTATCTAGAGAAAGATCTCTCTTATTCATGATATAGTTTTTCAGTTCAACCCACTCCAGATCGATATCTATATAGCAAGCCATGATATATGATCGGTTGTTTGTAGGGGGCGGAGTAGATCTCCCAGGCTAGTGGAGTAATTGAGCATCTCAATTTACAGCATAGAAAAAGCCTCCCTGTCCAGCGGGTCCCCTTGCAAGTTATATGTCCCGTATGATGAAGGCGATGGCATGGCCTAAGCCCCAGCCAGACCTCACCTTCCAGAATGATAAGTCATGCTGAACGGTGGATATTTCCTCTGTCGACTCAGTGATTTCTAGGCCGTTACTTGTTAGTTGTCTGGTGCCATTTTGCAAATGTGTGTCTCTAGTAGCTGTGATTAGGTTGTTAAACCTCCGATTTACCTTGTTTTCAAGATCCTTTAGTGAGGCAAAGATGTCTGTGCTGGATAACTCCATCTTAGATTGGCAGTGAGGTGGTCTCGCTTAACCCGGATTACCTTGGAGGGGGGGAGTTGAGTTGGTAATAGCAGGCCGGCACCTCTCTTTGCAACAGTCCAAGCTAGCACTCAAAAGTTCACATAAATTGCCTAAAAGTATTAAACAAGCCTTCCTGTGAGAAAGAGACACAAGTACAATTTTTAAATGTATTTTACAGCAAAAGGATTCAAAATAAAGAGTGAATTTGCATTGCAATAATGTTACACAATAATAAAACAGTTTATGCGTTGTTGAAATGTTCAAATTTAATGGTCCTTTAAAATGTATTTCTATTTGCTGATCACC
This sequence comes from Bombina bombina, assembly GCF_027579735.1. Classification (NCBI taxonomy): domain Eukaryota; kingdom Metazoa; phylum Chordata; class Amphibia; order Anura; family Bombinatoridae; genus Bombina; species Bombina bombina. Next base: position 93,206,716 of record NC_069504.1, read on the forward strand.
TGTATCATGTGACAGCTCTCAGCCAATTGCAGACTCATATACGTATACACTGTAAACTCTTGCACATGCTCAGCAGTAGCTGGTAACTCAGAAAGTGTGCATATAAAAAGACTGCACATTGAAATAATGGAGATAACTTGGAAAGTCTTTTAAAACTGCATGTTCTATCTAAATTTTGTAGCTTTAATGCTAAAATTAAAAAAATCTAAATTATATAAAAGTATTAATTGCATATGTCAATTATTATTATTGAGGGAGTTAATATACTGCATTCAAATATATTAGGCAGTTTTCATGAACAATGAATTATTTATAGTTCATGTCTCACATTTGTTTCACTTTTGGTAATCTCTTAAAATTATATTACATATAATTGTTTTATGGTTTTTTTTTGTTTTTTTAATGTGTGTGTACCTGTGAACAATTTTTTTTTATAAAAATTAAAAAGTAATAAATCATAATGGGTAATTTTTAAAATTGATTTGACAGTTTCACTAAATTACACTAACCTTCCTATCTCCACTGCTATCCCCTAAAACCCCATAGCATGTAAGCCTATGAGCCCAGCTGTTTGTAGTTCACCTTCATAAGAGCCGACTACAACAGTGCAACTCTCGGCAGGACCCTTCACCCATTTAAAACCTGTAATCGTTTTTTATATACCACCTATGTTCATAGCGCTCTACAAATACCTGATAATAATAACAATAACTTGAGTGTGTCTCTCTCTTTATATCATGTAAATTCATACAGGTAACAAATTGTGTGCAAGCATTTAGCACAAGCCAGGAGATAGGGCTTCATGTCGGACATGATCTTAAAGGGACAGTATACTATAAAATTGTTTTTCCCTTAATGTGTTTCCAATTACTTTTTTTACCAGCTGCAGAGTATAAAATGTATGAGATTTGCTTTTTTAAGGTTTATTTGTGAATATGAATTTGCTGATTTTGTGTTTTGAAGCCACAACCTAATAAAATGGGTTGAGCTTGTAGGTATAATCAGATCTCATTACTTTATCACATTGTGTACATAGACCTGTTTCTTTATCTTATATCTGTCCAAAAACCAATCACCAGTACTTGGAGAGAACAATGGAAAATTAACATTTTATTACCTTATCTCTTCTATAACCCAATGGGAGTGTAATTTCTTCTACTGGCTGTGTTAACACAGCTTGGCCTCGAGGCTAAAAACTTTAAGGATAGGTGTGGATACCACAGGCTAAATAAACTATTTCAAATGCCAATATAAGGGTAATGGAAATAATTGTAAACAATTTAATACACTCCAGCAGGTAAAGTGGATCATTGGGAACAAATTAAAGGGGAGAAATTGTTTGAGTAAACTGTCCCTTTAAGACCGTTGCTTCTTAACTCCTGTTTCCGGCGGCGGAAACAGGGGCATTCAGGGCCATTCAGCCCTTGTTAAATCAGCCCCATAGTATTTAAAGGGACAGTCTAGTCAAAATTTAACTTTCATGATTCAGATGGAGCATGCAACTTTGCAATTTTGATAAAAAAAAATATCATCAAATTTGCATTTTTTCTCTTGGAATTCTTTGTTGAAAGTTAAACCTAGGTAGGCTCATATTCTAATTTATGAGCCCATAAAGGCCGCCTCTTTTCTCAGTACATTCTGACAGTTTTTCACAGCTAGACAGCGCTAGTTCATGTGTGCCACATCGATAACATTTTGCTCATTCCTGTGTAGTCAGCACTGATTGGTTAAAATGCAAGTCTGTCAAAAGAACTGAAATAAGGGTCAGTTGACAGAGGCTTAGATACAAGGTAAACACAGAGGTAAAAAGTGTATTAATATAACTGTGTTGGTTATGGAAAACTGGGGAATGCGTAACAAACGCATTATCTATCTTTTTTTAAACAATAAACATTTTCAAGCAGACTGTCCCTTAAATTATTTTTTTTTTTTCTACTGAACCTTTAGGCAGCAGTTATATTTCACATCCACTTTGTGATTTAATGCATATAATATAATGATTCCACTAAACGCTTTTGGCAATAAATTCTCCAGATGTTATACATTCATGTCAGTAAGAAAGAAAAGCTATTAAACATTAAATGCTGTTGTCAAGGTTCAACTAAAGGTATTTTGAAAACACAAAAAGAACAAGTTTAAGGTACAATTCCCATGTTTTTATATTCAATCTGTCAATTTGAATTTAATGTTTCATGTTATACTATGGATCTTAGTAATCTATACTGTAACCCTAAGATTGTTTTGTAGATTTTTGAGTTGATCTTGGTTTTTAAAAAAAACAATAGACTTGGGTCTATATCATTACACCTTTTTATTCTCGTGGTTGCTTCAAGGATAAATGAAAATTTATGTTGATTTACATGCTCCTTTGCAGGAAATTTGAATTGTAAATTCAATGCTCCACAGACACTACCTCGCAAATTTTACCTGCTAGGTCAGAAGCCTAGGTGTCAGGATGAAACATGTCCAAGCCAAAGTGGGTTCGTGGATAGGGTCGTTTGTGTTTATGGTGGAGAGGGGCGCAAGTGAACATCTTGTTAATGGTTTTAACTGATTTAACTGGTTTGCACAACTACAAAAGAATAGTAACTCCTCACTATCACTTAGATTATGAGTTTTGCACTAAACAGGGTGCGAAACTAACGACAAAAAAATGTGCGTTATTGCACTCCCCTTAGCGCTGCTATTACGAGTTACTGAAAAGCCTCCTTGTGCTGTGCATTATGGTGTGTTAAGCTCCATACCGCACAAAAGCCAAGGGCTGAGTTTACGTGCTCGTGCACGCTTTCCACCATATACATCAATGGGGAGAGAGTGTTAGAAAAAAAACTAACATCTGTGATCGCGGAATGGAGATCGCCGTAACGCAACCCTATTGATGTCTATGGGGAAAAGAAAGTTAGCTTTAAACATAAACCCCTAGTCTAAACATCCCTAGTCCACCACCCCTCGACATCAATAAAATTTATTAACCCCTAATTTGCCGCTCCCCGACATCGCTGATACTAATAAAAATTATTAACCCCTATTCCGCCGCTCCCCGACATCGCCGACACTAATAAAAATTATTAACCCTTATTCCGCCGCTCCCCGACATCGCCGGGGATCTTTAAAAAAATAAAAACTTACCTGTGAAATAAAAAAAAACTAAGTTTAAACTATAAATTAACCTAACATAACTATTCGAATAAAATGAAAAAAAAAAAACGAATTAAAAATCTAAATTAAGAATTTAAAAAACCTAACACTATTCAAATCAGCGAATAGGAGTTCAGTAGCTCTCATCCTATTGGCTGATTTGAATTTGAAGAATCAAATCAGCTAATAGGAATGCAAGGTACGCCATTTTGAAACGGCTACTTTGCATTCAACTTCAGTGTACGGCGGTGACCGTATGAAGAGGACGCTCTGCGCAGTATGTCTTTAATGTCCAGGATAGCTCTGCTCCGCGCCGCCGGGATTAAGATAGAAGTCGTCCCCGAGATGGATGAAGGTGTCACCGCCTGGATGAAGATTTCCCGCTGCCTGGATGAAGATGGATGTCTGGACTTCAGGAACCATGACTAGATTTGATGGGGTTAGTGTTAGGTTTTTTTTGGGTGTTTTATTTTTTTAGATTAGGGCTTTGGGCACTTGTAAAAGAGCTGAATGCCCTTTTAAGGGCAATGCCCATACAAATGCCCCTTTAGGGGCAATGGTTAGTTTAGGATTTTTTTTTAGAGTTAGGTTTTTTATTTTGGGGGGTTGGTTGGGTGGGGGGGTTACTTTTAGGGGGGACTTAGTAATTTTTTAAGGTAAAAGAGATGTTTAACTTAGGGCAATGCCCTACAAAAGGCCCTTTTAAGGGCTATTGGTAGTTTATTGTAGGTTAGGGGGTGTTTTTATTTTGGGGGCTTTTTTATTTTTATAAGGCTATTAGATTAGGTGTAAATGTTTTTATTTTTGATAATTTTGTTTATTATTTTTTGTAATTTTAGATTTTTAATTTTTTTTCGTAGTAGGTTTTTTAAATTTTTAATTTAGGTTTTTAATTTGTAGTTTTTTTATTTTATTAGAATAGTTATGTTAGGTTAATTTATAGTTTAAACTAAGGTTTTTTATTTCACAGTTATTTTTTTTTTTTAAAGATAGTTATATTATAAATTTAATTTAAAGTTAGGGGGGTGTTAGGTTTAGGGGTTAATAGTTTAATGTAGTGTTTTGCGATGTGGGGGGCCCAGCGGTTTAGGGGTTAATAGGTTTAGTCTAGTGGTTACAATGTGGGGGGCTGGAGGTTTAGGGGTTAATACTTTATTATAGTGTTGGCTATGTGGGGGGCCCGGCAGTTTAGGGGTTAATATGTTTATTTAGGTGTTGGCAATGTTGGGGGTGGCAAATTAGGGGTTAATAACTTTTATTAGTGTCGGTGATGTCGGGGAGAGGCGGATTAGAGATTAATAGGTTTATTTAATAGTCGCGATGTGGGTGGGTGACATATTAGAGGTTAATAAGTTTAATATAGTGTTTGCGATGCTGGAGGGTGGCGGTTTAGAGGTTAATAGGTAGTTTATGGGTGTTAGTGTACTTTGTAACAGTTTAGTTATGAGTTTTGTGAAACATTTTTTTTTTGCAAAATTCATAACTACTGCTCTCAGGTGATGGTACGGATCGTGTCGGTATGGGCTGTAACACAAGCATTTTAGCACAACCTGTAATACGGCGCTATGGAAAATCCCGCACTCAAACTTAATTTTTTTAAGTGCGGAAAGGATGTTGCGTTACAGGCTAAAATGCTTGTGATATAGCTATACCGACGTGATTCGTAATATCCTTTCCTGGCCATTCCAGCATAATGGCCAATTTATCAGCATTAATAGCCATACCGCTAAACTCGTAATCTAGCCGTATGTTATTGCATTACATCCTGTTCATGCAGCTCTTTTCAAATCAGTTTTTCTATTTTAATAGCTTAAAGGTGCCATCTTGGAGCTTGTGTTCTCACACACTGTTGTCAGAAGCAGTTGTATTTAAATATCAATGATGTTGTCAACTGTATAAAGTGCTTCAGTTTAGGATGCATGATACAGAGCAGAAGCTGTACATTTTTGCTGTGGCTGCAGTACTCTAAATTATTGGTGAGTGCTTTTTATAATATATGTTGTACAACTGTAAAACTAAAACTGCAAAAATGTAAAGCTCACATGATGTATCATGCACACTAAAGGCTGTGACATACTGCAAGCAGAGCGGCGCGGAGCGTGTAGATGCGGCTGTGCGCGCTCAGTGTGTCCTGCCTTTTCATCTCTGAGCACTCTGTTGCGTCAGGTTGTGTAGCTGAGCACTCAGAGATGAAATATTTGAACTTCAGAAGCGAATGATGCAGCAGTAAAAACGTGGGTAACATCATTGATTTGTGAGGGTGCACAGGTTTTTTCACAAGCTGTGAGAATACTTGAGCTCCAAGATGGTGGCGACCAGTATGAAAAGGTGAAGCTTCATTGTCAGGCACCTTTAAGCTTTTAAAACAGGAGAAAAAGAGCTACAGGAACAGGATGAAATGCTAGCATAGTGAGTAGTTACTATTCTTTTGCAGTTGTGCACAGCAGTTTAATGTACCTTTAAGGCAGTCCAAGGGCTTGGCAGATATCTTTCCAATTCTGGGAGGGAAAGATCTCCCAAACTTTGACAGTGTCATTATATATTTGCCATTAAATATTCTGCTTTTTTAACCCCTTAGTGACCAGACCATTTTTCAATTTTCTTACCGTTAAGGACCAGCGGTGCTGTTTAGCAGTGTTTGTGTTTAGCTATAATTTTCCTCTTACTCATTTACTGTAACCACACATATTATATACAGTTTTTCTCACCATTAAATTGACTTTCTAAAGATACCATTATTTCATCATATCATATAATTTACTATAAAAGTTTTTATAAAGTATAAAGAAAAAATTGAAAAACACACTTTTTCTAGCTTTGACCCCCAAAATATGTTACACATCTACAACCACTAAAATACAGCCATGCTAAATAGTTTCTAAATTTTGTCCTGAGTATAGAAATACCCAATGTTTACATGTTCTTTGCTTTTTTTAAGTTATAGGGCAATAAGTACAAGTAGCACTTTGCTATTTCCAAACCATTTTTATTTTCAAAATTAGCGATAGTTACATTGTTTCACTATCTGTCAGGAATCTCTGAATATTCCTTTGACATGTATATATATATATATATTTTTAGACAACCCAAAGCATTGATCTAGGCCTTTTTGGTATATTTCATGCAACCTTTTCACCGCCAAATGCGAACAAATAAAAAAATTGTTCACTTTTTCACCAACTTTAGGTTCTCATTGAAATTATTTACAAACAGCTTGTGCAATTATGGCACACATGGTTGTAAATGCTTCTCTGTGATCCCCTTTGTTCATAAATAGCAGACATATATGACTTTGGCTTTGCTTTTTGGTAATTAGAAGGCCGCTAAATGCCGCTGCGCACCACACTTGTATTATGCCAGGCAGTGAAGGGGTTAATTAGGTAACTTGTAGGGTTAACTTTAGCTTAGCTTTACTTGTAGGGTTAACTTTAGCTGATCCCTCCCTGACCCCTCTCAAACAGCTCTCTTCCCTCCTCCACCTTCAATTGTCACCCACATCTTAAGTACTGACAGAAAGTCTGCCAGTACTAAAATAAAAGTTTTTTTTTACATATATATTCTGCATTGTAGGATCCCCCTTAGCCCCCAACCTCCCTGATCCCCCCAAACAGCTCTTTAACCCTCCCCCGTCTACCTATTAGCTGCCATCTTGGGTACTGGCAGATGTCTGCCAATACCCAGTTTGCTAAATATTAGGCTTTTTTCCATAAACAAAATAAAAAAAAATATGATTTTTCTGTAGTGTAGCTGCCCCCCCTCAATACCCTCCCCCCCTCCCAGATCCCTTTCCCAACACTTATCCTTCCTCACTTATCCCCTCTCTCCCTCCTTCTCTTTCACTAAAGATTTTCCATAGTATAGCGGTCCTGCGCAGGATGCCTTAATATTGAAGCATCACTGCAATACCCTGAAAGGAACTGGAAGCGATCACAATCGCTTCTAGTGCTTGAAACCCCTGAGGACGTGCCAAGCACGTCCTTGGTCGTTAATGACCATTTTTTGTAGGACGTGCCTGGCATGTCCTTGGTTATTGAGGGGTTAAATACAAATATAATTATTAAATACTTTCTTCACTCGTGGATAATCAGCTCAACATACGTCTGCATTCCAACAACTTATACAGGGCTGGATCCTGCGACATCTCAGTCAGTCATGTGATCAGCAGTCGCATTACAGGCAATGGAGAAAAATGTACAAGAAGGCCTGCCCTTTGGGTAGCGCAAGAGTAGCACCACCAGCCCAGTGCCCCACCCTTTTGGGTGACCTGCACTGTCAGGGTATGTAAAAGGTGCAATATCATCTGGCCTGTTAGAGGTACTGGAGTTGAGAAACTTTAGACAGTGTGCATTAGTGAGAATAACAGCCTAACAGCAAGGCCCTAAGTTAGCAAATCTAACTTATAAACAACTGATGCACATTCAAGTCACAAATAGCTCACTATGCTCCCTTAAAGAAACATGGTGCTCAAATTGTTAATATTGTGTACATAAAAGAATGGCAGTTAAACATATTCAACATATTTTTTGGTTGAACTAAATTAAATAAAAACTGTTTAAAGAGCAAGGTATCTATTTTCAACTGGCTATCAGCAACATCTCCCACAGGAAATATCTATCTTTCAGTACACACCATACCCATTTTGCAGCGCTCACCACTTGGCACTTGAAGGTCAATGACTAGACTACCAAGTGGACTGCTGCAGCTGGGGGCCAGGTGGCTACATTTTAATTTTTAAGTGTGCTGGGAGTCAGTGTTTGCAGGGCAAATATAACAGCATGTGTACACCCCTCCCAGCGGATATGAAAGGATGTGGAAAGTGCAGGAGGAAGCTCTCAATGAATGTGTTTAAAATAAGGAAGAGATATGAGAACATTCTAGACAAATGTAAGTAAAGTAGCAGTACACTATGGCTGACCGCTGCTTCATAACTTCTGTTTCCGGCAAGCCTGAAGGCTCACGGGGCATCAAGTGCTATATGGAGCTTGATAAATATGCTGTTAAATCTCCTTTCCTCCAGCCTTAAATTGTAACCTCTTGTCACACACAATTTTCTTAGAATTAACAGACCTTCCACCATCTCTGTATATGGGCCTTCAATATATTTATAGAAAGTAATCATGTCACCACTCAAGTGCTTTTATTCTAGAGAAAATATACCCAGTTTGTCTATCCTCAAAATACCCCATACTACTTATTAGTTGTTTGGCACTTCACTGACCGTTTTCTAAGTCTGCAATGTATTTTTTTTTTTTATTTTGTTCCAATTTACTTCTTTAATCTAATTTACTTAATTTTCTTTGTATTGTTTGTTAAATAAACAGTAATGTACAACTAGGAGCTAGCAGAAAGCCAATTATAAGGGGCATATATGTGCAGTCACCAATTAGCAGCTTCTAAACCCACCTAGGTATCCTTTTCAAAAGATACAAATAGAACAAAAAAAATTAGATAACAGAAATACATTGGAAAGTTATTTAAAACTGCATGCTTTATCTGAATCATGAATGAAAAAATGTTGGGTTTCATATCCCTTTAACAATCAATTAAAAATGACTACACTATTATTATTTATTACTGTTATTTATTACTAATCTATTGCTATTGCACCTGGCCCATGTTCTGGTTATATGAAATAATAAAGAAATGCCTTTCTTTTGTATGACTCGTAGCTATGTCTAGCTCACTGCAATCCAAAGATAATTTAATCAAATACAAATTTATGATGCTTAGTTTATATAAATCCTTAAACAATATTTCCTAATAAAAACTTTTCCTAAAGAAAATCCAAGGCCTTAGGGTTAACAAATGTAAAAAGTCAATGTAAGTTCAAATAACCAGGTGGAATATATGTGTACTTGACATCAAAGATAAAGTCTTATACAACCTGTCATATAACCATTAAAGTGACTGTTGTGTGATATAATTCTAGCTTCATGGAATCTATATAGGCTGATTTTTTTTTTTTTTTTAAATGTTGGTCTACAAATGATGCAGTAAATTAGTGTACTTGAAACTAATAAAGCTGCATTCGTTGTTTGCTTCCTGTCATTAGTTATTAGGAACAAAATGCTCATGGTTAATAAATGTAAGCATTACCAAAAAGTACCTAATCAATAGTGCGCATTATCAGGAAGTATTTAACAGCAAATGTCCATTAGCAGCAAGTATTTAACAGCCAATGAGCATTAGCAGAAAGTACTTATCAGCCAATGATCATTAGCAGAAAATATTTACCAGCTAATGAGCGTTAGCAGAAAGTATTTGCCAGCCAATGAGCATTAGCAGGAAGTACTTACCAGCCAGTGAGCATTAGCAGGAAGTACTTACCAGCATTCACAGGAAGTATTTGTCAATTAATCAGCATCAGCAGGAAGTACTTACCAACCAGTGAGCATTAGCAGGAAGTACTTACTAGCCAATGAGCATTAGTAGAAAGTATTTACCAGCCAAAAAGCATTAGCAGGAAGTACTTACCAGTCAATCAGCATCAGCAGGAAGTACTTCTCAACCAGTGAGCATTAGCAGAAAGTACTTACTAGCCAATGAGCATTAGCAGGAAGTACTTACCAGCCAATGTGTCTTAGCAGGAAGTAACTACCAGCCAATAAACATTAGCATAAAGTATTTACCAGCCAATGAACATTAGCTGGAAGTACTTACCAGCCAGTGGGCATTAGCAGGAAGTACTGACCAGCCAATGAACATTACAAGAATGTTTTTACCAGCCAATGAGCATTAGAAGGAATATACAGAATAACTGATATTACTGCATTAGTTTAAAGTTACATTCAAAGAGCTTTTACCTCAAACGGTTTTTTGGCAAAAAATAAATAAATAGCAATCACCATGTTAATTGTTGCTATTTGATAAGAAGGATAGAAAAACATGTAAGTGTACTGTCCCTGAAGTGTGAGGAATGAAAAAAAATGGAAAAACCCCAGTGATTCCCAAATAAGCTGATTTTTGTTTAAAAATATTGATGATCCTTGTATTACCCATTCCCCAGTTTTGCATAATATGGCTATATTAATATATATATATATATATATATAGAAGATCCAAGCAGACGTCTGGTCTGAGAAAGGGGTTTGCGAACCCCGAAACGTCAACGTTTAATAAAGATTGATTTATTTTCTAAATCCAGTGAGTGCAGTCCCTGCTTGGATCTTCTACAAATAATTTCACTTTGCACCCTGGTGGAAGACACTTTTGAACAGTGAGTGCAGATACACAGAGGAGGTATGAATATATATATATATATATATATATATATATAAACATGATTATATATAGGTATAGATATATACAGATATATTTATATATATATATATATATATATATATATATAAAAATATCTATTTACAATTACATAGAACATATTCTGCTACGTGCAGAACATTGGAATGTGAAATACATGCTTTTACATGTTTTCATCTACTTAAATGCAAAAGAGCTCAAATGCACATATATATATATAGACTTGTATATGTATGTACCTCTATGTTAAATCACTTTGCCTGCCTTTTTCCCCCTAACACCTGAGACCTCACATCTTTGAGCCCTTATAACTTTTGTGTGCAATGTTTTTTTTTAATAATTTTTATTAGATAGTGTTATTGTGAATGTAATGTATTTTTAATGTGTTTTCTGACAGTTATATGTTTCGCAAAACAGTTAACCAGAGCTCTGAAGTCGTGGTAATCATTCTAGCATAAATTGCGATTGCGCTCACTTGATCGCGTTACTTTCAACTCATAATATGAGTGGTAAGCTCAAAGAGCGCAAACCCTCGCGATATACCCCTTATCGCTCGGGCGCAAATGTTTGCACTCCACTCATAATTTGGCACTTAATTTGCTTTTAATGTTACCTTTTAGCAGCTAGTCAGTTATATGCTGGGGCTGTACATGAAAGCTGCAAACAGAAGAACGCATCAATAGTTCTTGTACAAAAGTTATTTATTTCAATTCATGTAATGGTGAAGATAAGATAAATAATATCACATTAACTGAAGTCTAGATTTAGGGAACATCCCTGGATGGTCAATAGTAAGAGAATTATGGTGAACAATGGTGGATTTAGCATTAAAATGTAGATGGAATAAAGTGCAGGAAACAAAAGAATTTACATAATTTATAGAACAGGTTCTGTTTTCAATATATTTAACATGCAGCTGTGTATATATTTTTTTTTATATGAATAATATTATTGTATGATTTATTTTGATCATGTAATGTAAGTTTCAGAAATTTTAAGTGAAATGTTCTTATTTATTATTGAATACATTTAGACGAGTTAGTTCAAATGTAAGTTAAAGGGACAGTCAAGTATAAATTAAACTTTCATTATTCAGATAGGACTTTTAATTTTAATTGACTTTCCAATTTACTTTTATCATCAAATTTGCTTTTTTCTCTTGGTATTCTTAGTTTAAACTAAACATAGGTAGGCTCATATGCTAATTTCTAAACCTTTGAGGGCTGCCTCTTATCACATGCTTTTTAAATCTCTTTTCAACACAAAGAGACAGAGGGGGGTAGTTATCAAGCCGTCAACCTCAAATACGCTGGAATTCCACAGTGTATTTGTGGCGAGGCTGATTCGCCTTAGTTATCAAAGGCACGAGACCGGCAAAAGTAGAATTTTGTGACGTAAACTTCGATCCGCCGGACTCAGTCCGACACAGATCGATTCTTACGTCACTCCAGATGTTCCGCAGACAAGTGCGGCACAATCTGACTACTTTTGCTAGTTATCAAATGACTAGCAGGTACGCCCTGCACTTTTACGGCCCAGCGTACCTGGTTTTCAAACCGCCACCCCTGGAGGCGGCGGATCCCATAGGAATCAATGGGAGTCTGACCATAGCGAAAGTACAAGTTCGCTGCTGACAGACATCCCATTGATTTCTATGGGAGCTGTCTGCACCTAACACCCTAACATGTAGCCCGAGTCTAAACACCACTAATCTGCCCCCCCTACACCGCCGCAACTAAATAAAGTTATTACCCCCTAAACCGCCGCTCCCGGAGCCCACCGCAAGCTACTCTATACATATTAACCCCTAAACCGCCGCTCCCGGAGCCCACCGCAACTATAATAAATGTATTAACCCCTAAACCTCCGCTCCCTGAACCCGCCGCAACCTATATTAAACTTATTAACCCCTAATCTGCCCCCCCTACACCGTCGCCACCTATAATAAATTTATTAACCCCTATCCTGGCCCCCACTACGCCGCCGCCACTGTAATAAAATTATTAACCCCTAAACCTAAGTCTAACACTAACCCTAACGCCCTCCTAACTTAAATATTAATTAAATAAATCTAAATAATATTTTTATTATTAACTAAATTAATCCTATTTAAAACTAAATACTTACCTTTAAAATAAATAAATAATAATTATATTGTAGCTATCTTAGGATGTATTTTTATTTTACAGGCAACTTTCAATTTATTTTAACTAGGTACAATAGCTATTAAATAGTTATTAACTATTTAATAGCTTACCTAGCTAAAATAAACTGAAATTTACCTGTAAAATAAATCCTAACCTAAGTTATAATTACACCTAACACTACACTATACTTTAATAAATTATTCCTATTTAAAACTAAATACTTACCTGTAAAATAAACCCTAATATAGCTACAATATAATTAATAATTACATTGTAGCTATCTTAGGATTTATATTTATTTTACAGGTAACTTTGTATTTATTTTAGCTAGTTAGAATAGTTATTAAATAGTTATTAACTATTTAATAACTACCTAGCTAAAAGAAATACAAAATTACCTGTAAAATAAATCCTAACCTAAGTTACAATTAAACCTAATACTACACTATCATTAAATTAATTAAATAAACTACCTACAAATAACTACAATTAAATACAATTACATAAACTAACTAAAGTACAAAAAATAAAAAAAGCTAAGTTACAAAAAATAAAAAAATAAGTTACAAACATTTTAAAAATCTTACAACAATTTTAAGCTACTTACACCTAATCTAAGCCCCCTAATAAAATAACAAACCCCTCCAAAATAAAAAAATGCCCTACCCTATTCTAAATTAAATAAAGTTCAAAGCTCTTTTACCTTACCAGCCCTTAAAAGGGTCATTTGTGGGGGCATGCCCCAAAGAGTTCAGCTCTTTTGCCTGTAAAAGAAAAATACAACCCCCACCAACATTAAAACCCACCACCCACATACCCCTAATCTAACCCAAACCCCCCTTACAAAAACCTAACACTAATCCCCTGAAGATCATCCTACCTTGAGTCTTCTTCACTCAGCCGAGCAGCGATGGAACCGAAGTGGAAATCCGGAGCGGAAGAAGTTAATCCTCCAAGCGGCGCTGAAGAAATCTTCCATCCGATGAAGTCATCATCCAGGCGGCGCTGAAGAAGTCTTCGATCCGGGCGATGTCATCTTCCAAGAGGCGCTGAAGAGGTCTTCTATCCGGGCAATGTTATCTTCCAAGCCGGGTCTTGAATCTTCCTCCCGCCGACGCGGAACATCCTTCTTCACCGACGGACTACGACGAATGAAGGCTCCTTTAAGGGACGTCATCCAAGATGGCGTCCCCTCAATTCCGATTGGCTGATAGGATTCTATCAGCCAATCGGAATTAAGGTAGGAAAAATCTGATTGGCTGATGGAATCAGCCAATCAGATTGAGCTCACATTCTATTGGCTGATCGGAACAGCCAATAGAATGCGAGCTCAATCTGATTGGCTGATTCCATCAGCCAATCAATTTTTTCCTACCTTAATTCCGATTGGCTGATAGAATCCTATCAGCCAATCGGAATTGAGGGGACGCCATCTTGGATGACGTCCCTTAAAGGAGCCTTCATTCGTTGTAGTCCGTCGGTGAAGAAGGATGTTAAAAGAGCTTTGAACTTTATTTAATTTAGAATAGGGTAGGGCATTTTTTTATTTTGGGGGGGTTTGTTATTTTATTAGGGGGCTTAGATTAGGTGTAAGTAGCTTAAAATTGTTGTAAGATTTTTAAAATGTTTGTAACTTATTTTTTTATTTTTTGTAACTTAGCTTTTTTTTATTTTTTGTACTTTAGTTAGTTTATGTAATTGTATTTAATTGTAGTTATTTGTAGGTAGTTTATTTAATTAATTTAATGATAGTGTAGTATTAGGTTTAATTGTAACTTAGGTTAGGATTTATTTTACAGGTAATTTTGTATTTCTTTCAGCTAGGTAGTTATTAAATAGTTAATAACTATTTAATAACTATTCTAACTAGCTAAAATAAATACAAAGTTACCTGTAAAATAAATATAAATCCTAAGATAGCTACTGTAATTATTAATTATATTGTAGCTATATTAGGGTTTATTTTACAGGTAAGTATTTAGTTTTAAATAGGAATAATTTATTAAAGTATAGTGTAGTGTTAGGTGTAATTGTAACTTAGGTTAGTTTTTATTTTACAGGTAAATTTCAGTTTATTTTAGCTAGGTAAGCTATTAAATAGTTAATAACTATTTAATAGCTATTGTACCTAGTTAAAATAAATTGAAAGTTGCCTGTAAAATAAAAATAAATCCTAAGATAGCTACAATATAATTATTATTTATATTGTAGCTATATTAGGGTTTATTTTAAAGGTAAGTATTTAGTTTTAAATAGGATTAATTTAGTTAATAATAGAAATATTATTTAGATTTATTTAATTAATATTTAAGTTAGGGGGCGTTAGGGTTAGGGTTAGACTTAGGTTTAGGGGTTAATAATTTTATTACAGTGGCGGCGGTGTAGTGGGGGGCAGGATAGGGGTTAATAAATTTATTATAGGTGACGACGGTGTAGGGGGGGCAGGATAGGGGTTAATAGGTTTAATATAGGTTGCGGCGGGTTCAGGGAGCGGCGGTTTAGGGGTTAAACTATTTATTTAGTTGCGGCGAGGTGCGGGATCAGCAGGATAGGGGTTAATAATTTTATTATAGAGGGCGACGGTATAGGGGGGGCAGGATAGGGGTTACTAGGTATACTGTAGGTGGCAGCGGTGTCCGGGAGCGGCGGTTTAGGGGTTAATACATTTATAAGAGTTGCGGCAGGGTCTAGGAGCGGCGGTTTAGGGGTTAATACATTTATAAGAGTTGCGGCAGGGTCTAGGATCGGCGGTTTAGGGGTTAATACATTTATAAGACTTGCGGCAGGGTCTAGGAGCGGCGGTTTAGGTGTTAGTAACTTTATTGAGTTGCGGGAGGCTCCGGGGGCGCCGGTATAGGGATAGAACAGTGTAGTTTAGTGTGAGTGCTTAGTGACAGGCTAGCAATAAAGCTGGGAAAAAGCCGAAGAGCAGCGAGATTGGATGAGTGATAACTCTCACAGTCCGTTGCTCATCGCCCCGTGGCTTTTTGACAGCTTTATTTGATAACTTAGACGAACGTATTCAAGGTCCACGGCGGCGAAAGTAGGCGAGCTTAGGAGGGCGTATTGGGCCGGCGAAGGCAGAAAAGTAGACGGCTTGATAACTACCCCCCAGAAAGTACACGTGGGCTATATAGATAACACTGTGTTCAGGCACAGAAAGTTATTTAAGATCTAGCACAATACAATGCTAAATTTAAGACAATAGATAATAAACAGTCACAGTCATGTGATCAGGGGGCTGGAAGAAGGTTCCTAGATACAAGGTAATCACAAAGGTAAAAAGTACATTAATATAACTGTGTTGGTTATGCAAAACTGGGGAATGAGTAATAAAGGGATTATCTATCTTTTAAAACAACAATTCTATGGTTGACTGTCCCTTTAAAGGGACATGAAACTAGACATGTGCGTTTCCAGGGGCGTAACTATCGGTGGTGCAGAGATCGCAATTGCGACCGGGCCCAGCAGGTCAAATTCTCAAGGGGGCCCCAGCTTCAGCACAAATAACTTTTTTTTTTAACATTTTTTTTTTTTTTAACAACCTTTTTTTTTCCAAAAAACTTGTGTTTGTTTTCAGATTTTTTTTTCAGTTTTAAATCAGAGCGTTGCCGTGGGTTACCATGGCAACGCTCTTAAACATTTGCTGCTGAGCGGTCAGAGCGGGAAAGAAGGAAGCAGGACTCAGGAGCTGTCTGCGTGAATGCAGCCAGTAACGCAGGGACTGATCTGTCTATGAAGTGAAAGTCAGGGAGGTAAGTCAGTGCATTGAGATTGCATCCCCTGGAACCCTAACCACGGCACCATCAGCCATTCGTTCATTGCCCCAGCCAGCAGTTTTAACGGAATACCTAAGAAAATACCTCACTCACATTAATATCAGCTATAATCTACTTGGTCATTGCAACCCCATAACTCCAACCGCAGCACAGCTGATATTCTGTGTGAGGTATTCCCTTAAAACGGGGACAATGAACAAACGGCTGAGAGAGACAGGAAAGTGGCACTGGCATCTGAAATCAGCATGACAGCATGATACCTTCGTAACCTTCCACTAACAAAGCAGCTCATAATACATTTTCCTCATGTGACAGTGAAAAGGTCTCCTAACAGTAACATAGAAAAGGTGAGGACGTACCAATGTTTTTAGAGACGTGACAGTCTTGACAGAGGTAATATAGAACTCCAGAATAGGTAAGCTTTACTAACAAGGCAATAAGATCATGAAAAAGTGCTCTTCTGAATCATCTGGCATTAGGTTATCAAGGGGCAATGTATCACATGACAGTGGAAGTATAAATAACAATACAAATGTACCCATTAAGTGACCTATATATACATACGTACACAGATGCATTAATACAGAAGCTGATAAGTGTATAACATCAAATGTATAGGTAATTATACATGTATATAGTTGATCCTGAGTGCAAAGGTTAAACACTCAAATCACACACATGTACAAAAAGTAGTGGAGACGCTTTTTTATTTAACTTTTTTTTTTGCTGGCTAAGAATTCTTTTGCATGATAATACATTCTTTTTCATGATAATACATTTTAAGAGGTAATGTACCTTACAATTATAAACAATTATTTGAATGGTATAATAACCTAAAAAAGAAAACATCAGGTGTTAATCCTATTTTATTCTGCTCCACTCATTCACTAAGCAATAGAAAGTGGGGGTTTTAGGAAAGGGGCTCCATAAAATAACACAGTAATCAGAGAGACTAGAGACATTAGATATGTTGTTACTGAATCTAGTTCTCAGTCACAGTGATCAACTTAAATGTGTTTGAGAGTGACCTTCCTTATCCTGTTTTTAGTAATCTAGAGCAGGGATGGCCAACTAGTGTCCTGAAGAACTCATGTGGCCCTCTGAACTAGTTTTTGTGGCCCCAGGAAAAAAAACAAAAAAATGTGCTTTGGGGTAGCCACAACTCAAAAGAGAGGGGATTAGTACCCTGCAACTTTACCTAAATTTGGCCTTGTGGCACTAGACATTTTTAGGAAATATATTATTATTTGTGTGTTTAATAGCCATTAATTTATCTGAATCTTTTAAAAAGTCTTCTAAAATTTGATCTGACTGTATCCTCAAAGTGTTAGTAAGCTGCTTATCACTGAACTTGTGGAATGGAATATCACTGGTTTCGTTATTAATATTATCAGTATTTGTTTAATTTTAAGTGCAAAATGTAGTTTGGTACAAAACAAAGAAAAAAAGTTTTCTATCCAACTACCCCACAGAATCCCCTGCTGATCTCCCTACTTATAAACATCCTGGTATAATAAAATTACACCAATTCAAGCAGGGGTGGAACCAGGGGCAAAACTACAGGGGATGCAGAGGTTTCAACTGCGACTGGGCCCCTGAGGGTGGGGGCCCAGCTTTAAAAAAAAAATAGTTCCCCCCCCATAAAAAACGTTGACCTGCCACTGCCTGCACTGATATCATGTGAGTGACTGTGACATGATGCTTTACTAGTGTCTCTGACTACAGGGGTTAGTGTTTCTGTTTTACCCATTGCTGTTTATATGTGTGTATGTGACTGTGTGTGTATTTATGCATGTGTGTATGAGTGTGTATGTTTGTGCAACCAGCAAATTACAGACCTTGTTACTACAGCATGGGGGGGTAAACAGTGTCACTATACAGTACCACTATATACATTTAGGGTTGCCACCTCAGCCATGTTTTCCTGGACACTTATGAGTTACACATGCTGCAGGGTGTGCAGGGAGGAACATGTATTGTGTTTCTGGACAGCACTATTCATATTCCTCCCTGCACACCCTGTAGCATGTGTAACTTATAAGTGTTCTGTATTTTAAGGGACGGGTGGCAACCCTAATATACAGTACGGGGAGGGGCTGGACCATGTCACTACTGTGGTCACCTTATAAAGTACTGGAGCAGGTAGAGTCAGGCCAGCCATCTCACCGGCAGATTACAGACGTCACTAACTCACTTTATACAGTACTGGTGGGTTAAACAGTGTCACTATATACAGTAATAGAGGTCAGACTAACTCACAGACTGTGGGCACATGGTACCTCCTTTTGCAGACATGTAATCTGATTAACATTTTTTATTCTGTGTTAAATGTAAAAAAAAAAAAAAAAAAAAAAAATGTATGAAATTCACCTTTTTTTTTTTTGGGGGGGGGGGGGGGGGGTAGGGGGGCCCTTCTTAGATTCTTGCACCTGGGCCCTGTGGTTTCTAGTTACGCCTCTGTGCGTTTCGTTCCGAATCGAAATTCGGAGATTCAAATCGATTCAAATTTCAGAATTACCCTAGCGAAACTAAACTAATTTGTGATGAATTAATCCAAATTAGTTCGGATTTATTCGTTACATTCGAATGGCCATGGACTAATCACAATTCAGTATAAAAATTTAATTTAGTGAGATTTAGTTTCAAATGTTTCCACTGTGCACATATCTACATGCACATATCCACTGTGCACATATCTACATGAAACACCATTTTGTTCTTTCATGAGTCAAATTAGCTTCATTCAGTTGGTAACCTTTGTTGAAAGAGCAGCAAAACACCACTGGGAGCTAGATGAACACATCAGGTAATCCAATGGCAAGAGGCATAAATGTGCAGCCACCAATCAACAACTAACTCCCAGTAGTGCATTGTTGCTCCTAAACTTACCTAGGTATGCTTTTAAATACAGAATTCCAAGATAATTACAAAAATTAGATAATAGGAGTGAATTGGAAAGTCATATAAAGTTGCCCTATCTGAATCATTAAAGTTTATTTTGGAATGCATTGTCCCTTTAACTGGCATTATCTACAGAGATTCAACAAACATATTCCAGGAATTTCCTGATTTTTCATATTCCTGTCTGAAGTTTTGGATCCTAATCCCAACACCAGAAAAAGTGTCTATTATAAATTGATAAAACTGTGCCCTCCTCTTCAATGAATCAGGATAAGCGGATGGCTTAATTCATACCCCTTCCAAAACCATTTTGACTATGAATATTTGATTACTTAAAATGACATTAAACTAAAATAAAATGCCTTGCAAAAGGGTTGTTATAATGTTTCCAAAATTCTCACTCGATATCAGAAAAATGGGATTGGGCGTTTATGTAATTTTACTCAAAACATTCACTATTGTCAAACACAACTGTGCTTGATTACTCTCTCGATATTAAATCCCTATTTCCCCGCACAATTAATAAACCATAATGGTTGCTAATCTTTGAAAAAAAAAAATGAGTTAAAGCAGTTGTATGTGTTGCATTTGGACAGAGGGGGGTTTCTGATAATAGTTTAGCAATGTTAATGCCATTTTTTTGGGGCATGATGGGTATATTAGGCATGCTTACTCAATTATGGTTTAAACGTATAACATTTAAATAGTATTTTTTTTCCAATCATTGATTTAAAAACCTTCACCTAGATTACGAGTCTTGCGTTAGCCTTAAAAAGCAGCAATGAGAGAGGTCCCAACACTGCTTTTTAACGCCCGCTGGTATTACGAGTCTTGAAATGACAGGCTCACCGCTCACTTTTTTGGCCAGACTCGGAAATACCGCAAATCCACTTACGTCAATTGCGTATCCTATTTTTTCAATGGGACTTGCATAGCGCCGGTATTACGAGTCTGACAAAAAGTGAGCGGTAGACCCTCTCCTGTCAAGACTGGTACCGCATTTAAAAGTCAGTAGTTAAGAGTTTTATGGGCTAATGCAGTAGCATAAAACTCTTAACTAAAGTGATTAAAAGTACACTAACGCCCATAAACTACCTATTAACCCCTAAACCGAGGCCCCCCCCACATTGCAAACACTAAAATAATTTTTTTAACCCCTAATCTGCCGAATCGGACATCGCCGCCACTATAATAAATATATTAACCCCTAAACCGCCGCACTCCTGCATCGCAAACACTAGTTAAATATTATTAACCCCTAATCTGTCTGCCCTAACATCCCCAACACCTACCAACATTTATTAACCCCTAATCTGCCGCCCCCAATGTCGCCGCTACTATAATAAAGTTATTAACCCCAAAATCTAAGTCTAACACTAAACCTAACACTCCCTAACTGAAATATAATTTAAATAAATCTAAATAAAATTAAAACAATTAAATAAATTATTCCTATTTAAAACTAAATACTTACCTGTAAAATAAACCCTAAGATAGCTACAATATAACTAATAGTTACATTTTAGCTAGCTTAGGGTTTATTTTTATTTTACAGGCAACTTTGTATTTATTTTAACTAGGTAGAATAGTTATTAAATAGTTATTAATGATTTAATAACTACCTAGTTAAAATAAAGACAAATTTACCTGTAAAATAAAACCTAACCTAAGTTACAATTACACCTAACACTACACTACAATTAAATTATTTCCCTAATAAATTAATTCCCTAAACTAAATATACTTAAATACAATTAAATACAATTATCTAAAGTACGAACCCCCCCCCACTAAATTATAGAAAATAATAAAATAATTACAAGTTTTTTAAACTAATTATACCTACTCTAATCCCCCTAATAAAATAAAAATTCCCCCCAAAATAATAAAAAGCCCTACCCTATACTAAATTACAAATAGCCCTTAAAAGGGCATTGCCCCAAAGTGATCAGCTCTTTAACCTGAAAAAAAGTACAATACCCCCCCCAACATTAAAACCTACCACCCACACACCCAACCCTACTCTAAAACCCACCCAATACCCCCTTAATAAAACCTAACACTAACCCCTTGAAGATCACCCTACCTTGAGAAGTCTTCACCCAACCGGACCGAAGTCCTCAACAAAGCCGGGCGAAGTGGTCCTCCCGACGGGCAAAAGTCTTCATCCAAGCCGGGAAGAAGAGGTCCTCCAGACAGGCAGAAGTCTTCATCCAGATGGCATCTTCTATCTTCATCCATCCGGCGTGGAGCGGCTCCATCTTCAAGACATCCGACGTGGAGCATCCTCTTCAAATGACGTCCAACTGAAGAATGAAGGTTCCTTTAAATGACGTCATCCAAGATGGTGTCCCTTCAATTCCGATTGGCTGATAGAATTTTATCGGAATTGAAGGAACGCCATGTTGGATGACGTCATTTAAAGGAACCTTCATTCTTCAGTTAGACATCATTTGAAGAGGATGCTCCGCGTCGGATGTCTTGAAGATGGAGCCGCTCCGCGCTGGATGGATGAAGATAGAAGATGCCATCTGGAGGACCTCTTCTTCCCGGCTTGGATGAAGACTTCTGCCTGTCTGGAGGACCACTTCGCCCGGCTTGGATGAAGACTTCTGCCCGTCTGGAGGACCACTTTGCCCGGTTTCGTTGAGGACTTCGGCCCGGTTGGGTGAAGACTTCTCAAGGTAGGGTGATCTTCAAGGGGTTAGTGTTAGGTTTTATTAAGGGGATATTGGGTGGGTTTTAGAGTAGGGTTGGTTGTATGTGTGGTGGGTTTTAATGTTGGGGGGGTATTGTACTTTTTTTTCAGGTAAAAGAGCTGATTATTTTGGGGCAATGTCCCGCAAAAGACCCTTTTAAGGGCTATTTGTAATTTAGTATAGGGTAGGGCTTTTTATTATTTTGGGGGGCTTTTTTATTTTATTAGAGGGATTAGAGTAGGTGTAATTAGTTTAAAAAAACTTGTAATTATTTTATTATTTTCTGTAATTTAGTTTTTTTTTCCGTACTTTAGATAATTGTATTTAATTGTATTTAGTTTAGGGAATTAATTTAATTATAGTGTAGTGTTAGGTGTAATTGTAACTTAGGTT
Source organism: Bombina bombina (assembly GCF_027579735.1). Lineage (NCBI taxonomy): Eukaryota > Metazoa > Chordata > Amphibia > Anura > Bombinatoridae > Bombina > Bombina bombina. Next base: position 93,229,030 of record NC_069504.1, read on the forward strand.
AGGTTTTATTTTACAGGTAAATTTGTCTTTATTTTAACTAGGTAGCTATTAAATAGTTAATAACTATTTAATAACTATTCTACCTAGTTAAAATAAATACAAAGTTGCCTGTAAAATAAAAATAAATCCTAAGCTAGCTACAATGTAACTATTAGTTATATTGTAGCTAGCTTAGGGTTTATTTTACAGGTAAGTATTTAGTTTTAAATAGGAATAATTTAGTTAATTGTAGTTATTGTATTTAGATTTATTTAAATTATATTTAATTTAGGGGGTAGGTAGGTGGCGGCGACATTGGGGGCGGCAGATTAGGGGTTAATAAATATAATGTAGGTGTCGGCGATGTTGGGGGCAGCAGATTAGGGGTTCATAATTATAATGTAGGTGGCGGCGGTGTCCGGAGCGGCAGATTAAAGGTTAATAATTTAATGTAGGTATCATCAATGTTGGGGGCGGCAGATTAGGGGTTAATAAGTGTAAGATTAGGGGTGTTTAGACTCGGGGTTCATGTTAGGGTGTTAGGTGTAAACATAAAATGCATTTCCCCATAGGAATCAATGGGCTGCGTTAGGAGCTTTACGATGCTTTTTTGCAGGTGTTAGGTTTTTTTTTCAGCCGACTCTCCCCCATTGATTCCTATGGGGAAATCGTGCACGAGCTTGTTTAGCCAGCACACCGCTAACGTAAGCAGCGCTGGTATTGAGGTGAGATGTAGAGCAAAATTTTGCTCTCCGCTCAATTTTCTGCGGCTAACGCCGGGTTTGCAAAAACCCATTATACCAGCGCTGTCTGTAGGTGAGCGGTGAGCTTAAACTGCTCGTTAGCACCGCACAGCCTTACTGACAAAACTTGTAATCTATCCGATTGTTTTTTATATCTAGTAAGATTTTCATCTAAATTCAGGAACAGTATGGGAAATTATTTCCATAATATGAAAATGGCCACAACTTATATCATCTTCTATATAGAGATTTTAACAGTTCTCATGCTATAAATCATGAAACTACTTTAAAAAAGTTAGGTGGTGTAAAACATTGGCAAAGTTCCAAAATTATAACCCTAAGCGGTTGGAGCTTAGGTGTGGTGCTTTTATGTTCAGAAAACCAAACAGCCTCTTTTATCTTAGAAGAATTTCACCTAGGCATAATTATGCAGAAGAACAAAAATCTTTATTGCAGATAAACAAAGTAAGAACAGACTGATGCCAAACAAAGGCAAGGTTCAATGCCACAGGATACTTCAGGTACTTGGGATAGGAATGCAACAGGATACTTCAGGTACTTGTAATAGCAATGCAACAGGATACTCAGGTCCCGCCTCAATAACCCTATAATAAATAGTATTAACCCCTAATCTGCCCTCCCTAACATCGCCGACACCTAACTTCAAGCATTAACCCCTAATCTGCCGACCGGAGCTCACCGCTATTCTAATAAATTTTTTAACCCCTAAAGCTAATTCTAACCCTAACCCTAACACCCCCCTAACTTAAATATAATTTAAATCTAACAAATAAATTAACTATTATTAAGTAAATTATTCATATTTAAAGCTAAATACTTACCTGTAAAATAAACCCTAATATAGCTACAATATAAATTATAATTATATTGTAGCTATTTTAGGATTTATATATATTTTACAGGTAACTTTGTATTTATTTTAACCAGGTACAATAGCTATTAAATAGTTAATAACTATTTAATAGTTACCTAGTTAAAATAATTACAAAATTACCTGTAAAATAAATCCTAACCTAAGTTACAATTAAACCTAACACTACACTATCAATAAATAAATTAAATAAAATACCTCCAATTACCTACAATTAAAGCTAACACTACACTATCAATACATTAATTAAATACAATACCTACAAATAAATACATTTAAATAAACTAACTAAAGTACAAAAAATAAAAAAGAACTAAGTTACAAAAAATAAAAAATTATTTACAAACATTAGAAAAATATTACAACAATTTTAAACTAATTACACCTACTCTAAGCCCCCTAATAAAATAACAAAGACCCCAAAATAAAAAAATGCCCTACCCTATTCTAAATTAAAAAAGTTCAAAGCTCTTTTACCTTACCAGCCCTTAAAAGGACCTTTTGTGGGGCATGCCCCAAATAATTCAGCTCTTTTGCCTGTAAAAAAAACATACAATATCCCCCCCCCAACATTACAACCCACCACCCACATACCCCTAATCTAACCCAAACCCCCCTTAAATAAACCTAACACTAAGCCCCTGAAGATCTTCCTACCTTATCTTCACCTCGCCGGGTATCACACCGATCCGTCCTGGCTCCGAAATCTTCATCCAAGCCCAAGCGGGGGCTGGCGATCCATAATCCGGCGGCTGAAGAGGTCCAGAAGAGGCTCCAAAGTTTTCATCCTATCCGGAAAGAAGAGGCGATCCAGACCGGCAACCATCTTGATCCAAGCTGCATCTTCTATCTTCATCCGATGAGGAACGGCTCCATCGTGAAGACCTCCAGCGCGGATCAATCTTCTTCTTCCGACGTCCAACTGAAGAATGAAGGTTCCTTTAAGGGACGTCATCCAAGATGGCGTCCCTCAAATTCCGATTGGCTGATAGGATTCTATCAGCCAATCGGAATTAAGGTAGGAAAATTCTGATTGGCTGATGGAATCAGCAAATCAGAATCAAGTTCAATCCGATTGGCTGATCCGATCAGCCAATCAGATTGAGCTCGCATTCTATTGGCTGATCGGCAATGCCCATCCAAATGGCCTTTCCAGGGCAATGGTTAACTTAGGTTTATTTAGATAGGATTTTATTTAGGGGGGGTTGGTTGGTTGGGTGGTGGGTTTTACTGTTGGGGGTGTTTGTAGTTTTTTTTACAGGTAAAAGAGCTGATTTCTTTGGGGCAATGCCCCACAAAAGACCCTTTAAAGGGCCATTGGCAGTTTAGTGTAGGCTAGGTTTTTTTTTTTTTTTTTTGGTGTTTTTTTTTTATTTTAATAGGGCTATTAGATTAGGAGTAATTCATTTTTATTTTTGATAATTTCGTTTTTTATTTTTTGTAATTTAGTGTATATTTTTTTTGTAATTTAGAAAATCATATTTTAATAATTAAATTTATTTTATTTTATTGTAATGTTAGTTTTTATTTTACAGGCAACTTTGTATTTATTTTAACTAGGTAGTTAGTAAATAGTTAATAACTATTTACTAACTAGTCTACCTAGTTAAAATAAATACAAACTTACCTGTGAAATAAAAATAAAACCTTAGATGGCTACAATATAACTATTAGTTATATTGTAGCTAGCTTAGTTTTAAATAGGAATTATTTAGTTAATAATTGTAAGGTTTATTTAGATTTATTTTAATAATATTTAAGTTAGGTGGTGTTAGGGTTATGGTTAGATTTAGGCTTAGGGTTACGTTAGGGTTAGGGTTAGGTTTAGGGGTTAATATATTTATGTAGAGTTAGTGATGTGGGAGGTCAGAGGTTTAGGGGTTAATAATTTAAGTATATTTTGTTGTGGGGGGCTTGCGGTTTAGTGGTTAATAGGGTTTATTATAGCGGCGGTGTGGGCGGACGGCAGATAAGGGGTTAATAATCTTTAAATAGTGTTTGCGATGCAGGAGGGCGGTGGTTTAGGAGTTAATAGGTTTATTATAGTGGCGACAATGTCGGGGAGCAGCGGAATAGGGGTTAATAAAAAAAATTGTGTCGGCGATGTCAGGAGCGGCAGATTTGGGGGTAATACATTTATTATAGTGTTTTTGATGCGGGAGGGCCTCGGTTTAGGGGTTAATAGGTAGTTTATGGGTGTTTGGTGTACTTTGTAACACTTTAGTTATGAGTTTTATGTTACAGCTTTGTAACGTAAAACTCATAACCACTGACTTTAGATGGCTGTACGAATCTTGTGGTTATAGAGTGTACCGCTAATTTTTTGGCCTCCCAGGCAAACTTGTAATACCGGCGCTATGGGAGTCCCATTGAAAAAGGACTTTTTTAAAAGTGCGGTACTGAAGTTGTGTGACGGTCAAAAAGGTGTGCGGTACACCTATACCTGCAAGACTTGTAATAGTGGCGTTAGGGAAAAAGCAGCGTTATGAAGCATAACGATGATTTTTCACTCATAATGCAAAACTCGTGATCTAGCTGATATTGTGGGAGTGCTGCCAAAGTGACCAAAGTAAATACAAAACAAAGAAGAAAGTATTGTAGCGCATCCAAACATGAGACAACATATTATAAAATGCTGCAAAAAACTTTTTAATTTTAAATAAAATTGGGATCTTAGTCACACAATATGGCCTTATTGTGTGACTAAGATCCCAATTTTATTTAAAAGTAAAAAGTTTTTTGCAGGCATTTTTTGCAGCATTTTATAATATGTGGTCTTATTTGTTTGGATGTGCTCCAATAGTTTCTTCTTTGTTTTGTACTTGGGATAGCAAAGCCCAAAGGATACACAAGAATCTTGTGAAAGGAATGCAACAGGATACTCAGGTACCTTGGATAGCAATGTAAAAGGATACTCAGTATCTTTGGATAGCAATGCAACAGGATACTCAGGTACTTGTGATAGCAATGCCACGAGATACTCAGGTACTTGTGATAGCAATGCCACAAGATACTCATGTACTTGTGATAGCAATGTCACAGGATACTCAGGTACTTGTGATAGCAATGCCACGAGATACTCAGGTACTTGTGATAGCAATGCCACAAGATACTCATGTACTTGTGATAGCAATGTCACAGGATACTCAGGTACTTGTGATAGCAATGCCACGAGATACTCAGGTACTTGTGATAGCAATGCCACAAGATACTCATGTACTTGTGATAGCAATGTCACAGGATACTCAGGTACTTGTGATAGCAATGCCACAAGATACTCAGGTACTTGGGATAGCAATGCCACAGGATACTCAGGTACTTGGGATAGCAATGCAACAGGATACTTACGGTACTTAGAATAGCAATGCAACACGAAACTTCAGGTACTTGTGATAGCAATGCAACAGGATACTTCAAGTACTTAGATTAGCAATGCAACAAGATACTTCAGGTACTTGTGATAGCAATGCAACAGGATACTTCAGGTACTTGTGATAGCAATGCAACAGGATACTTCAAGTACTTAGATTAGCAAATTGCAGGTACTGCACAGTATTGGTTTGTATAACAGGTAACAGAGTTCACAGTACTGATTGGCTTGTTTAACAGGTTACACAGACTTGGAAAAGCAGATAACAGGTTTATATAAGAGGTTTGCAGGATACGCAGACTTGAAATAACAATTCACAGTACTGATAGGTTTGTATAAGAGGTTGCTGAGAACTCAGGTTTGGATTGCAGCTTACAAAACTCACAGGTTTGGATTGCAGCTTACAAAACTCACAGGTTTGGAGAGTCTCCCAGAATAGACAGACTGGATACAGAGAAATCTATTTAATGCCAGAGCACCTGAATATGAGAAGGGACAGCCCATTTATAGGAGAGCAGCCAAACAGGTGCAAGCAACCAGTAATTACAAAAAGGATGAGCCCCCTAGTGGTCAAGGAGAAAGCTGCAGCAGAGGAAATTAAAGGGACGGATACCATCCAGGAAAGGATGTGACAGCAGAGAGAGACAGAGAGAGCTAGACAGAGAGAGACAGAGAGAGAGAGAGAGATAGATTATCCTGTGGCATTATTATCACAAGTACCTGTCTCTCTCTCTCTCTGAGTTTAATGCTGGGAATGGATACTACATAAAATCAACACATTATCTGGTCTAGGTGGGTGCCTCCTGTAAACGTAAGTCTCGGGGATCCTGGTTCTCCTGCATAGAGACCTAGCTGTTGATATTGCCTACCAAGAATCTGACCCAAAAGGTAGGTTTGTTGATATAGCATTATATAACAAGTAAGAGTTAAAGTACTTTTCATATTGATATGTGATGTAGCTTTGAGCAATATAAGAATGAATGTTACTGTAACCTGTGTGATCTAGTTGTGACTACTATAAGGAATTAGGTTACTAGTCAAGTAGGACCCTGTTAAATTGTAACCTTTATTTTTAAGATAATAATCAATATTCCATTTTATATGTTGATTGTGACTTCAGGGCTACCTTCCACTATATTCCAGGGTGGGAATATTTAGGTTATATAATAGCTAGTAATCCTTTGTTAGTTAGGAATGCATCTATGGGTGGACAACTAACAATGACATCTGCTTCTGTAACATTTGTCATTTTGGTCTGTAAAATAAAGATAAACTATTAACTCTAGTATTTAAATCAGACAAGGCTCTCTCATTCTGGGGTTATTAGCCCTTGGATGTAACAATAAAGATTCTGTCCACTTTTGCACAGATAGACTCACAAAGAGTCCAGGAATCTCTTTGTAGGATGAGGCAGCTGCTGTAAAATAAGGGGAACAGGGCAGATAGACTTTTGGGGAAAAAAAACTGCATAAGCGAGCTGTATAAAATTTCTCTGTGTGACTAGAAACACTTGTACATACAGAAAGAGAAGAAGCTTGCCAGGAATGAAAAACAGCTCAGTGGCTTGTTCTATGGCCGATAACCACCTGGGTGTAACTTCTTTTAGCTCAATTGTGTTTTTCACAGAGAGAAACTTTCCTATAGTGTATCAATCTGATTCCACCTAACAAGGTCAGCCTAGCCCTGAAATACCAGGTGATTCTCCTCTGAACCCAAGACGATCGTTTCACTCTTACTGTTCCCCAAGATATTGGTAAGGCTTCTGTATCATACTGCAGCTTGTTAAATTATCTATCCTCTTCATTTACTGATCCCCAGGCTTCTACAGAAGACATTCAGACTTTTTAGTTTATTATCACTCCCACGGATGTCTCAGGAGGTGCGGAGCTTCTTTTGTAACCCTTTTTGCTGGTAGAAATTTAGGGGGCGATTCGGTGATTGAGGGCCTATAAGGCCCAGGGGCCGGATGGGTTTATACCGATATTCTATAAGCAATTCTCCAGTGTGCCTTCGCTGATCCTTTTGCAACTCTTTTGAAACCTCTCCTCTAAGAAGGTTGCACAGAGCAAGTTCCTGATGGCTACTATAGTGAACATACTAAAGGAAGGCAAGAATGGGTCTCGTGAAAACTACCTTTCCATCCCTCTCATAAACATTGATGTTACAATCTATGTGATGATCCTGGCTACATGTCTGGCCTCTGTCCTTCCACCTATCATGTATCTTGACCAAGTCTTTTTTGTCAAGGAACAGCAGGGCTCTGATAACAATAGTCACCTTCTTAATATCTTTCTTGAGTCCTCTTCTTTAGAACTCCCACTTCACACCCTATCAAAAGATGCCAAAAAGACATTTGATCAGGTGCAGTGGAAGCTCATGTTTGAGGCTATAAAGTCCTTTGGGTTATCAGGACCTTTTGTCTAGGAGATAGGTGCCCTGTATTATTTCCCCTTGGCAGAGGTGAAATGTTTGGGATGCTGTTCCCTGAAGCTCTTGATCCATAATGGCACACAACAAGGATGCCCCATCATGCTCTTGTTGGTTACTGAATTTGGCAATCACCATACATAACCACATGGATATATTTGGCCTGTTATTACATAACACTGTTTGGTCCCTAGCTTTGTTTGCTGATGACCTCAAAATCTTTCTTTTCAATCCTGAGCATTCACACCCATATTTATTTGCCCTCTTTCAAAGATTTGGCAAATTTTCTTTTTATAAACTGAATGTTACCAAGACTGAAGCGTATGGCATCTATCTCGCTGGCACATACAGAAAGAGAAACAATCTTCCAGAAATGAACAACAGCTCAGTGGTTTGTTCTGTGGCCTGGTTACACCTTAGAGTAGCTTCTTTTAGCCCAGTTGTTCTTTTCATCTTGCTGGGCCAGTGATGGATCACCTACAGGCTACCCATTTGTTTCTGTGGTTATCGATAAGTGTACTGGGCCCATGATCTTCAGGCAATGATTGAGGCATGCTTTGTGTTCTTTTTCAAACACACCCAAACTCTTTTGAAATTAACTTCACTGAAGTCTCTTGGTTGAGGCATTTGGCCTCCCTGGAAATGTAGCTTCTCTCTAAGCTGGCATATCTCCTTAGGTACCTTCCCATTAAGATTCCCACTCCAGTCTTAAACAAGTTTAAGTCTGCCTTTTCTGCATATTTTTGGAGGTCGGGTAGACCTTCTTTTGACCCCAAACTATCTAGAATTCTCTCAAAATTGCCAAATCACATTGTTCAAGTGTGGTTGGAAAAATGGCACTGCCAGCATATCAATCATTTAATTGCCCCCCATCCCTTCCCATTCCATAGCATATCAGGTATTTTATTGTGCCTTCAGTATTCACTCTTTTGTGCCTGGGAAGAAGCAGATATTAGAGAGGTACCATTTTCACTTGCCCCAAAAGCTTAGACTGTGGTCTCTTCTTCATTCTTGAGTATTCCCCAAATCTGTCCCAAGATCTCTTACTGTGTGGGAGGCACATTGGATAGTGGAGGCGCAGCTCTACGAGCCCCTTACTGTTCCTTATAAGTGTTTGCTAGATTGTCCCTCCTTCCAAAAACTAGATATGTCTGTAAATAAGAAAGGGATTTAGAGATAGTTACTGTCCCCAGGGAATGGGATTGTGACCTGAACTTCACTTTTGTTAGTGCTGTTTCTATTTTTTGGTTAACTGAACTTCACTAGCAGCTTGATTACGAGTTGAGCGTTATGAATCAAATAGCAGCGTTGTGGCCCATAACGCATCATTTTCCCTAACGCAGCCATTACAAGTCTAGTCAGTATAGGTGTACCGCAAGCCTTTTAGCCTGTAACATAACGTCAGTACCGCACTCTTAAAAAATTTTTTTTATGGGATTCCCATAGAACTGGTATTACGAGTTTTTCTGGGAGGCTGAAAAGCGATTGTTACAGCCTGAAACGACAAGATCTGTAATGCCATCTAAAGTCAGTAGTTATGAGTTTTACGCTACAAATCTGTAACATAAAACTCATAACTAAAGTGTTTAAAAGTACACTAACACCCATAAACTACCTATTAACCCCTAAACCGAGGCCCTCCCGCATCGCAAACACTATAATAAACTTATAAACCCTTAATCGCCACCACTAATACAATTTATTAACCCCTATTCCGCCGCTCATCGACATCGTCACCACTATGCTAAAGTTATTAACCCCTAAACTGCCGCCCTCCCGCATCGCAAACACTATTAAAATATTATTAACCCCTAATCTGCCATCCGCCCACATCGCTCCCACTATACTAAAGTTAATAAGCCCTACACCGCAGCCACTATAATAAACCTGTTAACCCCTAAACTGCAAGCCAACCCACAACGAAATATACTAAATTTCCCTATCTTAAATTAAATTAAAACTTACCTGTTAAATTAAAAAAACTAAGTTTAAACTAACAATTAAACAAATATAAATATTAAACTAAAATTAAACTAACTACCAATTAAATAAACTAAACTACACATTAAAAAAATCCTAACACTACTCTAAAAATTACAAAGTATCTTATTACAAAAAAAAAATACTAAGTTACAAAAAATAACAAACACTAATTATGGAAAATAACAAACAAAATTATCCAAAATAAAAAAGAATTACACCTAATCTAATACCCCTAAAAAAATAAAAAAGCCCACCCAAAATAAAAAAAAAACCCTAGCCTACAATAAACTACCAATGTCCCTTAAAGGGCCTTTTGTGGGGCATTGCCCCAAAGATATCAGCTCTTTTACCTGTAAAAACCCCACAAAGACCCCAGAACAGTAAAACCCACCACCCAACCAAACCCCCAAAATAAAAAAAACCTAATTCTAAAAAAACCTAAGGTACCCATTGCCCTGAAAAGGGCATTTGGATGGGCATTGCCCTTAAAAGGGCATTTAGCTCTTTTACTGCCCAAACCCTAAACTAAAAAAACCCCACCAAAACACCCTTTAAAAATGCCTTACACTAACCCTGGACGATCTACTTAAAGTTTTTGAAGTCCCGCTTGAACAATCTTTATCCCGGCAGCGAGAAGTCTTCATCCAGACGGCCTCTTCAATCTTCATCCCGGTGGCAAAGTCTTCATCCAAGCAGCGAGAAGTCTTCATCCAGGTGGCCTCTTTAATTTTCATACAGACGGCATCTTCTATCTTGATCCCAGCGTCGCAGAGCGGGTTCATCCTGAAGACATCTGGCGCGGAGCATCCTCTTCATATGGTTGCCGCCGTACACTGAATCTTCAATGCAAGGGGCACAATTCAAGATGGCGTCCCTTACATTCCTATTGGCTGAAAAATTTGAATCAGCCAATAGAAATTAGAGCTGCTAAAATCCTATTGGCTATTCAAATCAGCCAATAGGATTTAAGCAGCTTTCCAAATTTTATGTTTACACCTAAAACCCTAACATGAACCCCGAGTCTAAACACCACTAATCTTAGATTTATTAACCCCTAATCTGCCGCCATCAACATCGCCGACACCTACATTATATTTATTAACCCCTAATCTGCCACCCCCAACATTGCCGCAACCTACCTACACTTATTAACCCCTAATCTGCTGCCCCCAACATCGCCGACACCTACATTATACTTATTAACCTCTAATCTGCTGCCCCCAATGTCGCCGCAACCTACCTACACTTATTAACCCCTAATCTGCCGCTCCGGACATCGACGCCCCTATAATAAACATATTAACCCCTAAACTGCCGCACTCCAAGATGGCGTCCCTTTAATCTGATTGGCTGATAGAATTCTTAAAATTTAGAATTAAAGGTGAAAAAATCCTATTGGCTGATGCAATCAGCCAATAGGATTGAGGATTGAGCGTTCACCTTTAATTCCGATTGGCTGATAGAATTCTATCAGCCAAACGGATTAAAGGGACGCCATCTTGGATGACGTAATTTAAAGGAACCTTCATTCGTCTTTAGTCGTCAGAAGAAGAGGATGCTCCACGCCGTATGTCTTAAAGATGGACCCGCTGACCACCGTATGGATGAAGATAGAAAATGCCTATCTGGAGGACCACTTCTGCCAGCTTGGATGAAGACTTCTCCCGGCTTCGTTGAGGACTTCTTGCCGCTTTGCTGAGGACTTCTCCCGGCTTTGTTTAGGATGGATGTCCAGTCTTCAAAACTGTAAGTGGATCTTCGGGGGTTAGTGTTAGGTTTTTTTAAGGGTTTATTGGGTGGGTTTTAGTTTTAGATTAGGGTTTGGGCAGCAATAGAGCTAAATGCCCTTTTAAGGGCAATGCCCATCCAAATGCCCTTTTCAGGGCAATGGAGAGCTTAGGTTTTTTTTAGTTAGGATTTTATTTTTGGGGTTGGTTATGTGGGTGGTGGGTTTTACTGTTGGGTGGGGGTGTTTGTATTTTTTGACAGGTAAAAGAGCTGATTTCTTTTGGACAATGCCCTGCAAATGGCTCTTTTAAGGGCTATTGGTAGTTAAGTCTAGGCTAGGGTTTTTTTTATTTTGGGGGGCTTTTTAATTTTGATAGGGCTATTAGATTAGGTGTAATTAATTTAAATATCTGATCATTTGTTTTTTATTTTGTGTAATTTAGTGTTTGTTTGTTTTTGTTATTTAGGTAATTGTATTTAATTAATTTAATTTATTTAATTGTAGTGTAATGTTAGGTGTTAGTGTAAGACTGGTTAGGATTTATTTTACAGGTAAATTTGTATTTATTTTAACTAGGTAGTTAGTAAATAGTTAATAACTATTTAGTAACTATTCTACCTAGTTAAAATAAATACAAACTTGCCTGTAAAATAAAAATAAACCCAAAGCTAGCTACAATGTAACTATTAGTTATATTGTAGCTAGCTCAGGGTTTATTTTACAGGTAAGTATTTAGTTTTAAATAGGAATTATTTAGTTAATGATAGCAATTTTTATTTAGATTTATTTTAATTATATTTAGGTTAGGGGTGTTAGGGTTAGACATAGGTTTAGGGGTTAATAAATTTAGTATAGTGGCAGCGACGTTAGGGGCGGCAGATTAGGGGTTAATAAATGTAGGATGGTGTCGGCGATGTTAGGGGTGGCAGATTAGGGGTTAATAATATTTAACTAGTGTTTGCGAGGCAGGAGTGTGGCGATTTAGGGGTTAATATGTTTATTATAGTGGTGGCAATGTCCGGAGCGGCAGATTAGGGGTTAATAATTTTATTTTAGTGTTTGCGAATCGATGCGGGAGGGCCTCAGTTTAGGGGTTAATAGGTAGTTTAAGGGTGTTAGTGTACTGTTACAGATTTGTAGCGTAAAACTCATAACTACTGACTTTAGATTGCGTTACGAATCTTGCGGGATAGGCTGTACCGCTCACTTTCTGTAGCCATTGAGTTTTGCCTATTCCTAGAGTTAATACATTACGAATATATATTTATCCCGACACACACCTGACAGGGTGCTTTGTCTGACATAGACCACTAAAGTACAAGGCTTCTGGGAAATTCCCACCCAGCGAAACTGGAGTGATCTGTGTCTGATGCCGACATTAGCATTTTAAACTGTGGGTACAGAGATAGTTTTTTCCATTTATGCCACTTGATGTTTCACTAAAAGGAACTCCCCTTTCTATAGGAGGAACCTCACGCTGCAAAGATATATACCAAGGATAGCTGCTTGGAAATCTAAAAAGGCCCTATTAGATCGTCTTGCAATAGGATTTATATTGGGTCTCTTAATTTACAGATCACATTGGAACAGCCTATACGATTTCGGATTTGGACTATGTACAGCTTCTTATCTATGCTGCCAATTGAGCCAACTAAGCAATATTGTTGCGGTTTTTATATGTTTGATATATGTTCGACACAATTTTACTTGTCTGATACATTTCTATGTGTGATGAAATTACTATTGCATTAGGTCGACCTAATAGTATGTTATAATTTGTATATTAATGTTTTATATGTAATTATTAAATATTAATGTTTTATATGTTAACTAGCACCTTCACGTAACTTAGTTTTTTCCCTCTATTTTTCATTATCATTTCATTTAACTATTTTATTTAACTGCTCATTGTACACTTGTGGTTTATCTTCTACGTTTGTTTCTTTAACTAGTGATAATATTGGTGTGAGATATTCTTTATTAAGAAAATTATTTTAAAGCATAGTCTCCTGTTCATATGTTACACTTTAGCTTATTCTTGTAGCGCTCCCTAGTCACATCTACATTTCTAGTGATCTTTGGCAAAACAGTGAAATTTGAAACATAAAATGCATATTCCTGTATACAGAGAGAAAAAAAAATATTGTCCCTTTAACCTTTTGGTACTGGCTAACATTTTATATATTAAAGGGACACTGTACCCAAATTTTTTCTTTCATGATTCAAATAGAGCATGACATTTTAAGCAACTTTCTAATTTACTCCTATAATCAAAATTTCTTTATTCTCTTGGTATCTTTATTTTAAATGCAAGAATTTAAGTTTAGATGCCCATTTTTAGTGAACAACCTGGGTTGTCCTTGCTGATTGGTGGAAAAATTCATCCACCAATAAAAAAGTGCTGTCCAGAGTCCTGAATCCCCAAAAAAGCTTAGATGCTTTCTTTTTCAAATAAAGATAGCAAGAAAACTAAGAAAAATTGATAATAGGAGTAAATTAGAAAGTTGCTTAAAATTGCATGCTCTATTTGAATCACGAAAGAAAAAAATTTGGGTTCAGTGTCCCTTTAAGAGAGAGGTTTAGAGGCGTGCAAAACAGTAGTGTCTGATGAGCTGTGTTCCCTCTAAGGCCAGTTTTGTGTGCGGCCCAGCAGTGAAACAGTTTATTAGGTAACCGCACCCTGTAATTAGCAAACACTGCACAATGCAGACTGCAAGGTATTGTTTTATTATTAACTGTTTCACTGCTGGGCCGCATACAAAACTGGCCTTAGAGGGAACTCTGACCATGATATAGGATAGGCATGTTAACAAAAAAGTTACTAAAAAAACATGCCTTATCATGTACGCTAGCATCTGACTTCAAGTTATTACTGTTCTGAAAAAATATTTTATTCGTTTTGCTATAATTACAAAAAATACTACACCAAAAAAATAAAAAACAAAAAATCACACCAACACGTAACTACCTTTTCGTCAACTTTCTCTCTCACATTCTCTACTTATCACCAAATCATTATGTCTTCTCTTATAACCACTCGTCCAATTTTTTTTCCTAACACTTCCAAATCACCTTCTTTACTTTATTAATCACTATCCAATCAATTATACTCCATGTCAAGTTAATTAACCATCTTCCCTTCCTAGTGCAATATCCCTCACTTAATTATCTGTCACAACTGAAATTCATTGATTCTCTAATTCAGTTTATTATCCCTTCATCTTGGCTTATTAGTCCCTGGGTTGAGTTCATTAACTCTCTCCTTTTCTTTAATTTTAACTCCCTCAGTTCAACCAGTTTTTGTTTATGTTTTATTTAAAAATACTAATTAGGTGAAAAAAATAATAAATTTTGTCTTACAAGTTAAAGGACACATTTATTTTTTAATATGTGGCAAAATACAATGTGGATTAAAGGAAATAAAACCCAAAAGTTTTCTTTCATGATTTAGATTATAAATAAAAATTTAAACAACTTCCAAATTTACTTCTATCAAATTTTCTTAATTTTCTCGTAATCCTTTGTTAGAAAGCAGGGATGTAAGCTCATGAGTGTGCACGTGTCTGCAGCACTATATAGCAGCAGTTCTGCAACAATGTTATACATTTAAAGTAGGAGAATGAATTAAGGAGAATTAAGCACTATTTATGCACACTTAAAGACCATAAAGGGGGGGGGGGGTGTATTATGTCAATTAAGAGAGAGGGGTAGACCAAAAGTAAATGATAACTTTTAATTAATACTGATAAAAAGTGAAAAACACATTAAAATTTGCTAAAAAAACATATGTCTGCTCCCAGTGTGTTATATATCCCATAAATACACTATAAGAAAACCGGATTGACAGAATAACTTGGATAAGCATAACCAGGGTAAACACATATTGTTTCTATGGGTGTTAATAAATAGAGCACACAAAGCTATAGTAATATAGTTTATAAACAATCTATACACTTGTTTTGTTTGAGATATACAATCCTTATTTAAAGTAATTAACATCAGTGTTTACGACACGCTATCTCATTGATTGGACTAAGAATGGAGGTATGGTTGCCCTGACTATATCCTGATTGGAGGGTGACTGGACAACGCCCACGGAACTGTCAAAACAGAACCCTACTACAAACCTGATGATGTTTTCTGAATATTGATACTGATTGGCTGCCTGCCAGATAAAAGAGGAGAGATTTGGGGTGGCCGATGCCTTTGAAAAAGCAGTGGTGAAATGCGCATCAGGCACTTGCACTGCTCCCTGTTGTGTTTATTAACACTTTTGGATAAGTGACCCGCTGTAACCAAAATTACATGGTACCAGATTATAGCCTAATTGTGTGATTTTTCCCCGTAGATTAAGCACAGGGATACCCAGCCTTTTTAAATAATTACATAGGAGTACTGCAACAGCATAGACTGAGCCCTTGTGGTTCCCAATGAGATAGGGATCTTTTTCAGTCACAGTACACTATGTATGGGGATAATCACCCTGGTTGTGCTTATATAACTTATTCTGTCAATCCGGTTTTCCTATAGCGTATTTATGGGATATATAACACACTGGGAGCAGACATGTGTATACTGTATGTTTTTTAGCAAATTTGTATGTTTTTTTCACTTTTTATCAGTATTAATTAAAAGTTATGTTTTACTTTTGGTCTACCCCTCCCTCCTTCACTATTTGACATATTAGACCCCCACCTTTATGGTCTTTAAGTGTGCCCAAATAGTGCTTCTTTCTCCTTCAATCTCCTATTTTACATATATTTTCTGCACTAGGCACCGCCCCCTATAGGTATATGGTTCAACCTTAGGAGGGATTGGGTCTTGTGTATTTAAGCCTGAGTTCCATAACAACCATCAGGGCAATTTTATATGACAATGTCATACATTAGCAGGAGCACTAGGGGGCAGCACTATTTTTTTGTTTTTTGTTATCTTTTGTGGAAAAACAGGGATGTAAAGTTCAGGATTGTGTACATGTTTGCAGCACTACAGTGGGGAAAAAAAGTATTTAGTCAGCCACCAATTGTGCAAGTTCTCCCACTTAAGAAGATGAGAGAGGCATGTAATTTTCATCATAGGTATACCTCAACTATGAGAGACAAAATGTCTCTCATAGTTGAGGTATAGGTTTCTCTTCAACAAAGAATAACATGAGAACAAATCAAATCTGATAATAGAAGTTAGTTGTAAACTTTGGATGAGTTATGCACTACTAGTCTGAAGCAGAATGCAGCTGCTGAGCCAATCAAGGGCACCACATTACATTTCTTAAAATTCCATCATGCCCAATAAGGTACATTTGCATAAACACAGGAAGCTGACCATAAACCTGTTTATTTTATCGTTGAAAATTGTCTTTGACATTTTCATGTGTCACACTATTTTGAAATTTTGAAAATGTAATTCATTATAAAACATTATTGCTCACGTAAATGCAGGGCTGAAAAACCACGACATATTTCCTTCCTTTAAATTTCCATTGCACCAATAAATACATAAACAGCTTGACAAGTCTTAACCTGTCATATTTTATTCATATTTAACAGGAAGTCCATCTTTGTGGCAACGTTGGTAAGATTAACATTGTTCATGACATATGGGCACAATATTTTAATTGAAATGTGTTGAAGAGAAAAAAAAATGGTAAAGAAAAAAAAATTAGGAGACAGGTTGTTTAAATTGTTAACATTTTTAATATACACACTTTTATTATTAAATATATAAGTTCCTTGCTTTGGGAAATGAAGTAAGTTAAGCAATAAACTCTAAATAACCTAAAAAAAACAGCAATGTCCCATTCAAATGTAATTTACTATATACATATGAAGACAAATTTTTCACCCCTCCAAATTTGGTTAATGTACTGCTTGTTTTTGTATTTCCATTAAAGTTATTTTTTATTATTTAAAAATGATATAAAAAAAGGAACAGAAAGTCTATTTCTTTACTTGCACTACAAATTTTAGAGTATTTCAGTATTCCCCCTAAATCTGCCTTCTTTAGTTTCCATCGAACATGACCTATTTTTTAGCTAATAGTGAGAAAATAAAAGTAAATCTGTTTATGTTATGTATGTAAGGTAGAAATCGACAATTAAGAACGGCATTGCTGTCGCTATCAATATAAATAGTAACTTGTAACTTGAGGGGGGGGGCATTACAATGCTGTAGAAAACATATCTAATGATTTTAAATAAAAAAAAAATCAATGTTAAAGTCTATGGAGATTTTTAGATAAATTGTTTGAAAAAAAAATCTTACAAGATTGTGATTGACATTGACCCCTTATATAGGATCTAAACTCTGTTCTCCAATCCCTCCATAAGAAGGGAGAATATTACAATTTCACAAATTATCTTATAGAATATTATGCATCACAATTACATTAGGTATACAACTCCATAGTACAATAATCAAAAGACATTTATGTAAATTACAAAGGGCAGATGCCTCTGTCTGTGAGTCACTGGTAGCTGCAAACCACATTTCTATGAGATGATCAACAGGATAGATGTCATTCTCAACCAAAATCTGGCAAAATAAATAAGAAATTTGTATTGTATTTTTCCACTTTGCTTACACATTGTAATTACAACATTTTCTTCTACAATTGTAATAATTTAAAGGGACAGTCAACACCAGAATTTTTGTTGTTTAAAAAGAAAGATAATCCCTTTATTACCCATTCCCCACTTTTTAGCCAATCAGTGCTCACTCCAGAGTAAATTCACGTGCATGAACTCAATGTTATCTATATGAAACACATAAACTAATGCTCTCTAGTGGTCAAAATGCATTCAGATTAGAGGCTATCTTTAAGGTCTAAGAAATTAGCATATGAACCTCCTAGAATTAGCTTTCAACTAAGAATACCAAGAGAACAAAGCAAAATTGGTGATAAAAGTAAATTGGAAAGTTGTTTAAAATTACATTATCTATTTAAATCATTACATTTTTTTTGGACTTGACTGTCACTTTAAAGGGACATAAAATTAAAAATGTTTCCTTCACAATTCAAATAGAGCATACATATGTTAACAACTTTCCAATTTACTTCTCTTATCAATTTTGCTTCATTCTCTTGGTATCTTTTTCATGAAGGTGTAGCAATGCACTACGGGGAGCTAGCTGAACACATTGGTAAGCAATCACAAGAGGCATATATGGCCAACCACCAATCAACAGCTAGTTCCCAGCTCCTGAGCCTATCAAGATATACATTTCAACAACGGATTCCAAGAGAACAAAGCAAATGAGATAAAATAAGTAAATTGGAAAGCTGTTTAAAATTGTATATACTATCTGAATCACAAAAGAAAAAAATGTACAGCGTTTAGCCAAACCTGCAGCAGTCACCAGTTTGTTACAGACAGGGTTTATCAACCCTTTCTATCTCAACCAGTTTGTCACTGTATAGCCACTCCAGGCAAGCCTGTGGCTTATTTCAGTGGGTGCAAGGGATAACAAACATTCTTGGGTCTGTAATAGACCCAGAGAAATGCCCAAACTCCCATTTAATACCACCCACACTAAACTATCTCTGCTGCCACTACCTTAAGATTATTATTTGGTAGATCCTAAAGAAAAACCCCTACTAACAGACTAAAAATCCCAAAAAACAATTTGGTAAAAATCAATCTAGTAAAACACAACACTTGTATTACTAGTGTCTTTGGTAACGTGGTTCAAATGTTAGACAAAGGAAAAACTTAATACATACATTTATTATGAACAGAGAAGAGTCACAGTAAATTTATATAAAAAAGGATTAACAAACACAAGTACACACAAACCAGTTTTTTTAAATAAAATGAGAAAATATTGCAGAACTTATAACTTTACTAGCATAGCCTCTGCTCCAGGAAAATTGAATGGAAAATGCAATGTTTTGTCCCCTCTACTGCGGTAATAAGGGACAAATATGTAGCAGAGTGCGACCTGTGAAGTTTTTATGGTGCACTTACAATTCTTAGGATGGAAACCCACAATAATGTGTTAAATTACAGAAAAAGGAGGAAAAAAATAGTGAAATTACATAGCAACAAATTTTACCAAGCATAAATAAGGTAAATATTTTAAATTACAGTCTGAAAGGATTTTATGTCCTCAAAATAAGCAATGGAATTTTAAAACTCAAATCATTACTAATGTTCTAGAATTCCTATTCTTCAGTCTGTGTTCAAATATTAATTTGGAGAAATAAACAACCCTCAAAAATGTCTTCCTACTAATTGTAATTACATTTTTTTCCTGTGTGTACAAAACATGAAATAAAAAATCAATTAATGAAAAAAAATACTTTTATGTTTCTGATGTATGTGACTTTTACTTTAGTTTCAAAATTAATTGAGTAGATCCTTTATATGGATATTTTAAGCAAGTCATTAAATGGTTTGTGTTCCACTTTCAAAGGAAGTTCATGAGATAGCATAAAGGCAAGATTTTGGCATTGATTTTGGCATTGATCATAATCTATTAGAAAAACTTTTCTAATACTTTTCATCAGAAAATCACCTTTAAAGTCTAGGGCAGTGACGGCAACCTTAGCACCCCAGATGTTTTTGAACTACATTTCACATGATGCATAGGCACTTTAAAATCTAGTTGAGCATCATGGAAACTGAAGTTCCTAAACATTCGGGGTGCCAAAGTCAGCCTTCACTGGTCTAGGGGGATTTTTGTAGATAAATTGTTTGATAAACTTTTATAAATTATTGTGATCACTCAGTATGTTATTAATATAATTTCACCATTTTTTTGTAGTTTAATTAGTGTACGTTAACATACAGGTGTGTAAAGTGCTCACTACATGATATCTTGCATATCCAACAAGAACCACTAGCAACATGAAAAAAATAATTACAGATGCAAAAAAATCTGAAACGCGCTTGCAAAATTGTTTGTGTAAATGTTTTTAAAGTAAAATGTTTATCTAGGGGATCACAGTGTGCATTATGAAACATTCTAGAGGAGTGATCAGGATTTTTTACCTATACTTAGGGGCATATTTATCAAGATTGATGCCCTGTGTTTCCGGTGAGCCTCCAGGAAAGACTGCTGCTCCATAACCTGTCTGCCTGCTCTGAGGCAGCAGACAGACATTGCCAGAAATCAACCCGATCGAATACGATCGGGTTGATTGACACCCCGTGATAGCGGCCGCGAATCTGCAGGGGGCGGCATTGCACCAGGAGTTCACAATGATAAATGCTGACAGCGTATGCTGTCGGCATTTATCGATGTGCAGCGGACATGATCCGCAATATCGGATCATGTCCACTCGCACAATAATAAATAGGCCCCTTAGACTTTAAGGGACACTAAACCCAATTGTTTTCTTTAATGATTCAGATAGAGCACACACTTTTAAGCAACTTTATAATTTACTCCTATTATCAGTTTTTCTTCATTATCTTGTTATGTTTATTTAAAATGCAGGAATGTAAAGTTTGGAAGCCAGACCATTTTTGGTTCAGAACCTGGGTTACGCTTGCCACCAATAAGCAAGCGCTATCCATCATCCATCATTAAAGAAAACATTTGTGTTTAGTATGCCATTAAGTACAAAATGCATTAAAGAATCTATTATCCCTTCTTGCACATTATTTATATATGTCTGTCTCTCTTTTTTTTTTCTTTACCTGCTTTCAAGTTCTCTTTTTTTTTGAGTGACTGGAATTTTTCATATAGGGATTTTTTTCTCTCTCGCTTTAATTAGTTTGTTCTGTAAGGTTATGACATTGATGCTGCTACATTGATTATAATGGAGAATGAAAAGGGGCAGGTAGGAAGCATTATAAATCTCAAAATTTACTAATTGCAATGTTGTGACAAGTTTGTTTTGTTTTTTTTCTGCAGAATATTAGTTCACAAACTGTTTCTATTGCATTTAGGTCCTTAACTGGATGGAGCCCCATATTCAGTTAGGAGTTGGGAGCTTGAGATAAAACTGAATCTTTTACCCTAACTAAATCCGGATGTTCAACTGGAAAAAACGCATCCACAGGTCAGGATAAAGTAAGGGAGTGAAAGTTCTGACATGCAAGTCAATGTGATATCCTGGTGTTGATCTGATGAAAGGCTTCAGGAGTGATATGTTAAAAAAATAGAGACTAATGGAATTTGACCATATGTCAGATACTATTTCTGGAATGCTCCATTTTTATATGCATAGGCTGATCTATATACTAGAAGTAAAATAAGGAAAATTTATTAGGGTTCTGAGAGTTCACCTAAAGCCTTGAAATGACAAAAATGTAAAAAAAGAGTAATAAAAAAAGATAAATCCTGAATTTTTTTTGTAAACAGTTAAAGGGACACAAAACCATTTTTTTTTCTTTCATTACTCAGAATTAGAATACAACTTTAAAAAAGTTTCCAATGCACTTCTGTTATCAAATTTTATTCTCATTTTATTCTTTGTTGAAGAGATCCCTAAGTAGGTAGCGTGCACATGCCTGAACCACTACATGACATGAAATAGTGCTCACAAATACAGGTGTGGAAATAGCACAGATCTCTAAAGCAAACGGAGAAGGCTTACCATGCCCAAACGTTAACAAAACAACAATGTCCTCCAGCTTTAAAAACAGACCTTTATTGTACAGTGGGTCCAATATACAGCCATCTAGTGCTCTTGCTAATGTATAACATTGTTATAAAACTGCTGCATATAGTGCTGCAGGCACGTGCACACTCCTGAGCTTACATCCATCCCTGCTCAAAAAATGATAACAAGAAAATTTGTTGTAAATAAATTGGATTTTTTTTTTTTTTTTAAATTGTATGCTCTATCTGAATCCTGAAAGAAAACTTTTGGGTTATATGTCCCTTTAACATCAAGTTAGTAATTTTCTTGCTTAGTGTATCCCCTTTAATTTGTTCCCAATGGTCGATTTTACCAGCAGGAGTGTATTAAGTGCCAGATTACAAGTGAAGTGCTAAATATCGCTTTCAAGATAATAAATATAAATATATATGCATATGTGGATATACAAATATATATTTATGTGTTAATATACACATATTAATACATAAATACATATGTGTATCAGCATATACATATATATTTACTGGAAATACACAGTTCCCATAGACCGCAATGTAAAGGCACTTTTCAGTGCCGTTTCTTTCTAACCCCCCACTCCCACCAACTTTAGACCCAAAAAACCTAGTATAGTGTTTTTTTATTTTAAAAAAAAGCTACACTTTTTTGTAATAAAAAAACTACAATGTCCTCTATTTTGAGGGCATGTGGGTCACTTTTAGAAAACTAACCAGAGATCAGATCTCTGGGTAATTTTCTGAGCACTAATTGCGACCGTGAGCTATCAAGGTAGCAATAACCAGCCACTTGTAATGGCTGTTTAATTATTGTGTGCCTGCAAATGGGCGCGCAACAATTTTGCGCTCTACTTGAAATCTAGCCCTAAATTGTTTACGATAGCTCCTTTGCCTTTATTTCAGTATTTGCAATAGATGATGTTGTCTGTAGTAACCCTATCTCTAGGCTATAGAAAAGATGTGTAAACATAACCAACAGAAGAAATTACGCTCCCATTGGGGGTTCGGCGATATAAGTAATAAAAAGCTAATTTTTTAATTGTTCTCTCTATGGAACCGATGATTAAAGATTTGTTACTTTGTACAAGAAATGTTCATTTCAGTCTCGCTAGTCTCGTAATGTTCACGCCATGCGTAATGATCCAAACAAGTGTGCTGTTCTTGGCAAAACATACGATATGTGACATGCATTCCATAGAGAAACATAGTCCTTGCTACATTAGATAAACTTCGCTAAAGATTGTGAATTTACATGGCATATACCCGGCATATTTCTGAAATATGTATAACTATGATATAATGAACCTAAATAAAGTGTGAATGTGGACGATGCTTTGTTAAACATTATAGAGTTATTTTTTGTTAAAATAGTTGCGCAGATTTTTCAAATATAACCATTTCTACTGAAATAGTGGTGAGAAATTTATGCGTGAAAATACTTTCCATAGTTTGTGTTTGTTGTTTTTATCATTCTAACGTACCTGCGAAACATCATACTTGTCAACACTCATGTTTAGCCAATTTTACGATAAGGCAACAATTACAATTTATTATTTGTACTTATAAGTAGGAATTTCTTAGTTTTTTGCACATTCGGTTTACTTAAATTACGATTTACGATCTGCATATTTATTAAGTCCTGTTTAATTTACATACAAATTTTATATTTTTGAATAAGATTTTTGGTAAACCATTTTGTTACAATTTTTGATGCAATTTAACAGTGCAATTTGTTTCCTCTATTTTTGCGTGAATGGTTCAATTGTTTGTTTTGTATGATTTTTAAATTATGATTTAATGTATGCATCTCCTTCCAATATTAAAATTGAGTATATACGCCCTCTAGTGAGACACCCTGTTTTTCACAGTAAAAATTGGCTTTAGATAATTTCACCATGTAAAACAAACGTACTGGCAAGCATTCTTAAATAATCATGCTAGCCCAGAGACCTTTAAATCATCGGGCCCTAAGTTTTGGGCTTTGGTATACAGACAGAGATAATATAAAGAAGCATGTGTGTAGAGAAAGTGATAACATCAAGATCGGATTTCCCTGCAAGCTCAACCCAATTTAATGGGTTGTGGTTTTAAAGAACAAAAACAGCTATTTCATATACAAAAATATACATTGAAAAATTAATATACACAATTTTCATACATTTTATACTCTGCAGCTGGTATAACAAGTCATTAGAAATAAATTAAGGGGGGGACAATTTTACAATGCACTGTCCCTGTAAAGTAGTGTCTAATCTATCAGAAGATTATTATTGTAAAATTATTCTTTAAGATTTTTTTTTAAACAAATAGACTTCTTATCCCTGTAACTTACTGCATGTTTATTAGGGATGGGCGAATGTGTTTATATCCGAATTCGAATGTTAGAACGAATGTTATTGTAGAAATTCGATTTACATAATAGAATGTTGATAAGAACGAATATTCTTAAAAATTCGATTTTCTAATGTTATTTACAGTTTTCAAATGTCACATTCGAATTCGAATGTCACATTCGAATTCGAATGTTACATTAGAATATCACATTCGAATTAGAATATTACATTTATAAAACACAATTGTAGACTAGAAACACTATTTCAAATGTCACATTCAAATCGAATATCACATTCAAATCGAATGTCACATTCGAATTCGAATATTACATTTATAAAACACAGTATTAGACTAGAAATACTATTTCGAATTCAAATGTCACATTCAAATCGAATATCACATTTGAATTGAATATCACATTTAAAACACAGCATTAGACTAGAAATACTATTTCAAATTTGAATGTGACATTTGAATTTGAATGTAGCATTCAAATTTGAATTTTACATTTATTAAACAGAGTTGTAGACTAGAAATACTATTTCAAATTTGAATGTCACATTCGAATTCGAATGTCATATTCGAATTTGAATATTACATTTCGAAATTGATTGAATACATAGCTAAACATTCTATTATTCGAACAAATATTTTCGAATTTTATTGAAAAATTTGAAAACGAAAATTAGAAAATAGAATGTTGAATGTTATATAAACATTCGAAATTCGATTCAATCGAACGAATGTATCAAAATTCGTTTTAAATTTCGAATTTTTAGAAACATTCGCCCATCCCTAATGTTTATATAGCGCTCCAGTTTATACATATCAGTGGTTTCTATTACAATATGTTAGTGGTGTCATGCAAAATGTTTACAGTTTCCAAAATGTGAGACTGATCCAATTCAATGGCTTTGCACTAATCTAGAGAGTCAAATCTATCTTGTAATTTTTCACTCCTTGGCGCATTAAACAAATTCCACTTTGAAGAATAATAGCAAACAACTTCAAAACAATATATTTTGGTTTGTGCTTTGACCCACACTCCTTAGTGCCAAAAAGAACATTTTGTTACCTGCAAATGCTGCACATCTAATAGATTTTGCAGCATTTTAAAAACCTAGGTTATAGATTTTGCTTTTTGGCTCTTTGTGAAGAGTGGCAAAAGGCAATATATATTCTCTTAAAATCCCCTGTGCAACCCAACTGTTGTTATAGCTTCACTGAGCATAATGTTCTGCCCCTCAAGCACCCTGGGTATGTCCTGTACAGGAGTAAAGAGGAGCAAAGCACCAGGGCATGGCTGCCACACTGCCTATAAACCATCCATCATTGTGAGAAACTCAGCACCAAAAGCCATGTCAGTTCTATGTGCAACATTCAGAGTGACAATAAAAATCATGTCATGATTACCCTTGGTTTAGGGTTTAACACAGTTTTGCACATTTTTACTATCCCTACCACAGAAAGAGAGAATAGCACCAGTGATATACTTAGCTGTATAGAAAACAAAAAACAAGGTCAACTTTTGAATGAAACACTGTAACATAAGAATAGTGATGAATGTGGCACAGAGAAACTACACATAGATTCCCCCTCAGGGGTCCTACACTCATTCTCTCACTGTTTATCCAGTTTTTGTTCATTAGTAAATAGATTTTTGACACTCAACATCTGGAGAACATGTGTAAGAAGATATACATAAAAGCAACTCCTATGACAATGACCATCCAAGGAAAGTGACTAGAACCAGTCTAACAGTGCACTAACACAAACAAACATTAAATACAACTGCTAAAGGGACAGTGAAGTCAAAATAAATATTTCATGATTCAAATAAAGCATTTCATTTTAAACATTTTTTTCAATTTACTGCTATTGTATAATTTGTTCTCTTGATGACTTTTGTTTAGAAGCATACCTAGGTAAGTTCAGGTACCACAATACACTACTGAGAGTTAGCTACTGATTGGTGGCTGAATATATATATATATATATATATATATATATACAGGGAATTATTAGGCAAATGAGTATTTTGACCACATCATCCTCTTTATGCATGTTTTCTTACTCCAAGCTGTATAGGCTCGAAAGCCTACTACCAATTAAGCATATTAGGTGATGTGCATCTCTGTAATGAGAAGGGGTGTGGTCTAATGACATCAACACCCTATATCAGGTGTGCATAATTATTAGGCAACTTCCTTTCCTTTGGCAAAATGGGTCAAAAGAAGGACTTGACAGGCTCAGAAAAGTAAAAAATAGTGAGATATCTTGCAGAGGGATGCAGCACTCTTAAAATTGCAAAGCTTCTGAAGCGTGATCATCGAACAATCAAGCGTTTCATTCAAAATAGTCATCAGGGTCGCAAGAAGCGTGTGGAAAAACCAAGGCGCAAAATAACTGCCCATGAACTGAGAAAAGTCAAGCGTGCAGCTGCCAAGATGCCACTTGCCACCAGTTTGGCCATATTTCAGAGCTGCAACATCACTGGAGTGCCCAAAAGCACAAGGTGTGCAATACTCAGAGACATGGCCAAGGTAAGAAAGGCTGAAAGACGACCACCACTGAACAAGACACACAAGCTGAAACGTCAAGACTGGGCCAAGAAATATCTCAAGACTGATTTTTCTAAGGTTTTATGGACTGATGAAATGAGAGTGAGTCTTGATGGGTCAGATGGATGGGCCCGTGGCTGGATTGGTAAAGGGCAGAGAGCTCCAGTCCGACTCAGACGCCAGCAAGGTGGAGGTGGAGTACTGGTTTGGGCTGGTATCATCAAAGATGAGCTTGTGGGGCCTTTTCGGGTTGAGCATGGAGTCAAGCTCAACTCCCAGTCCTACTGCCAGTTTCTGGAAGACACCTTCTTCAAGCAGTGGTACAGGAAGAAGTCTGCATCCTTCAAGAAAAACATGATTTTCATGCAGGACAATGCTCCATCACACGCGTCCAAGTACTCCACAGCGTGGCTGGCAAGAAAGGGTATAAAAGAAGAAAATCTAATGACATGGCCTCCTTGTTCACCTGATCTGAACCCCATTGAGAACCTGTGGTCCATCATCAAATCTGAGATTTACAAGGAGGGAAAACAGTACACCTCTCTGAACAGTGTCTGGGAGGCTGTGGTTGCTGCTGCACGCAATGTTGATGGTGATCAGATCAAAACACTGACAGAATCCATGGATGGCAGGCTTTTGAGTGTCCTTGCAAAGAAAAGTGGCTATATTGGTCACTGATTTGTTTTTGTTTTGTTTTTGAATGTCAGAAATTTATATTTGTGAATGTTGAGATGTTATATTGGTTTCACTGGTAAAAATAAATAATTGAAATGGGTATATATTTGTTTTTGTTAAGTTGCCTAATAATTATGCACAGTAATAGTCACCTACACACACAGATATCCCCCTAAAATAGCTAAAACTAAAAACAAACTAAAAACTACTTCCAAAAATATTTAGCTTAGATATTAATGAGTTTTTTGGGTTCATTGAGAACATGGTTGTTGTTCAATAATAAAATTAATCCTCAAAAATACAACTTGCCTAATAATTCTGCACTCCCTGTATATATATATATATATATATATATATATATATATATATACAAATTTAATAATAGAGGGAAATTGGAAAGTTATTCAAAATATTTTGCTGTATCCAAATCATTAAATAATTAAGAAAGATTTGGTACAGACCTCAAACAACTTACTGGCCATCAGAATGTGGTCAGAATAAATAAAAAATGAGTAACGGCTAGATTTATAGTTTGGTGTTAGCCTTCAAAACCAGCGTTAGAGGCTCCTAACGCTGGTTTTGGGCTACCGCTGGTATTTAGAGTCAGTCAGGAAAGGGTCTAACACTCACTTTCCAGCCGCGACTTTTCCATACCTCAGATCCCCCTACGCCATTTGCGTATCCTATCTTTTCAATGGGATCTTTCTAACACCGGTATTTAGAGTCGTGGCTGAAGTGAGCGTTAGAAATCTAACGACAAAACTCCAGCCGCAGAAAAAAGTCAGTAGTTAAGAGCTTTTTGGGCTAACGCCGGTTTATAAAGCTCTTAACTACTGTGCTCTAACTTACACTAACACCCATAAACTACCTATGCACCCCTAAACCGAGGCCCCCCCCACATTGCCGCCACTCTATTAAATTTTTTAACCCCTAATCTGCCGTTCCGTACACCGCTGCAACCTACGTTATCCTTATGAACCTCTAATCTGCTGCCCCTAACACCGCCGTCCCCTATATTATATTTATTAACCCCTAATCTGCCGCCCCCAATGTCGCCTCCACCTACCTACAATTATTAATCCCTAATCTGCCAACCGGACCTCACCGCTACTATAATAAATTTATTAACCCCTAAAGCTAAGTCTAACCCTAACACTAACACCCCCCTAAGTTAAATATAATTTAAATCTAACGAAATAAATGAACTCTTATTAAATAAATTATTCCTATTTAAAGCTAAATACTTACCTGTAAAATAAACCTTAATATATCTACAATATAAATTATAATTATATTGTAGCTATTTTAGGATTAGTATTTATTTTACAGGCAACTTTGTATTTATTTTAACCAGGTACAATAGCTATTAAATAGTTAATAACTATTTAATAGTTACCTAGTTAAAATAATTACAAAATTACCTGTAAAATGAATCCTAACCTAAGTTACAATTAAACCTAACACTACACTATCAATAAATAAATTAAATAAAATACCTACAAGTATCTACAATTAAACCTAACACTACACTATCAATAAATTAATTAAATACAATACCTACAAATAAATACAATTAAATAAACTAACTAAAGTACAAAAAATAAAAAAGAACTAAGTTACAAAAAATAAAAAAATATTTACAAACATTAGAAAAATATTACAACAATTTTAAACTAATTACAGCCCCCTAATAAAATAACAAAGACCCCCAAAATAAAAAAATGCCCTACCCTATTCTAAAATTAAAATAGAAAAGCTCTTTTACCTTACCAGCCCTGAAAAGGGCCTTTTGCGGGGCATGCCCCAAAGAATTCAGCTCTTTTGCCTGTAAAAAAAAAAAACATACAATACCCCCCCAACATTACAACCCACCACCCACATACCCCTAATCTAACCCAAACCCCCCTTAAATAAACCTAACACTAAGCCCCTGAAGATCTCCCTACCTTGTCTTCACCACACCGGGTTCACCGATCGGTCCTGAGGAGCCTCCAAAGTCTTCATCCAAGCCCAAGCGGGGGGCTGAAGATGTCCATGATCCGGCAGAAGTCTTGATCCAAGTGGGAGCTGAAGAGGTCCATGATCCGACTGAAGTCTTCATCCAAGCGGGAGCTGAAGAGGTCCATGATCCGGCTGAAGTCTTCTATCAAGCGGCATCTTCAATCTTCTTTCTTCCGGATCCATGTTCATCCCGCCGACGCGGAACATCCATCTTCACCGACGACTTCCCGACGAATGACGGTTCCTTTAAGGGACGTCATCCAAGATGGCGTCCCTCGAATTCCGATTGGCTGATAGGATTCTATCAGCCAATCGGAATTAAGGTAGGAAAATTCTGATTGGCTGATGGAATCAGCCAATCAGATTCAAGTTCAATCCGATTTGCTGTTCCGATCAGCCAATAGAATGCAAGCTCAATCTGATTGGCTGATTGGATCAGCCAATCGGATTGAACTTGAATCTGATTGGCTGATTCCATCAGCCAATCAGAATTTTCCTACCTTAATTCCGATTGGCTGATAGAATCCTATCAGCCAATCGGAATTCGAGGGACGCCATCTTGGATGACGTCCCTTAAAGGAACCGTCATTCGTCGGGAAGTCATCGGTGAAGATGGATGTTCCGCGTTAGCGGGATGAACATGGATCCGGAAGAAAGAAGATTGAAGATGCCGCTTGATAGAAGACTTCAGCCGGATCATGGACATCTTCAGCCCCCCGCTTGGGCTTGGATGAAGACTTTGGAGGCTCCTCAGGACCGATCGGTGAACCCGGTGTGGTGAAGACAAGGTAGGGAGATCTTCAGGGGCTTAGTGTTAGGTGTATTTAAGGGGGGTTTGGGTTAGATTAGGGGTATGTGGGTGGTGGGTTGTAATGTTGGGGGGGGTATTGTATGTTTTTTTTTTACAGGCAAAAGAGCTGAATTCTTTGGGGCATGCCCCGCAAAAGGCCCTCTTCAGGGCTGGTAAGGTAAAAGAGCTTTTCTATTTTAATTTTAGAATGGGTAGGGCATTTTTTTTATTTTGGGGGTCTTTGTTATTTTATTAGGGGGCTTAGAGTAGGTGTAATTAGTTTAAAATTGTTGTAATATTTTTCTAATGTTTGTAAATATTTTTTTATTTTTTGTAACTTAGTTCTTTTTTATTTTTTGTACTTTAGTTAGTGTATTTATTTGTAGGTATTTGTAGGTATTTGTATTTAATTTATTTAATGATAGTGTAGTGTTAGGTTTAATTGTAGATACTTGTAGGTATTTAATTTAATTTATTTATTGATAGTGTAGTGTTAGGTTTAATTGTAACTTAGGTTAGGATTTATTTTACAGGTAAGTTTGTAATTATTTTAACTAGGTAGCTATTAAATAGTTATTAACTATTTAATAGCTATTGTACCTAGTTAAAATAATTACAAAGTTGCCTGTAAAATAAATATAAATCCTAAAATAGCTACAATATAATTATAATTTATATTGTAGATATATTAAGATTTATTTTACAGGTAAGTATTTAGCTATAAATAGGATTAATTTATTTAATAAGAGTTATTAAGATTTATTTTGTTAGATTTAAATTATATTGAATTTAGGGGGGTGTTAGTGTTAGGGTTAGAATTAGCTTTAGGGGTTAATACATTTATTAGAGTAGCGGTGAGGTCTGGTCGGCAGATTAGGGGTTACTAATTGTAGGTAGCTGGCGGCGACGTTGTGGGGGGCAGATTAGGGGTTAATAAATATAATATAGGGGTCGGTGGTGTTAGGGGCAGCAGATTAGGGGTACATAGGTATAATGTAGGTTGCGGCGGTGTACGGAGCGGCAGATTAGGGGTTAAAAAAAATATGCAGGTGTCAGCGATAGCGGGGGCGGCAGATTAGGGGTTAATAAGTGTAAGGTTAGGGGTGTTTAGACTCGGGGTACATGTTAGGGTGTTAGGTGCAGACTTAGGAAGTGTTTCCCCATAGGAAGCAATGGGGCTGCGTTAGGAGCTGAACGCTGCTTTTTTGCAGGGTTTTTTTCAGCTCAATCTGCCCCATTGTTTCCTATGGGGGAATCGTGCACGAGCACGTTTTTGAAGCTGGCCGCGTCCATAAGCACCGCTGGTATTGAGAGTTGCAATGACGGTAAATATGCCTGTACGCTCCCTTTTTGGAGCCTAATGCAGCCATTCTGTGAACTCTAAATACCAGTGGTATTTAAAAGGTGCGGGAGAAAAAAAGCATGCGTTAGCTACGCGGGTCGTTACCGACAAAACTCTAAATCTAGGCGTAAGTTAGTTAACACGTATTATAGAGAGAATTAAATTGAATTGGCCATTCAACATATTTGATTATGCATAATAAAAGCATTACAATAGCCATTCATTATTTCTTTCGACCCTCTACAATTTAACTATTAAAGGGACAGTCTAGTCAAAATTAAACTTTCATTATTCAGATAGGGCATGTAATTTGAAACAACTTTCCAAAGCACATCTGATTATAAAAAGTATTGGTGCCTCATTTCCAACATCTAAATCTACATCTAAACACATAAATACACATGTATACAAATATAAACACACCTATATATATTTACCACCAGCAAAAAGATTATGACTCACTGAAGGCTCAGGGGATAATTTGCATTTTTTAGTAATAAAATATTTTTAAATTAAGGTATGTACATTGTTTTTTTTTTTTGGCCTAAATGCCATTGCACACTTAATAGACTACAGTTCAGTGTAAATATAACTTTAATATGCACTGGGAAACAAATAAATTTGTGTAACTAACTGTATTGCTATTTTCGCTTTATTGTGGTGGTCTGGAACCAAATCCGCAATTTATCTGAGGTACGCCTGTATAGTTTAATTTCAAAATACCCATGCTTTTTATAGTTTGATTGTGAACTTAAACTCTGTGATTTAAAACAGCTGTCCTCATGTGATTTCATTGCTGCACTATTCTATCCCTGCTATGCTTAAAGGCTGTCCTGAGTAGCATTGCACTAGCATGAGAGAATCCATGTTTAAAATGGATGCTTGGAGCAAAAAAACAAAACAATATGTGGTATTGTTTAATTCATTTGCATATCCTTTCCAAGATTCCTCTGCTCCTGTACAAAAATGGGTAGCTATGGTTTTCTGTGAGGGATGTGCTGGTATTACACAGTGGAGCGCAAATGTTGCAATATTTAGCGCTCTATTTGTAATCTGGCCCTTTGTGTGTACTAGATGATACTGCATAGCACTGCAAAATGCTGTAGAATTCATTTTGGTTCAGGATGCCATTCACTCTATGCTTTTGGCCACTCTGAATCCAGCAAGACAGCCCTAGATTTGCATGCTTGCTATCCCAAGTTTGACAGTTAGTGTCACACAATGAAGAACAATCCTGTTGCCTACTTGTACTGCACAAAGACCCTGTGCGAAAAACCAAAATAATTCCTTTTCCTTTTCAACAGTAGTCCACTGTTAGTGCTTAATGGCCAAGGCAAGCTCTGTTTCTAAATAAAGGCTGTGAATGCTAAGGGCAATACATGCATTGAGCATATACACTCTCCTCTTTGTGTACAGTTTCTAATAACATATACTCAGAGGTCACTTTATTAGGTACACCTTGCTAGTACTGGGTTGGACCCCCTTTTGCCTTCAGAACTGCCTTAATTCTTCATGGCATAGATTCAACAAGGTTTTGGAAACATTACTCAGGCATTTTGATCCATATTGACATGATAGCATCATACAGTTTCTGCTGATTTTTTGGCTGTGCATATATTATGCAAATCTCTTGTTCCACCACATCCCAAAGGTGCTCTATTGGATTGAGAACTGGTGACTGTGGAGGCCATTGGGGTACAGTGAACTCATTGTCATGTTCAAGAAACCAGTTTGAGATGATTTGAGCTTTGTGACATGGTGCATTATCTTGCTGGAAGTAGACATCAGAAGATGGGTACACTGTAGTCATAAAGGGATGGACATGGTCAGCAACAATACTCAGGTAGGCCGTGGCATTTAAACGATGCTCAATTGGTACTAAGGGGCCCAAAGTGTGCAAGGAAAATATCCCCCACACCATTACACCACCACCAGCCTGAACCAGTGATACAAGGCAGGATGGATACATGTTTTCATGTTGTTTAAAGCAAGCAAATTCTGACCCTACCATCTGAATATTACAGCTGAAATCGAGACTCATTAGACCAGGCAACGTTTTTCCAATCTGCTATTGTCCAATTTTGGTGAGCCTGTGCAAATTGTAGCCTCAGTTTCCTGTTCTTAGCCTACAGAAGTGGTACCTGGTGTGGTCATCTGCTGCTGAAACCCATCTGCTTCAAGGTTCGACATGTTGTGCGTTCAACAATGGTATTCTGCATACCTTGGTTGTAACGATTGGTTATTTGAGTTACTGTTGCCTTTCTTCGTCTCAAACCAGTCTGCCCATTCTCCTCTGACCTCTGACATCAACAAGGCATTTTCCTCCACACAACTGCCGCTCACTGGATATTTTCTCTTTTTTTTGGACCATTGTCTTTAAACACTAGAGATGGTTGTGCATTAAAAAAATCCCAGTAGATCAGCGGTTTTTGTAAAACTCAGACCAGCCAATCTGGCACCAACAACCATGCCACATTTAAAGTCACTTAAATCCCCTTTTTTTCCCATTCTGATGCTCTGTTTGAACTTTAGCAAGTCGTCTTCACCACGCATAGATGCCTAAATGCATTGAGTTGCTGCCATGTGATTGGCTGATTAGCAATTTGTGTTACCAAGCAATTGAACAGGTGTACCTAATAAAGTGGCCGGTGAGTGTATATACTAATTTCCCAAATGTAACTGAGTATGAGTACAGGTATCTAAAAAGGGACTGACCAATAAACCTCTAATACATTTAAGCAGTATCTATGACCATGTTAATATGAAAGGTCAGAATCAAGGAATTTAAGGGCTGAAGCCTTAGCATAATAAAACAATGGTATGACATAGTGGAACCATACAGAGTACAATAAGAAAAGAAAAAAAACATATACTAGTACATGAAATGAACAACCAACAGGGCTATGACTATTGCAATCCAAAAACAACATTATCTAGATTAATAGTTGAGTAAAGACAGAGGGGTCAATTTATTAAACCCCAGGAGGACATGATTAGCTATAACGAATCATGTCCGCCCTGCATCGCTAAATGTCGACAGCAAATGCTGTCGGCATTTACATTGCACAAGCATTTCACAGGAAATGCTTGTGCAATGCTGCCCCCAGCACATTTGCGGCCAATCGGCCGCTAGCAGGGGGTGTCAATCATCCCGATCATATCTGATCAGGAAGATTGCAGTCCGCCACCTAAAAGATGGCGGAAAAGTTAAGGAGCAACAGTCTTATAACCTCTACTTCTTAACTTCAGTTTCCGGATCACCAGAGACTTTGGGCAGATTAAGTAGCATCATCTGCTTATTAAATCCGCCCCATAGCATCACTTCTATGCATCAGGTATATATAATCAAAAAATAACAGAGCTGAAAAATAATAATTAATATGTTCTTTTAAAGTGAATGGCGGCACACATAAAAACTGCAGCCTTTAAAGTGATAGTCCAAGCAAATGTTCAGTCGATACCTGCTGGGAACCATCTTCTTTGCAATTTTGCAGTAACAGAGGTATTCTGCCTTTCAGAGAAAAATCAACACAGAAGTTGGGAGACTCTAGTAATAAGAAAAAACAATATGAAGCAACCAGCCTTCTCCCACATATCTAAGTGACAGCTTAAAAAATAACTCTTGGAAAGAGTGCAAGTAAAAGATAGCTGTTAAGTCATAAGCTGCTCTCTGGTATTATCCTAGTAGCAGAGATAAATCAGACAGCATTCTAAATTTGAATCCATAAGCTCTGGGTATTCGTCTATAAGCTTGAATGACATAGTGGATCTAGCTTGCAGAGTAAGTAATTAATAAGTAAGTAATTTTAAACAACGTTCCAATTTACTTTTATCACCAATTTTGCTTTGTTCTCTTTGTATTCTTAGTTTAAAGCTAATTTCTTTGACCTTGAAGACGGCCTCTCATCTGAATGCATTTTGTCAGTTTTTCTACTAGAGGGTGTTAGTTCATGTGTGTCATTTAGATAACAATGTGCTCATGCACGTGGAATTCCTAGGAGCCAGCACTGATTGGCTAAAATGCAAGTCTATCAAAAGAACTGAAATAAGGGGATAGTCTGCAGAGGCTTAGATACAAGGTAATAACAGAGCTAAAAAGTATATTAATATAACTTTGTTGGTTATGTAAAACTGGGGAATGGATAATAAAAGGGATTATCTATCTTTTAAAACAATACAAATTCTGGTGTAGGCTGTACCTTTAACTAAAATAGTGCTCAGTCCGACAGCATGCGTTACAAGAGCAGAGCTAATCATGCTTATATCTAATTGCTCATCACTTGTAGGCTCAGATAAAAGCAGCTTCTGTCGCATTGCCTGTACAACAGTTTGTACCTCCTCACAATGATTTAAACAAAATGAGATCAGGACCTCTACCTGAGGCAAGAGTACAGCAGCCAGTTCTTCACAAATGAGGTTTGTAAGATCTGCAATCTTGGCAATTAAGCAATCTGTATGCCTCAGGTGGGTGAGAGTTGATGTTCACTCTCCAGCTTTCTCCAGTTTCAGCAAACAGTCTCAACTTGTCCAAGTAGCTAAATTATAAGATTGGGCCTATACAGAATGATGCAATATGCATGATAGTACTAGGTCTAGTACGTAGCTCAAACTCCATGCTGCTATTAAGTTGCTGGCCCAAGGCAAGTCCTGGTCATCCCATGTTTATTACAATATAGGCTATCAACCCTTCTACAGAGAATAGTAGACTGGTGTAGGAATAGATCACATACAAATGGGTACAATTAGAGCACAACTTACTAGAGGAGAAACAATTAGGGGGTAAATGATAGTTATCTAGATCTTATTGGCCAAAATGCAATAAAGCCTACACTATTATAGGGGAAGTATTTCATATTTGGAACATGATACTTCTCTAAATTCCATCTGCATACTGCCTTCACCGCTTACTCCTATCCTTACTGATGACTCATTGCCCTTTAGTGAAAGTTTTAGTTTTAGAGGGACCCTATCCATTAATGATGTATTAACTTTTCGTTTGGCACTGGATGGTGAAACTCTTATCCTGATATACATAATATTACTAGACAAAAGCTCCCATTTAAACATCTCTGTTCTTGGAATACGCCTATAAGGGACACCATATAATTAATTTATAAACTATTAATAATGCCCCCCCTCCTTCTCATTTCCCCCCATCTATATTAACTTATGGCAACGCAAACTTCTGTTGCCTCCATCTAAATATTAATGGAAATCTATATTTGACACAACCAAGGCTTTTATTTAAGCCTCAATCTCAGAATCAAATTATGAAGATCTTATGAGGTGGTATTTGACTCCGCATAGATTAAAAAGTATATTTCCTGCAGCTGTAGAAATTGTGGGGATGGGGCACTTTTATACATATATGGTGGTCTAACCCCATACCTTTTTGGTCTCAAGTGCTGAAAAAAATGAACCCATTATTATCAGTGCATGTTTCTTTTGATCCCTCCATAGCCCTTCTCCATAAGCCTATTCCTAAACTCTTCAAATCTTATAACTGTATCCTACTAATTATTAAATAGTGCCAAAAAGGTAATACACATATATTGGAAAAACTCACAATTTCAGAATGGCAACTGCAAGTCCATTCCACGTTTGTTCTGGATAAATGACATTATCAGTTAATTAACCAACTTGAACTCTATCACTTAGTTCCTATTTTATTACATATTTAGGTGTAATGTTCTATTCTGTATTATTTCATTTTCTAAGATCGCTCCTCCATTTTAATTTTTTGTGTTTAAGGCGATGTCCCGGACATATTTTGGAGATGTCCACCCACTTCTGCATTTTCTGTGTTTTATTAATTTCTTATTTGTTATATTTTGTTCTTCTCTGATGTCAGCCTATTGCATTTTTGTTACATATATCTAAAAGACTCTCTGATATTATTCATTGACACTTTATGAATATTATATTGCTCAGTATCTGGAATCAAAGTTATTAATGATGAATTTCTAGGGCAAGCAAAGCCAATGTACTGAACTTTCTTCTATATTCTCTTTGTATTGTAATTAGAGAACATTACGCCTAGATTACAAGTTTTGAGCGCTATAGGGAAATTAACGAACACAAAAAAAGTGGCGTTATTTAATTCCCTATAGCGCTGTCATTACAAGTTTTAAAAAACCTGGCTTGTGCGGGTGATATGGTGCTTTTAAGCTCCATACTGCACCAAAAACAAGCGCTGTTCTGACTTGCTCGTGCACGCTTTCCCCATAGACATCAATGGGAAGAGCGGGTCAGAAAAAAGTCTAACACCTGCAGTCGTGGAAAGAAAAGCTCAGTAACGCAGCCCCATTGATTTCTATGGGGGAAAAGGAACTAACGTTTAAACCTAACACCCTAACATAAACCCCGAGTCTAAACAACCCTAATCTGCTGCCCCCGACATCGCCAACACCTACATAATGTTATTAACCCCTAATCTGTCGCTCCTGATATGGCTGCCACCTAAATAAAGCAATTAACCCCTAATCTGCTGCTCCCGATATCGCTGCCACTATACTAAAGTTATTAACCCCTATTTTGCCGCACCCCAACATCACCACCACTATATTAAAGTTATTAACCCCTATTCTGCCATTCCCCGACATTGCCGCAACTAAATAAAGTTAATAACCCCTAAACCATTGGCAACCCACATCACTACCACCAAAATAAACCTATTAACCCCTAAACCACCAGCCCTCTACATCGCAACAACCTAAATTAAATTATTAACCCCTACACCTACCCCTAAACTTTACCCTACCCCTAAACCTAACCCTAACCCTAATGTAACCCTAACCCTAACACACCCTAACTTTAACATAATTAAAATAGAGCTACATTAAAGTTAAAATTATTAACTAAATAATACCTATTTAAAACTAAATACATACTTACCTTTGAAATAAAACCTAAGCTAGCTACAATATAACTAATAGTTATATTGTAGCTAGCTTAGGTTTTATTTTTATTTCACAGGTAAGTTTGAATTTATTTTAACTAGGTAGACTAGTTAGTAAATAGTTATTAACTATTTAATAACAACCTAGCTAAAATAAATACAAAATTACCTGTGAAATAAAACCTAAGCTACCTTACACTAAAACCTAAAATTACAAAAAATAAAAAAACCTAACATTAGAAAAAAATTAAAAAAACCTACCAATTTTTGCTACAAAAAAAACAAACACCCTCTAACAGTATACAAACACCCACCCCCAAACTACCAAGGTCCCTTAAAAGTGCCTTTTGTAGAGCATTTCCCTAAGTTAAACAGCTCTTTTGCTACAAAAAACAAACACCCCCTAAAAGTATACAAACCCCCACCCCCAAACTACCAAGGGCCCTTGAAAGGGCCTTTTGTAGGGCATGACCCTAAATTA
Source organism: Bombina bombina (assembly GCF_027579735.1). Lineage (NCBI taxonomy): Eukaryota > Metazoa > Chordata > Amphibia > Anura > Bombinatoridae > Bombina > Bombina bombina. The sequence goes on from NC_069504.1 coordinate 93,267,797, forward strand.
GACAGCTCTTTTGCTACAAAAAACAAACAAACACCGCCTAACAGTATACAAACCCTGCCCCCAAACTACCAAGGGCCCTTAAAAGGGCCTTTTGGGAGACCCTTAATAGGACCTTTTGTAGGGCATTGCAGATTAAAGGTTAATACATTTATTATAGTGATTACGATGCGGGAGGGCCTCGGTTTAGGGGATAATAGGCAGTTTATGGGTGTTAGTGTACTTTTTAACAAAAAAAATTAGAATGTTGCAAAAATTGCCAGCAAAAATCATCTATGCTTTTATATTAAAAATGGTATCTTAGTCACACAATATAGCCATATTCTTCTTAGCCAGTCACCAACTTACAAGGTGCCCCAGTGTTAATTGGTCCTAACACTACATTTCTTTGCCTTTATGGGCTGAATAATTCCTGCTTTCTCTTGATAATAAAACTAGGTGATAAGCCTGCCCAGAGGACAGTCTATTTATTTTTTAAGCTACAGATGTAGCGAGACCCTTTTTGGACGGACTGCTGTCCTAAATATATCCAAAATATTTTATATATATAATAAGCTACAGGTGTAGCAACACCCTATTTGGTCACACATATTTTATATATATATTTAAGCTACAGATGTAGCGACACCCTATTTGGATTGACTGCTGTCCTAAATATATCCAAAATTGCTGATCTTCTAATTATGTCTACTTTGAGTATATTTGTTTGTAGACCACATTTTTTGTAAAACAGGCATAACTTCCTGTTAATAAGTAGCCTTGTTTTCGTCCATCTATGACTTTAACATCAGCAGAGCTTTTTACTCGAGAGAAAGCTATATATATATATATATATATATATATATATATATATATATATATATATATATACATACGATGGCTTAAAACAGGTTAAGTCAAATAGATGACAACTCTATCTAAAGTTTAACCTTGAGACTTGTTAATGGTCATAGCGAATGCCAATTTAACAGGAAATTTTCTTCTTCGTAATATAAAAGGAAGCTCTGTATTACTTGGGGCTAAGTCTATTTGGGGAATAAAGACATTTTGCCCTTCAGCAGTACCTGTTAGTACTTGAGCAATAATTAAGTTTTGTCGCAAAGCTTTCACAACCAATCTGGTGTCGTTACAGAGACCTCTCTTAGTATTAAGGTTACGCAAAAGCATATTAATACTGCCAATTTTGAGATTGAGTTTATGAACTGGCATTCCAGAAGGAGCCAATTCATTTAAAAACTCAACTGGGTAATTATCCCTGCCCTCCTGTGATTCATCATCAATAGAATCAGTGCTTAAAGGGACAGTAAAGTCAAAACTAAACTTTCATGATTCAGATAGGGCATGCAATTTGAAACAACTTTCCAATTTACTTTTATCATCAAATTTGCTTTGTTCCCTTGGTGGTATTTTTGAAAAGTTAAACCTAGGTAGGCTCAAACTGATTTCTAAACCGCTGAAAACCGCCTCTTAGCTCAGAGCATTTTGAAAGTTTTTCACAGTTAGACATTGTTAGTTCATGTGTGTCATATAGATAACATTGTGCTCACTCCCGTGAAGTTATTTAGGAGTCTTCACTGATTGACTACACTGCATGTCTGTCAAAGGCACTTAGATAAGGAGGCTGTCTGCAGAGGCTTAGATACAAGGTAATCACAGAGGTAAAAAGTATATTAATAGTGTAGACTGTCCCTTTAAATAACTAGAGGTTTCATCTTCTAACAAACTAAGAACTTCTTTGTTGATCTTGTCAACATCACTTTTTTTGGACATAAAATTGTCATTTTGGCAAACTTAAAAGCATCAGAATTTTTTAACTGTTCACCAAAAATCTCCTTTGCAATGGAGTCTTTGCAGATCATTTGAGATGGAATTTCAAAGATATCTTCATAAAAGCTATGGTTGTTTGTGAGTATTCCATCACCAAGCTTTAGAAGCCAAGAGCTAAACTCAGGATCAACAGATCAACAGATCTTACATTATTTGTCAGCTTCAAAAGCTTAAACTTATACCAGAGTTGATAGAATTTTATGCTGGTTTCAACTACAGCTGATCTACTTCCATGTGCAACAACAGGAAGAGTTTCTCTGAAATCACCTCAGAGCAGAATTGTTTTTCCTCCAAAAGGTTTGTTGTTATTCATCAGCTCTTGAAGGAGTTTGTGAGTGCATCACTTTAAGACATGTAAGATTCATCCCAAATAATAATCTTTGCTGTACGAATCATTTGCGCATAATTAGAGGTTTGCCTCATGGAAGAGGTTGAAGTATCCACCAAAGGAACTGGCAACTTAAATTGCAAGTGGTATGTTTGTGCACCTTCAAGCAAATTTGCTGCAATACCCGTTATACCCGTTGAAGCAACTGGTAATGCTACCACACTGCTTCCTCTAAATGTCCTCAACAAAGTCTTGTATAGGTAGGTTTTACCACTACCACCAGGACCATCAAGGAAATAACACCTCTGTGGTAAAGTGTCATTTTCTGATGCAACAATGATTTCTTCAAAACTTTGTCTTTGAAGATCATTAAAAGATGCCTTCATTTAGACTCCAGTATAACTTTCAAAAGCAGCATCATAGAGGTCTCTGGGATTTTCTGGTAAATTGTTTGGAGTATTTGGTAAACCAAAATCCTGACAATTTTTGCCATTAACAATCAAGATATCCTGAATATCTCTAAGTGCATAATTTGAACAATTTTGACAGTCTATTGTGTGACCAGGGTCTTGAAAAGTCTTCAAAGAGTTTTTCTTTGTACTTTTCAAAAAGTTCTTAAGCATTTGGTGGAGAAGCTAAAACACAAATGTGAGCAAAAAGCTCTATAAGCAGTCGAGGCAACATTTCACTTGCAGCTTCATGCAAAGATAAGTCCCATGATTGATCATCTTCAAAAAGAAAGCCTTTTTGGAGCTGCTTCTTTAAAAGTATAAAATTGAACTCCATCAACTGTTTGGATATCTTCAAAAGAAGTTGCTCTTTTAACATGGAGTAAAAGTAATCTTAAACAAAATCTCTCAACATCTGTAGTTAAGTTTACAGAGTAGATGCAACAAATTGTGATATTTGCACAATCTTGTACTCTTTTTTTTCCATTTTGTTGTCTTTTGATGAAAAACTAAATGCCGAGGAATATCTGTATACAGAAATGCATGAGCTGACAACTTTTTGGTTTAAATTAAACCAAGAGGTCAAAGTTGTGTCTCTTGATTTTGAATTTTCTGATTTACTGATTGTTCTCCAGGAAGGTGAACTTCTAATTAGACATTTGCCTTGCTAAAAATGTTGTTTTGTTTCATTTTCATTAGTTAAAAAAAGTTTAGTAAAGTTTAAAAAAAAAAATTGTTTCGGAAAATTATGTTAAGTTAAATAGTTTTTTTCGGATCCATTCATTTTTTTCGGATCCATTCTTTATTCATATGCATTATTCTATTCTGAAGTTTAGAATATAATAATGCATATGAATAAAGAATAGATCCGAAAAAAATGATTTAACTTAACGTAACTAATATGCCAGCGATTGCCGAAACAAAATGATCTAAAACCGCCACCACCACCCAACCGGGGTGTAACCGGGGGATGGACTTGAATATCAGGTATTTCTGCAGAAATAAAGCTTTCAATTTCTTCAGAATTTTAGGCTTATCTTCTGCAGATAAAATAAGCAAAATATGTGCATGTGGTAATCCACGTTTCGGAAATTCAATAACATGAACTTTGGCAGCTGGTTTACCCAAAACATGTTTTGTGATATCATCAAGAAGTCCTTGAAGTTTTAAATGAAAAACTTTGGCCACTAAATCAGGGCTTTCAGATTGACAACAATTTCAGAACATTTCGAGTTACATGTCATGGTTATGAAAAAATCAGGCTTCCTATACTTTCTAACAATAGCCATGGCATCTTGCTAATTCTGTACCATGTTTCTTGGACTACCTTGGAATGTAGATGGAAGTATAACTGGTTTGCCTGGAAGTAAGCCCTGTTCGGCAGCTACACTGTAAGATGGTCCATGAGACCTGTATACTACAATTTTGACTGATTTTGTCTAACATAGTTAAACGATTACCCTCTGTCTTAACGTATGCATCTACAAAGTACTGCTGGGACAATTTGCCAGCACTCCGAAGTGGGTTAAGCTCATGCCGAATGGATAGCATGTACCCATAAAATTGCATTTGTGAGACCCCTTCTCTTGGCTTTGCTAAGGATTGAGTTCTTATATTTCTAACAGTAGTAGGGTTGTAATTAAGTTTCATTTTAGGTGACCAACTTTGGTCCCCAAAAGGGAAAAGAAGTGGATACAACTTTGGCTCCAAATTTGGATCTAAAATACTTATCCTTTCTGTTTTGTTTTTCATTGTTAGGACTTAGACAATGAATAATAGGATCTTGCTCAAGAGGAGGTTCACCATCTGCATTTTGAAAAATAATAATTACCTCATTACATCGAGGAGCATTGTATCTACATTGATCATTTTTATGATCTTGTTCTATTGCCATAGTAGCAGTTCCAGGTGTAACACCATTTCGAGATGCATCTTCTAAGTATTCCTGTTCTACTTCATACAGCATTTTGCATGCTTTGGCAAAAGGATTGCTTGAAGCCATAAAAGAACTCAACTCAGTCATTTATTCAGGGTTGCACTTTTTATTTTCAGTATTCATAAGGCGCTGTTGTGCAGCCTCATCAGAATCAAGAATATATAGTTGTGCAAACTTTCGGTTATACTCATTGGAAGGATGAAGTGATCTAGTTCTGTGATCAATTTGTCCATTAATTCTAAAGCAGTAAGGCCCATAACTGGGAGGAGGAGCAATATTAACCCCCATTGAAGTAAATGCTAAAGAATTATTTAAAGATCTAATGTTTTTGTGAAAGTTTTTTTAATGTTTATGAGTTCCTGTCATTAGGCTTTGTATTAAAGGAGCGACTTTAATAGGTTCAATAATTACTTTTCCTTTGCTGCAGCATTGACTGAATAGTTTGATGGTTACTCTTTTGGAAAATGTAGTGCATCACAGTTGGTGGAAACATTTAGCTCTCCAAAGTTATGATGATCAAATGAATCATCATACCTCTCAATTGCAGCAATGTGTTGAGCATGTTTTGCAAAATATGTACAATGGTGTTGAACACGACTTGCACTAAGTTTGCTTTTACGTTCCCTTTCTCTATTGCTTACAATGCCTTGCAAAAGTATTCACCCCCTTGGCATTTTTCATGTTTTGTTGCCTCACAACCTGGAATTAACATGGATTGTTTGAGCATTTGTATCATTTAATTTACAGAACATGCCCACAACTTTGAAGATTTTTTTTTATTGTGAAGCAAACAACAAATAGGACAAAATAACAGAAAAAGTCAATGTGTATAACTATTCACCGCCCTAAAGTCAACACTTTGTAGAGCCACCTTTTGTGGCAATCACACCTCCAAGTTGCTTTGGATAAGTCTCTATGAGCTTGCCACATCTTACCACTGGGATTTTTGCCCATACCTACTTGCAAAACTGCTCCAGCTCCTTCAAGTTGGATGGTTTGCGCTTGTGAACAGCAATCTTTAAGTCTGACCACAGATTTTCTATTGGATTGAGGTCTGGGCTTTGACTAGGCCATTCCAACACATTTACATGTTTCCCCTTAAACCACTTAAGTGTTGCTTTAGCAGTGTGTTTGGGGTCATTGTCCTTCTGGAAGGTGAACCTCCGTCCAAGCCTCAAATCACGCACAGAGTGGTACAGGTTTTGCTCAAGAATATCCCTGTATTTAGCACCATCCATCTTTCCCTCAACTCTGACCAGTTTCCCAGTCCCGGCTGCTGAAAAACATCCCCACAGCATGATGCTGCCACCACCATGTTTCACTGTGGGGATGGTGTTCTTTGGGTGATTTGATGTGTTGGGTTTGCTCCATACATAGCGTTTTCTTTGATGGCCAAAAAGTTAAATTTTAGTCTCATCCGACCAGAGCACCTTCCTCCATACATTTTGGGAGTCTCCCACATGCCTTTTCGCAAACTCAAAACGTGACATTTTGTTTTTTTCTGAAAGTAATGGCTTTCTTCTGGCCATTCATTTGGTTATGATAGATTTGATGGTGCTCCTGGGGATCATCAAAGATTTGGATATTTTTTTTATAACCTAACTCTGACTTGTACTTCTCAACAACATTGTCCCTTACTTGTTTGTAGAGTTCCTTGGTCTTCATGGCAGTGTTTGGTTAGTGGTGCCTCTTGCTTAGGTGTTGCAGCCTCTGGGGCCTTTCAAAAAAGGTGTGTATATGTAATGACAGATCATGTGACACTTAGATTGCACACAGGTGGACATTATTTCACTAATTATGTGACTTCTGAAGGCAATTGGTTGCACCAGAACTTTTTATGGGCTTCATAACAAAGGGGGTGAATACATACGCACATGCCAATTTTCTGTTTTCTATTTCTAAGAAATAGTTTTATGTATATATTTTTCTCATTTCACTTCACCAACTTAGACTATTGTGTTCTGATCCATCACATAAAATTCAGATTAATAAAACATTGTACTTAAGGCTGTAATGTAACAAAATAGGTAAAAAGTCAATACTTTTGCAAAGCTGTTTTTTTGTTTGAGATCGTTCATTTTCTATATGTGCTTTTCTATGAACAAATGCGTTTCTTTGTTGTTCTTTATGTCTCTGATTTTCTGACATATTTGCTCTCTCTTTTCTTTCATGCTCTTTTTTTTTGTTTTTTTATATCTCTCATTTCACCTTCTTTTTGCATCAGTTTGTTCTTCTAAAGATAACTTTATTTTAGGGGGCATGTTTTTTTTAAAAAAATATTATTAGTTATTTAATAAATATATTTAAGCTACAGGTGTAGCAACACCCTATTTGGTCAGACTTAAACTAAATATATATTAAAGCTACAGATGAAGTGACACCCTATTTGGAAGGTCTGCTGTCCTATATATATATAATTAATCTACTGGTGTAGCAACACCCTATTTGGTCAGACTTATTTAATATATATATAACCTACAGGTTTAGCAACAACCTTATTTGGATGAACTGCTGTTCTAAATATATCCAAAATATGTTACATATAATATAGCTACAGGTGTAGCAACAATATTTTATTTATATAATTAAGCTGCAGATGTAGCAACACTGTATTTAGACAAACTGCTTTTATCTATATATAAATTAAGCTATAGGTGTAACAAAACCCTATTTGGCCAGACTTTTTTTTAAAAAATAATAAATAATATATATATATATATATATAAAACACCTGCAGGTGTAGTGACCTTATTTGAATGAACTGCTGTCCTAAAATCCACCTTATTTTGATGAACTGATGTCCTAAATATATCAAATAAATATACAATTGATCTAAAGTAATAATAATAGACCCTACAGTTGAAATATCAACCTATTTATACAAACTACTTTCCTAAATATATTCTATTTTTTTTAATTATTTTTTTGAAAAAATTAAATAGTATATATAGTATAAATATTTATATTATATAACTAAGATACTTATGTAGCAACACCCTATTTGGACAAACTTCTTTTTTTGTTAAGTAATATAGCTTTAAAAAAAGCTTTATAAAATTAATTCAAAAAAGCTTTTTATATAAAATGTCTAAACTTTTTATTTTGGATGACAAATAAAGCTTTAAAAAAAGCTTTTAAAAATAAATATTAGCAGGCTTTTGTATAGCTTTTAAAAAAATGTTTTGGGATAAAATAGCTAATATTGCTAAAACAGTAGACAACAATGTTCTGCTTTTAAAAGGCTTTAAATATTTAAGTTGTCCAAAACAGCATGAGCAAGGGGCGTGGTTAGTCATGAGCGACTCATGCGACTTGCCGTGAGCAAGAGGTGTGGCTTTCCTCAAACTTGCAGTATTTGATTGACACTGACGTATAAGTGCAGTATATTTCTATTTAGTATGGCCGTGTATGATTTTCAGAAGTTGCGATCGGCAATTTCCGTAACTCCGCCCACACATTATTTATACAGTTACAATGCATAGTTACTATATAAAAATTGTACACACTGACACTGAAATAATAAGCAGTTATATAAATCATGTACAAACTGACACTGTGTGCCTGCACTTTTTATCGTAAAATCATACATACACTTCCTTTCGGTACATACAGCTAAATGCTAAATTATTTAAAATGTCACTATGTACAATATATATATATATATATATATATATATATATATATAAAACAACTGCTTATTATTGTAATGTCAGTGTCTACATTATTTATACAGTCACTATGCATTGTGACTGTATAAATAATGTGTGTAGGCTGAGCCGCCTCCCAATAATAAACCTGACACTTCAAAACTAATTTTTCCTCCATCCCCCCAAAAATTGCCACTAATAATAAAATTAATAACCCCTAATCTGAAAACCCCCACATTCCAATCTACCTAATACAGTTATTAACCACTAAACTGCAAAGCCACACATATTTCTGCGATACCCCCAAAATGGCAAATAATAATAAAATTAATAACCCCTAATCTGACAACCCCCCACATCGCAATCTACCTAATGCAGTTATAAACCACTAAAGCACCAAACATAAAGATTGTAATTGATTAACTCCTAATCCGCCATTTAAACAAAATAACTAATTAATATATTAAATACTAAACCAGCAAACCCCCACAATGCAAAAAACTAATTTAAACAATTAACCTCTAAACCGCCAACCCCCACCCAGAATGCAAAGTAATTTTCCTAACAACTATGCCCCTAACCTAACACCCCCAGATATTACCCTAATTAAATTAAAATTTAAAAATAATTAAAAATCTAAATTAATTAAACAAATACCTAAAATTACAGAAAAATAAAAAAATCTAAGTTTACAAAAAATAAAAAAGCTAACATTACAAAAAAAAACAACTACATTATCCAAAAAAGTAATATTTTTAATCTAATAACTCCTTTAAAAAAAAAAAGCCCAAAATAAAACCCTAATCTAAATGAAAATACCAATAGCCCTTAAAAGGGCCTTTTGTAGGACATTGCACCAAGTTAAACAGCTCTTTTACCTCTAAAAAATCCTAAGTCCCCCCTAACAGTAAATCACCAACACCCACCTAACCCCCAATATAAAAAAACAATAAAAAAAATGAAACTACCCATTGTCCCTTAAAGGGCATTTGTATGGGCATTGCCCCTAAAAGGATATTCAGCTCTTTTACTGCCCTTAAAAGGGCAATCAGCTCTTTTTCAAGCCCAAAAAAACCTTAATCTAAAAAAAACACCCACAAATTAAAATAAAAAAGCCTAAAACTAAGCCCCAAATAGATACTCACTGATCCTGAAGCCCGGCAGAGAAGGTCTTCTTCCAGGCGGATCCATCATCTTCTATCTTAATCCGGAGCAAAGGCGGCATGGAGCAGAGGTGTGGAGCTGTCTTCCCCAATGCCTGGATCCTCAGTGGTGGTCCTCAACAGTAATCGTCCTCAGAGGCAATCCTCAGAGGCGATGTTCCTTGGCGGCGTGGGGCTCCTCTTCATGTGATCGTCAGTCGCACACTGAAGATTGAATGCAAGGGATCCCATATTTATTGGGGTACCTTGCATTCCTATTGACTGAAATTTCAAAATCAGCCAATATGATGAGAGCTACTTAAATTTTATTGGCTGATTTGAACAGCCAATTGGATTTCAGTAGCTCTAGATGCAGATAGAAGATGATGGAGCAGCCTGGAAGAAGACCTTCTCCGTCGGACTTCAGGAACGGTAAGTACCTATTTGGGGCTTAGTCTTAGATTTATTTTTTATTTTTATTTTTTTTTTTATTTTTAAGATTAGGGATTTAATAGGCTGTAAAAGAACTGATTGCCCTTTTATGGGCAGTAAAAGAGCTGGATGCACTTTAAGGGCAATGCCCATACAAATGCCCCTTTAGGGGAAATGGGTAGTTTAGGTTTTTTTAGTGTTATGTTTTTCTATTTTGGGGGGTTTGGTGGGTGGAGTTTTTAAGGGCTATTGGTAGTTTAGTTTAGGGGGTGTTTTTATTTGGGGGGGCTTTTTTATTTTCATAGAGATTAGATTATTTTTTATTTATTTTTGATAATTTTATTTATTTTTTTATAATTTTTTGTAATTTTAGATTATTTTTTTTGTAATTTAATGTTAGGTTTTATTATTTTAATGGTAACTTAATATTGGGGTTAATTTAGGGGGTGTTAAATTAGGGGGCTTATTAATTAAATTAGTTATTTGCGTTGTGGTGGGGTTTGGCAGTTTAGGGGTTAATATGTTAATTAGGTTTATTGTGATGTTGGGGTTTGGCGTTTTAGGGGTTATTAGGTTAATTATGTTTATTGTGATGTGGGGGGTTGACAATTTAAGAGTTAATAGGTCAATTAAGTTTATTGCAATGTGGGGGTTTGGCGGTTTAGGGCTTAATAGGTTAATTAGGTTTATTGCGATGTGGGGGTTTTATGGTTCAGGGGTTAATATTTTAATTATGTTATTTGCGGATTAGGGATTAATTACTTTATTATTTTACGATGTGGGTGTTTGTGGTTTAGGTGTTTGTTACTACTTCGTGCAGGAGGTTAGTTTTTTTTTGTTATACTTCATGCTGGTGGTTACGTTTTTTTGTTATTTCGTGCGGGCGGTTACGTGTTTTTTATTTATTTATTGTGGCCGGTTACGTGCTTTTTCGTTATTTTGTTTGGGCGTTTTTTTTTTTTTTTTTAAGGCTTCGGTTTGGCCTACGCTGCATCCAGATGGATTCTTTTGGCTGCTTGCACAGTCAACATTCTTTTGGCTGCCTCATGAAGCCAACATTCCTTTGAGGATGCGTGCGCAAATGGCGACACCGATGGACGTGTTAGAAATGCGATTATAGTATAGATGAGACTCACTGGCTTTAAATACAACTCACATACACTATCATGGATACACCTGAGTTTGGGTAAGATGTTTAACCAATGGAAGATGGTCGGTCTCCCTCTTTTTTTAAATACAAATCCACAAAGTTTTTTAGCACACCTTATTAAAATAGAGTTTAAATACATATCTGGGAGTGCTGCCAACAAAACTAAATAATTACACCTATTAAGGGGTATTGGTGCACAGCCTCTTGCAAATAAACAAAACAGTTTTAAATGCTGCAAAAAAAAAAATCTGCAAAAATCCCCTATGCTTTTTATATTAAAATAGGATTTTAGTCACTCAATATGGGCATATTCTGATTAGCCAGTCACCAACTTACAAGATGTCCCAATATTGACTGGTCTTAGCACTACCAAACTTTTCCTTTATGGGCTAAATCTTTCCTACTTCTCTCTTTATATACAGTACAACTCAAATATACTATCATGGATACACATGAGCTTGGGTGGGGTGTTTTAAGCAATGGAAGATGGTCAGTGTCCCTTATTTTTAAATAAAAATCCACAAAGTTTGGTTAAGCACACTTTTCAAAAATGCAGTTTAAAGGGACAGTCTACACCAGAATTTGTATTGTTTTAAAAGATAGATAATCCCTTTATTCCCCAGTTTTGCATAACCAACACAGTTATAATAATACACTTTTTACCTCTGTAATTACCTTGTATCTAAGCCTCTGCAAACTCTCCCCATATTTCAGTACTTTTGACAGACTTGCATTTTAGCCAATCAGTGCTGACTAGGTAACTCCACGTGCGTGATCACAATGTTATCTATATGGCACACATATACTAACGCCCTCTAGTGGTCAAAAACTGTCAAAATGCATTCAGATTAGAGGCAGACTTCAAGATCTAAGAAATTAGCACTTAAACCTCCTAGGTTTAGCTTTCAACTAAGAAAACCCAGAGAACAAAGCAAAATTGGTGATAAAAGTAAATTTGAAAGTTGTTTAAAATTACATACCTTATCTGAATCATGAAAGTTTACTTTGGACTAGACTGTCCCTTTAAATAGATCTCTCACAGTGCACTCCACTTGTGTGCCAATACCCTCTGTTTTGTGTAACTATTTGGGGCGCGATCCGATATAGATCGCAGTTTGCGGCGCAAGCGAGGGAACCGGCGTCGCCCGCAGTTTCAGCTCGCAACTCGAGCCATCCCATATAAGTCGCCGTCAGATGCTAACGTGCCGTAAGTCTCACAAACCAGCGATGTCCAGAAATCTGCGCAAGTACAAATTTCTGGCGTCGCCAGTGAATTGCGGCACGTTAGAATCTGCCGGCGCCTATAAAACCTGACTAAAGTTTAAAACACCCGCACTGTCTAACACGCCTCCCTAACATAGCCCGCACTGTCTAACACGCCTCCCTAACATAGCCCGCACTGTCTAACACGCCTCCCTAACATAGCCCGCACTGTCTAACCCTCTATCCGCTATCCCCCCTCACTAGCCTAACAATAAAAAAGCTATTAACCCCTAAACCGCCGCTCCCGTACCCCGCCGCAACCTAATAAAGTTATTAACCCCTAAACCACCGCTCCCGTACCCCGCCGCCAGCTATATTATATCTATAACCCCCTAAAGTGAGCCCCTAACACCGCCGCCATCTATATTAAAATTATTAACCCCTAATGTAAGCCCCTTACACCGCCGCCATCTCTATTAAAATGATTAACCCCTAATTTAATCTACCTACCCCGCCGCCAGCTATATTATCTATATTAACCCTAAGTATATTATAGTTAATATAGGTATTACATTATATATATTAACTATATTAACCCTAATTATATTAGGGTTAATATAGTTACTATAGTATTTATATTAACTATATTAACTCTATCTAACCCTAACTAAATTTATATTAAATTAATCTAATTCATTTATAAACTAAAATATTCCTATTTAAATCTAAATACTTACCTATAAAATAAACCCTAAGATAGCTACAATATAATTAATAATTACATTGTAGCTATGTTAGGGTTAATATTTATTTTACAGGTAAATTGTTAATTATTTTAACTAGGTATAATAGATATTAAATAGTTATTAACTATTTAATATCTACCTAGTTAAAATAATTACCCAATTACCTGTAAAATAAATCCTAACCTAAGTTACAAATACACCTACACTATCAATACATTTAATAAACTACAAACATCCATCTAAAAATACAATTAAATTAACTAAACTAAATTACAAAAAAAAACAAACACTAAATTACAAAAAATAAAAAAAAGATTACAAGATTTTTAAGCTAATTACACCTATTCTAAGCCCCCTAATAAAATAATAAACCCCCAAAATAAAAAAAATGCCCTGCCCTATTCTAAATTAAACAAATTTCAAAGCTCTTTACCTTACCAGCCCTTAAAAGGGCCTTTTGTGGGGCATGCCCCAAAGAATTCAGCTCTTTTGCATACAACAAATACAATCCCCCCCCCCCCATTACAACCCACCACCCACATACCCCTATTCTAAAACCACCCAAACCCCCCTTAAAAAAGCCTAACACTACCCCCCTGAAGATCTCCCTACCTTGTCTTCACCACACCGGGCCGAACTCCTGATCCGATCCGGGCGATGTCTTCCTCCAAGCGGCAAAGAAGAATTCTTCCTCCGGCGATGTCATCCTCCAAGCGGCAAAGAAGAATTCTTCCTCCGGCGACGTCTTCCTCCAAGCGGCAGCAAAGTCTTCATTCTTCCGGCGGCATCTTCAATCTTCTTTCTTCGCTCCGCCGCCGCGGAGCATCCATCCCGGCCGACTGCTGAACTTGGAATGAGGTACCTTTAAATGACGTCATCCAAGATGGCGTCCGCCGAATTCCGATTGGCTGATAGGATTCTATCAGCCAATCGGAATTAAGTTAAAAAAATCTGATTGGCTGATTGAATCAGCCAATCAGATTCAAGATCAATCCGATTGGCTGATCCAATCAGCCAATCAGATTGAGCTCGCATTCTATTGGCTGATCGGAACAGCCAATAGAATGCAAGCTCAATCTGATTGGCTGATTGGATCAGCCAATCGGATTGAACTTGAATCTGATTGGCTGATTCAATCAGCCAATCAGATTTTTTTAACTTAATTCCGATTGGCTGATAGAATCCTATCAGCCAATCGGAATTCGGCGGACGCCATCTTGGATGACGTCATTTAAAGGTACCTCATTCCAAGTTCAGCAGTCGGCCGGGATGGATGCTCCGCGGCGGCGGAGCGAAGAAAGAAGATTGAAGATGCCGCCGGAAGAATGAAGACTTTGCTGCCGCTTGGAGGAAGACGTCGCCGGAGGAAGAATTCTTCTTTGCCGCTTGGAGGATGACATCGCCGGAGGAAGAATTCTTCTTTGCCGCTTGGAGGAAGACATCGCCCGGATCGGATCAGGAGTTCGGCCCGGTGTGGTGAAGACAAGGTAGGGAGATCTTCAGGGGGGTAGTGTTAGGCTTTTTTAAGGGGGGTTTGGGTGGTTTTAGAATAGGGGTATGTGGGTGGTGGGTTGTAATGGGGGGGGGGGATTGTATTTGTTGTATGCAAAAGAGCTGAATTCTTTGTGGCATGCCCCACAAAAGGCCCTTTTAAGGGCTGGTAAGGTAAAGAGCTTTGAAATTTGTTTAATTTAGAATAGGGCAGGGAATTTTTTTTATTTTGGGGGTTTATTATTTTATTAGGGGGCTTAGAATAGGTGTAATTAGCTTAAAAATCTTGTAATCTTTTTTTATTTTTTGTAATTTAGTGTTTGTTTTTTTTTGTAATTTAGTTTAGTTAATTTAATTGTATTTTTAGATAGATGTTTGTAGTTTATTAAATTTATTGATAGTGTAGGTGTATTTGTAACTTAGGTTAGGATTTATTTTACAGGTAATTGGGTAATTATTTTAACTAGGTAGATATTAAATAGTTAATAACTATTTAATATCTATTATACCTAGTTAAAATAATTAACAATTTACCTGTAAAATAAATATTAACCCTAACATAGCTACAATGTAATTATTAATTATATTGTAGCTATCTTAGGGTTTATTTTATAGGTAAGTATTTAGATTTAAATAGGAATATTTTAGTTTATAAATGAATTAGATTAATTTAATATAAATTTAGTTAGGGTTAGATAGAGTTAATATAGTTAATATAAATACTATAGTAACTATATTAACCCTAATATAATTAGGGTTAATATAGTTAATATATATAATGTAATACCTATATTAACTATAATATACTTAGGGTTAATATAGATAATATAGCTGGCGGCGGGGTAGGTAGATTAAATTAGGGGTTAATCATTTTAATAAAGATGGCGGCGGTGTAAGGGGCTTACATTAGGGGTTAATAATATTAATATAGCTGGCGGCGGTATAGGGGGATTAGATTAGGGGTTAATAATTTTTATATAGGTGGCGGCGGTGTAAGGGGTCAGATTAGGGGATAGATAAGGTAGATGGCGGCGGTTTTAGAGGCTCACAGTAGGGGGTTAGTTTATGTAGATGGCGGCGGGGTCCGGGAGCGGCGGTTTAGGGGGTAATAACTTTATTAGGGATTTCGGGGGGGGGGATTGCGGTTGACAGGGAGATAGACATTGCGCATGCGTTAGGTGTTAGGTTTATTTTAGCAGATCGCGGGTTGACAGGGAGATAGACATTGCGCATGCGTTAGGTGTTAGGTTTATTTTAGCAGCCAGTTTAGGAAGTTACGGGGCTCCAATAGTCAGCGTAAGGCTTACTACGGCTGCTTTTTGTGGCGAGGTGAAAATGGAGTAAGTTTTCTCAATTTTCGCCACGTAAGTACTTACGCTGCATATTGGATACCAAACTGCGCGGGTTTGGTATACCTGCCTATGGCCCAAAAAACTGCGGGCGACGGCAGAAATATACGGGCGTAACTTCTAGGTTACGCCGTATATGTGATACCAAACCCGCGCAAATATTGGCGTCGCCGGCTTTTGCGGGCGATGATTTTTATCGGATCGACCCCTTGGTATATAATACACACACACAGCAATACTGCCACATTAATCTCCCCAAAGCTAATTAAACAAATTGATCCCCTTTGGTAAAATCATTATCTATGCAAAAAATAAATGACTGAACTGATATTTCGCAGTGTTTCATAGATAAAAATTGATGTTTATAATGGAAATTCCATTTAATTAAAAGAGACCAATGCCCAAATATCCTTATCAAAGCATTTTTTCTTCTGCACACAGAATTATGACCTTTGGATTGGGTTGGAGTATAACTGTAGCTAATATGAAGCCAATACAGCTGTAGTTAAAAAAAATACACTTTTTATGGACACTAGAAAATGATGTGTCTGTGCCTTCTGTGTTTTCAATAGCTCCAAAGAAAACATTTTCACAGGTAAGTGCTTTTGTTTATAGGAGCTTACCTGTCAATTGCTTGATCTTGTGGAACCTTTTGATTGGATTACTGTGTACAGCAATTATATTATTTCAGAATAGTTGTAAGAAGGAGGGGATATTTGGGAAAACCCTTCCCACAGTGACACAGAGGACAACATTCCACTGAACAAGGCTTTTCTAACATTCAAAACCTAATTGTCTCCTGATTTGCCTCTAATAACTCAAACTTGGAAATGATCCAACTCTAGGTAGGTACAAAGCCTGAAATCTTGGAAACATCAATGTAAATTGGAAATTGCTAATTTTGAAAATGTAATTTGCAATATAATTTAATAAACTTTTGTGGCCACTAATCAAATCCTCATTAAATGAATTGTATATTGTTGAGTTGTGTGGTTCTCTTCTAAATTTGCAAATGGTTATAACAAATTGAAATGTTTCCTTAAAGGTTGTTTATGAGACTAAATATATCATAGACTTATAATAACACCCCTAATCAAGACAAAAATAGAAAAGCTGGAACAGAGCACATTTTGCTATCTGTGAAATATCAGCAAAATAGATGAGATTTAAATGATGAAAAAAAATGAATGTGGCCAAAACAAGTATTTATCCTTGGTGCAAATCTCTTTTACAGACAGCAGTGTAAATGGCTGTCCAACATCCCACCCTTTCTAACACTGTCTCCATTATGCTAGACCAAATGCCACACCCTTCCAGTGATTCATCGATTTACTATTCTTCAAGTCTAACAAGCCCCCAAGGCATACTGAGGTGTTTTGTTTATATCTATTCTGCATATCACTTTTCTTAGTACCTAAAAAGTTCTGACGAAAAATCAAGTTAAAAAAAAAAGAAAGAAAACTTGGATAGTATCTTTTTTAATTAATACATTTATTTATTCATTTTTGAAGAAATAGCAGTTACATTGTTCTATTTCATTAATAGTATAGACAATGTAATATATCTATACTATAATATAATATAATGTATTCATCACAAAATATTTAGAGATATTTTAATTGTCATTTTAATTAATGTTGGATATCTTTAACTTTTAAAAGCCAATAACATTTTTTCTTTATTTCTTATATGCTAAAATAATTATAATAATAATAATAGTAAATAACACATTTAACAATACTGTTTTATAAAACTCAGTCGTCAGGTTTTTTATTTTGTTTGTTTTATCAGACCAAATATGTATTATTTAAAGGTATACTAAACCCAATTTTTTTCTTTAAAGATTCAGATAGAGCATGCAATTTTAAGCAACTTTCTAATTTACTTCTATTATCAAATTTGAAAAAGCAGGAATGGAAGCTTAAGAGCTGGCCTATTTTTGGTTCAGCACCTGGGTAGAGATTGCTTATTGGTTTGCTACATTACGCCACCATTCAGCAAGCTCTACCCAGCTGCTGAACCAGAAATGGGCCGGCTCTTAAAGGGACATTATACACTAATTTTTTCTTTGCATAAATGTTTTGTAGATGATCTATTTATATAGCCCATAAAGTTATTTTTTTTTTTTAAAATGTATAGTTTTGCTTATTTTTAAATAACATTGCTCTGATTTTCAGACTCCTATCCAAGCCCCAACGTTTTAGGAGAATACTGTCAGATACCTACTCCAGCTTGCTCCTGTTTGTGTAAAGGGTCTTTTCATATGCAAAAGAAGGGGGAGGGGGGAGTGTCTTATTTGCCACTTGCAGTGGGCTTTCCAGCAGTCTTTTCAACAGAGCCAAACTGACAGCTTCTAAGTAAGTTTTTAAACAGTTTTATACTGGATTTTTATATCAATATCTGTGCATCTTATTCTTTATAGTAGTGTCTATTACATGCAGTTATATGAAAATGAGTTTATACTGTCCCTTTACACTTCCATTCCTGCTTTTTAAAATAAAGATTGCATGAGAACGCAGAAAAATGGATAATAGGAGTTAATTAGAAAGTGGCTTAAAATTGCACGTTCTATCTGAATCATGACAGAAACAATTTGGCTTTAGTATCCCTTTAAAGCAAATTGAAATACATTCAGTATATGCTAATGCAATGACTTACACAGATATTAAAGGGACAATATAGGGCACGTCATTTTAAACAACTTTCCAATTTACTTTTATCAACAATTTTGCTTTGTTCTCTTGGTATTCTAGTTGAAAGCAAACCTAGGAAGGCTCATATGATAATTTCTAAGCCCTAGAAGGCCGCCTCTATTTTATTTACTTTTCACAGCAGGGGAGAGCTAGCTCATGTAGGCCATATAGATAGCATTGTGATCACGCTCGTGGCTAGTGGCAGACACTGCACTAATTGGCTAAAATGCAAGTCAATAGATAATAACTAAAAGTCATATGATTAGGGGCGGTCAGAAGATGCTTAGATACAAGTTAGTCACAGAAGTAAAAAGTGTATTAATATAACAGTGTTGGTTTTGCAAAATTGGGGAATGGGTAATAAAGGGATTATCTATCTTTTTAAACAACACAAATTCAGGTTTTGAATGTCCCTTTAAATAAAATGTTAAAACATGAATATGCTTTAAGAGACCAGACGATTTTAATGTGTTTCAAGAAAGCAACATTATTCAGTATACTATGACAGTGTTTCTTAATTTTTAAGCATATAACATTTATTTCTTTATTAATGAAAAATAATTGATGTTATGACATTTTTAAATTCATATTTAAAAATAATAGGCCAACATCATAATCCAGAAGCGTTTATCTTGTAAAAACATACATTGCATACTTTTGGCTTGTCTTTCAAAGCCATTCAAGACCATCTAAACAGCAGTCTTTTAAATTAATTAAAGGGACGTTAAAATCAACAAATATCTCATGGGTATGGATGGGTGAATGTTTTGCAACATTCGAAAAATTAAACTAATTTTAACACATTTGTTTGTGTGTTTCAAAATTTAAATGTTTGTATTCTAACATTTGTTTAATGTAATAGTATTTGTAATGCTTTCTTTAAATGTAATATTCAATTCAAATTTTTCTAATAATTCAATTCAAATTATGCAATATTTAAATTTAAAAAAATGTGAATCTATATATTTGTAATAGTATTTCTAACGATCTCTTTAAATGTAATATTTTAATTTAGCAATATTTGAAATATAATCATTCAAATTGATATATTTGTATCCAGAGGCGTAACTAGAAACCACAGGGCCCAGGTGCAAGAATCTGAGAAAGGCCCCTCCATTAACATTTAACACAGAAAAAAAAATGTGAATCAGATTACATGTCTGCAAAAGGAGGTACCCTGTGCCCACAGTATGTGGGATGGTCTGACCCCCTATTACTGTATATAGTGACACTGTTTAACCCACCTGTACTGTATATAGTGAGTTAGTGACACAGTCTGTAATCTGCCGGTGAGATGACTGGCCTGACCCTTCCTGTCCCAGTACTTTATAAAGTGACCACAGTAGTCTGGTCCAGCCCCCCGGTACTTTATATAGTGGTACTGTATAGTGACACTGTTTACCCCCCCATGCTGAAGTAACAAGGTCTGTAATTTGCTGGTTCCAGAAACATACACACACACATGCATAAATACACACACAGTCACATACATACATACACACATACACACACACACCTAAACACCAGTGGGTAAAACAGAAACACTAACCCCTGAAGTCAGAGACAGAGACACTAGTGAAGCATCACATCACACTCACATGATATCAGTGCAGGCAGTGGCAGGTCAATGTTTTTTTGTTGTTGTTGAAGTTGGGCCCCAACCCCCCGGTCGCAGTTACGACCTCTGCACCCCCTGTAGTTCTGTCCCTGTTTGTATCTATTATGTATCAATTTACTAAATTCCCTATCACATGAACTATTGAACTTCTAAATAGTATTTGTTAAATTGAATGTTACATTTTGAAAAATTTTAATGTGGATATTCAATTTAATTATGAACATTCAAAAAGTAATGTAACATTTGATTACCGAATTATTAATGGATTTTCATTCTTATCATCATTTGATTGTCAAAAACGAATGTCCACAGGACTATTTGCTCCACAAAATAATTTCACTTCGCCCCTTCCTACTAACGACCGATGATCAAAAACTCACTGACATAGAGAGAAACCATGCAAAATATTTGGAGCTTTTTTAAGCATTATATTATATTGTAGGTTTCTCTTTTTCACATCCAAATCTATGCATTCAGAGTTAATAACTATCAAGCTACAATTTGACTTTCTAAAATTCTTCAAGGGACCTCAAAGTACTGACAAGACTCGTAGATAATCACTCCAGTGGAGAACTTTACTCACTATTTAAAAAGCTAACATATTTATTTATGTATTTATTTATTTACCATGACAGTGTTTAGTTTTAAGCTGTTTATTTTGATTTTGAATATAACATGAAAGATCTATGGACACAGTTGGTACATATTGGGCAAGATTACGAGTTGTGAACATATTTGCACTTTTCCAAAATCTGCGCTCAGTTTTGTTATTTCTGTGATTGCAAGAAACAGATATTCATGTGTTTATATGTGTATATATACCCTATATGTATGAATATACATATATACACAAATAAATGCATAATCCCTATGTAAAAGCGCTTTCAGACCGTTTTTTTTCTCTAACGCCTTACATTTCCTCAATTTGAGCCCTTATCCGTGCAACATTTTTATAACAAAATTTTTAACAGACAGTGTTAATATGAGTGTTACTGTGCATTGTAATGTATTTTTGAGAAGTTTTGTGCAAATTTTTTCACTTAAACAGAGGTCCGAGTTTGCAATGTTTCCAATGTGCAAAATGCGATTGAGACCTTGCAGCCACATTTATTACCCAGTTGTAAAATGTGTAGTTTTCTGGTGCACACAAAAAGGAAAATTTTTGCCCCAACGCAAGTGCACCGGAGCATTGCGCTCCAACTGTAATCTAGCCCATATTGTAAATTAACATATATGGTATAAAACCCAGAGAGTGAGGAAGGATGATGTGTGTTCCTTGTACCTAGGTTCCTATCCAAGAATAAAAGAAAATTTGGAAAAGCACAAATATCACCTTGTAAAAACTTCAGGGCATATAATATACATGGCACAGACCCTATAATCATGTATTAGTACCACAATTAACAGAAAGTATAAGGTAGTGAAATTCACACCACCTAAAGAAAGGGAATTCATCACTCTTTACTAGTACCAAAATTAGTTTATTTAATCCAGTTGCCTATACATAAATCAGAAAAAAAGCATGTGCTGCATTGCCATTGGTACAAAACACGACTAAAGTGCAAGCACAAATACTAAAACAAACACATAATACATAAACTAAATACAAATAGACACAGAAAGATCAGATTATTCATGTCCTGAAATAACAAACTAGTAAAAATAAGTAAAAGCGCAAACAATAAACAGTCCCAGTATAAACAAAGAGACGCTACACCCCAGCAAAAATCTGCCCGGCTCCTAAATTGATGTCGTACAGAAAAAAAGCAAGCCATGTGACTTAGCTTCTGAATGGGCGACACTGTAAAACATCACAATTAGAAAAAAAGACTCGCACTGGGGGGCTGGCAGGAGTTAAGTAAAAATATTAAGAAAATAGAACACAATAGAAACAACATTAAAAAAAATGTATATAAGTGTTACATAGCCAATTCTATCAAACTGTAAATAGCAAAAACACAAAAAGTATGCATGTTCTTATAACCTTACTTATCAGTGTTACAAATACTGTTGTCATAGAGTGTAAAAGATATGTCTACACTCTTTAACTCATTAACAATACATACTAAAAAAACAAATTTAAAGGGACAGTCAAGTCCAAAATAAAGTTTCATGATTCAGATAGGGCATGTGCTTTTAAACAACTTTTCAATTTACTTTTATCATCAATTTTGCTTTGTTCTCTTGGTATTCTTAGTTGAAAGCTAAACCTAGGTAGGCTCAAATGCTAATTCCTTAGACCTTGACGGCCGCCTCTTATCTAAATGCCTTTTGCCAGTTTTTCACCACTGGAGGGCGTAAGTTCATGTGTGTCATATAGATATCATTGAGCTCACTCACGTGGAGTTACCTAGGAGTCAGCACTGATTGGCTAAATTGCAAGTCTGTCAAAAGAACTGAAATAAGGGGGCAGTTTGCAGAGGCTTAGATACAAGGAAATCAGAGGTAAAATGTATATTAATATAACTGTGTTGGTTTTGCAAAACTGGGGAATGGGTAATAAAGGGATTATTTATCTTTTTAAACAATAACAATTCTGGTGTTGACTGTCGCTTTAATAAAAGAAGAATATTGGAAAGATGTTTGTAGATCTTTTTAAACTTATTCATTTTTAGAATTCATGCACTGAATCATGAACGTTTAATATTTACTTTCGTGATTCAGACAGAACGTATAATTCTAAACAACTTTCTAATTTATTTCTATTATCACATTTTCTTCATTTTATTTTGGCCGTTTACCCATCTGCCTCCCATAAATGCTACCTTGCATATTAGACCTATGTTTCTAGAACTGCTGAATCTGTTGGTGCTCTACAAATAACTGACACAAATAATAATACAAATAATAATAATAATAATAATATTAATTGTTCAAAAGTAGGAAGAAAAGCTCAGGAGTTTGCACATGTGTGTAGTACTATATTGCAGCAGTTTTGCAAGAATGTTATGCATTAACAAGTTCTTGTGGGCGGTACCATGCTGGGAGGGGTGTGGTTGTGGACAGGCTGTGGGTAGGGATGGGCAAATATTTAGCAAAATTCAAATAATGAAACTAATTTTAACACATTGTTCATTCGTTTCGAAATTAGAATGTTAGTTAAACATTCTAACATTCGTTTTAATGTAATAGTATTTCTAATGTTTTCTTAAAATGTAATATTCGATTCCAATTTTTTTAATAATTCGATTTAAATTATGCAATATTCAAATTCAATTAGATATATTTGTAATAGTTTTTCTAAAGCTCTCTTTAAAAGTAATATTCAAATTATGCAATATTCAAAATAGAAACATTCAAATTGATATATTTGTATCTATTATGTATCAATTCAGATCGCTGCTTTCCTAACCTCTTCGCCACCTCTAAGATGGCGAATTTCAATCTCACCGGTCTGACCGGGGAGATTGACAGCTCCTGCCCACTCTTGATTGGCTGTGCGCGGGGAGGGGGCGGGATTGCACCCGATCGTAAAATAGCGCTCATGTGCAATGCTTAATTCCGCCAGGGGAATTCAGCCCGCCAGTGGCAAGCTGTGGCAGACAGGGGGGTATATGTGCGCCCCTGCCCGCCGCAGCTTGATAAATCGACCTCCAAGTATAGGTGTGCATGCGTATAGGTGGGTAGAATAAATTCATATTTTGGGTAGGTTTTGGGTTTCTTGCCTAGGCTGAGAGCAATTCCAAAACCTTGCAGCAAGTTCTGTGTCATTTGACCTTGCAAAGCTGCCTCACCATTTATTAAATCTAGGCAAGTGAGTGTGGCCTAGCTTTATAAACTTTCTTTTTAATGAGAGTTACCACTCATGTTCTGTCAGGGTCATTGCAAAATTAAATTAAAAAAAATAAATCTCTCAGCAAAGTGTGTGCCCTTTGATCTTGCAGTTCTGCCTTCGCCATTTCAAAGTTTACAAATTGCCTCCAATCTATGTTTTCAGCTAAAATGTAAAAGCAAAAAAGTTGCATTTCAAAATATAGGTGCTATAAAAGAAATGATCTGTGTTTGTTAGTTTCTTTTTTAACAAATAAGCATGTTAATTCATTGTTTAAAGTGTTACCCTGTGAGTTCTTTCTATGAGATATATCTCTCAACTACAAACTTCTGAGAGTGAACACTCCTTTTCTTTAAAAAGAGGATTTCTCACCTGGGCTGGTGTATATAGACAAGGTTTGCTTTTTATATCATTTAGCCTTGTTTCAGTAAAATGCAAACTGGTTTTAGGACCTCGAAACACATCTCATGTTGTGTAGTTTCAAAATCATCTTTAAATAATCTACAGATAATTTAACTCCCATTATCTCCATTAAACACTCTGTTCCCAGTTACTGATACATGTGGGATTTCCTCTAGAACAGCTTTTTAGCAATCTGAAGATTAAAAGCAAAGACTTAATTCTTGAATACAATGATAAAATTGTTTGTGTTGGCCAACAAATACACTTTATTCCATTAAAATAAAACAGATACTACAACATATGTATAATAAGAACATTGATTTACATTTTGAAGATATGTTATATATTTTTTTTTAATTTAAAACTAAACATTATGAAGACAAGTTTCATTGCTTCAATAACATATGAAATAATTTCTGGACAAATGAGCATATAGTTCTCTTTAAAAGTTTATTTCATTTTTCTGTCATTGATCACTTCATACATTTGCTGCTTATACACATTTGTAAGCAGAGCCCGCTCATATGTGTATGTGAAATTGGTTTCATAGTAATATAGTAACATACGCCTAGATTTAGAGTTCTGCGTTTAGCCGTCCAAACCAGCGTTATGGGGTCCTAACGCTGGTTTTGGCCGCCCGCTGGTATTTAGAGTCAGTCAGGAAAGGGTCTAACGCTCACTTTCCAGCCGCGACTTTTCCATACCGCAGATCACTTACGTCAATTGCGTATCCTATCTTTTCAATGGGATTTTCTAACGCCGGTATTTAGAGTCTTGGCTGAAGCGAGCGTTAGAACTCTAACGACAAGACTCAAGCCGCAGAAAAAAGTCAGGAGTTAAGAGCTTTATGGGCTAACGCCGGTTTATAAAGCTCCTAACTACTGTGCTCTAAAGTACACTAACACCCATAAACTACCTATGTACCCCTAAACCGAGGTCCCCCCACATCGCTGCCACTCTAATAAATTTTTTTAACCCCTAATCTGCCGACCGCACACCGCCGCAACCTACATTATCCCTATGTACCCCTAATCTGCTGCCCCTAACATCGCTGACCCCTATATTATATTTATTAACCCCCAATGTTGCCGCTACCTAGCTACACTTATTAACCCCTAATCTGCCGACCGGACCTCATCACCACTAAAATAAATGTATTAACCCCTAAACCGCCTCACTCTCGCCTCAAAAACCCTATAATAAATAGTACTAACCCCTAATCTGCCCTCCCTAACATCTCCGACACCTAACTTCAAGTATTAACCCCTAATCTGCCGACCGGACCTCGCCGCTACTATAATAAATGTATTAACCCCTAAAGCTAAGTCTAACCCTAACCCTAACACCCCCCCTAAGTTAAATATAACTTTTATCTAACTAAATAAATTAACTCTTATTAAATAAATTAATCCTATTTAAAGCTAAATACTTACCTGTAAAATAAACCCTAATATAGCTACAATATAACGAATAATTATATTGTAGCTATTTTAGGATTTATATTTATTTTACAGGCAACTTTGTATTTATTTTAACTAGGTACAATAGCTGTTAAATAGTTAATAACTATTTAATAGCTACCAAGTTAAAATAATTACAAAATTAAATTACCTGTAAAATAAATCCTAACCTAAGTTACAATTAAACCTAACACTACACTATCAATAAATTAATTAACTAAACTATCTACAATTATCTACAATTGAACTTGAATCTGATTGGCTGATTCAATCAGCCAATAAGATTTTTCCTACCTTAATTCCGATTGGCTGATAGAATCCTATCAGCCAATTGGAATTCGAGGGACGCCATCTTGGATGACATCACTTAAAGGAACCTTCTTTCGTCGGGAGTCGCCAGAAGAAGAGGATGGATCCGCGTCGGCTGCTTCAAGATGGTCCCGCTCCGCGCCGGATGGAAGACGATAGAAGAGGCCGCCTGGATGAAGATGTCTACCGGTCCGGATGTCCTCTTCTTGCCGGATAGGATGAAAACTTCGGACCCTCTTCTGGACCTCTTCTTGCCGGATAGGATGAAGACTTCGGACCCTCTTCTGGAAGGATCGGTGATACCCGGCGTGGTGAAGATAAGGTAGGAAGATCTTCAGGGGCTTAGTGTTAGGTTTTTTTAAGGGGTGTTTGGTTTAGATTAGGAGTATGTGGGTGGTGGGTTGTAATGTTGGGGGGGGTATTGTATGTTTATTTAAATGCAAAAGAGCTGTTTTCTTTGGGGCATGCCCTGCAAAAGGCCCTTTTAAGGGCTGGTAAGGTAAAAGAGCTGTTAACTTTTTATTTTAGAATAGGGTAGGGCATTTTTTTATTTTGGGGGGCTTTGCTATTTTTTTAGGGGGCTTAGAGTAGGTGTAATTAGTTTAAAATTCTTGTAATCTTTTTTTATTTTTTGTAATTTAGTGTTTTTTTTTTTTTGTAATTTAGTTTAGTTGATTTAATTGTAGATAATTGTAGATAGTTTAGTTAATTAATTTATTGATAGTGTAGTGTTAGGTTTAATTGTAACTTAGGTTAGGATTTATTTTACAGGTAATTTAATTTTGTAATTATTTTCACTTGGTAGCTATTAAATAGTTATTAACTATTTAATAGCTATTGTACCTAGTTAAATAAATACAAAGTTGCCTGTAAAATAAATATAACTCCTAAAATAGCTACAATATAATTATTCGTTATATTGTAGCTATATTAGGGTTTATTTTACAGGTAAGTATTTAGCTTTAAATAGGATTAATTTATTTAATAAGATTTTTTTTATTTCGCTAGATTTAAATTATATTTACCTTAGGGGGGTGTTAGGGTTAGGGTTAGACTTTAGGGGTTAACAAATTTATTATAGTAGCGGTGAGGTCCGGTCGGCAGATTAGGGGTTAATACTTGAAGTTAGGTGTCGCAGATGTTAGGGAGGGCAGATTAGGGGTTAATAAAATTTATTATAGGGTTTTTGAGGCAGGAGTGAGGCGGTTTAGGGGTTAATACATTTATTATAGTGGCGGCGAGGTCCGGTCGGCAGATTAGGGGTTAATAAGTGTAGGTAGATAGCGGCGATGTTGGGGGGGGCAGATTAGGGGTTAATAAATATAATATAGGGGTCGGCGATGTTAGGGGCAGCAGATTAGGGGTACATAGCTATAATGTAGGTTGCGGCGGTGTACGGAGCGGCAGATTAGGGGTTAAAAATAATATGCTGGGGTCAGCGATAGCGGGGGCAGCAGATTAGGGGTTAATATGTGTAAGGTTAGGGGTGTTTAGACTCGGGGTACATGTTAGGGTGTTAGGTGCAGACTTAGGAAGTGTTTCCCCATAGGAAACAATGAGGCTGCGTTAGGTTTTTTCCAGCTCAAACTGCCCCATTGTTTCCTATGGGGGAATCGTCCGTAAGCAACGCTGGTATTGAGAGTTGAAGTGGCGGTAAATATGCCTGTACTCTCCCTTTTTGGAGCCTAACGCAGCCCTTGAGAGAACTCTCAATACCAGCGTTGTTTAGAAGGTGCGGGGGGGGAAAAAACATGCGTAGCTAACGCACCCCTTCTAATGCAAAAATCTAAATTCAGGTAATAGTGAATGAGGTTGAAAAAAGTCCATCAAGTTCAACCTATACATGTCTTAAAGGGACAGTCAACACCAGAATTTTTGTTGTTTAAAAAATAGATAATCCCTTTATTACCCATTCCCCAGTTTTGCATAACCAACACAATTATATTAATACACTTTTTACCTCTGTGATTACCTTGTATCTAAGCCTCTGCAAACTGCCCCCTTATTTCAGTTCTTTTGACAGACTTGCATTTTAGCCAATCAGTGCTCACTCCTAGGAGCTTTACATGCATGAGCTCAATGTTATCTATATGAAACACATGAACTTACACCCTCTAGTGGTGAAAAATTGTCAAAATGCATTTAGATTAAAGGCAGCCTTCAAGGTCTCAGAAAATAGTCTATGGACCTCCTAGGTTTAGCTTTCAACTATGAATACCAAGAGAACAAAGTAAAATTGGTGATAAAAGTAAAATGGAAAGTTGTTTAAAATGACATGACCTATCTGAATCATGAAAGTTTTTTTCGACTTGACTGTTATTTATTTAGGCCTAGATTTGGAGTTCGGCGGTAGCCGTCAAAACCAGCGTTAGAGGCTCCTAACGCTGGTTTTGGCCGCCCGCTGGTATTTGGAGTCAGTGATTAAAGGGTCTAACGCTCACTTTTCAGCCGTGACTTTTCCATACCGCAGATCCCCCTACGCCATTTGCGTATCCTATCTTTTCAATGGGATCTTCCTAACGCCGGTATTTAGAGTCGTTTCTGAAGTGAGCGGTAGAGCTCTAACGACAAAACTCCAGCCGCCTGAAAATAGCAGGAGTTAAGAGCTTTCTGGCTAACGCCGGTTTATAAAGCTCTTAACTACTGTACCCTAAAGTACACTAACACCCATAAACTACCTATGTACCCCTAAACCGAGCTCCCCCCACATCGCCGCCACTCGATTAAAAAATTTTAACCCCTAATCTGCCGACCGCCACCTACGTTATACTTATGTACCCCTAATCTGCTGCCCCTAACCCCGCCGACCCCTGTATTACATTTATTAACCCCTAACCTGCCCCCCACAACGTCGCCGCCAGCTACTTAAAATAATTAACCCCTAATCTTCCGACCGCAAAGCGCCGCCACCTACGTTATCCCTATGTACCCCTAATCTGCTGCCCCTAACACCGCCGACCCCTATATTATATTTATTAACCCCTAATCTGCCCCCCTCAACGTCGCCGACACCTGCCTACACTTATTAACCCCTAATCTGCCGAGCGGACCGCACCGCTACTATAATAAAGTTATTAACCCCTAACCCGCCTCACTAACCCTATCATAAATAGTATTAACCCCTAATCTGCCCTCCCTAACATCGCCGACACCTACCTTCAATTATTAACCCCTAATCTGCCGACCGGAGCTCATCGCTACTATAATAAATGGATTAACCCCTAAAGCTAAGTCTAACCCTAACACTAACACCCCCCTAACTTAAATATAATTTACATCTAACGAAATAAATTAACTCTTATTAAATAAATGATTCCTATTTAAAGCTAAATACTTACCTGTAAAATAAATGCTAATATAGCTACAATATAAATTATAATTATATTATAGCTATTTTAGGATTAATATTTATTTTACAGGCAACTTTGTAATTATTTTAACCAGGTACAATAGCTATTAAATAGTTAAGAACCATTTAATAGTTACCTAGTTAAAATAATAACAAATTTACCTGTAAAATAAATCCTAACCTAAGATATAATTAAACCTAACACTACACTATCAATAAATTAATTAAACACAATTCCTACAAATAAATACAATTAAATAAACTAGCTAAAGTACAAAAAATAAAAAAGAACTAAGTTACAAAAAATAAAAAAATATTTACAAACATAAGAAAAATATTACAACAATTTTAAACTAATTACACCTACTCTAAGCCCCCTAATAAAATAACAAAGCCCCCCAAAATAAAAAATTCCCTACCCTATTCTAAATTAAAAAAGTTACAAGCTCTTTTACCTTACCAGCCCTGAACAGGGCCCTTTGCGGGGCATGCCCCAAGAATTTCAGCTCTTTTGCCTGTAAAAAAAAACATACAATACCCAAGCCCCCCAACATTACAACCCACCACCCACATACCCCTAATCTAACCCAAACCCCCTTAAAGAAACCTAACACTAAGCCCCTGAAGATCTTCCTACCTTGTCTTCACCATCCAGGTATCACCGATCCGTCCTGGCTCCAACATCTTCATCCAACCCAAGCGGGGGTTGGCGATCCATCATCCGGTGGCTGAAGAGGTCCAGAAGAGGCTCCAAAGTCTTCCTCCTATCCGGCAAGAAGAGGACATCCGGACCGGCAAACATCTTCTCCAAGCGGCATCTTCGATCTTCTTCCATCCGGTGCAGAGCGGGTCCATCTTGAAGCAGGCGACGCGGATCCATCCTCTTCTTCCGTTGTCTCCCGACGAATGACGGTTCCTTTAAGGGACGTCATCCAAGATGGCGTCCCTCGAATTCCGATTGGCTGATAGGATTCTATCAGCCAATCGGAATTAAGGTAGGAACAGCCAATCGAATGCGAGCTCAATCTGATTGGCTGATTGGATCAGCCAATCGGATTGAACTTGATTCTGATTGGCTGATTCCATCAGCCAATCAGAAAATTCCTACCTTAATTCCGATTGGCTGATAGAATCCTATCAGCCAATCGGAATTCGAGGGACGCCATCTTGGATGACGTCCCTTAAAGGAACCGTCATTCGTCGGGAGACAACGGAAGAAGAGGATGGATCCGCGTCGCCTGCTTCAAGATGGACCCGCTCCGCACCGGATGGAAGAAGATCGAAGATACCGCTTGGAGAAGATGTTTGCCGGTCCGGATGTCCTCTTCTTGCCGGATAGGAGGAAGACTTTGGAGCCTCTTCTGGACCTCTTCAGCCACCGGATGATGGATCGCCAACCCCCGCTTGGGTTGGATGAAGATGTTGGAGCCAGGACGGATCGGTGATACCTGGATGGTGAAGACAAGGTAGGAAGATCTTCAGGGGCTTAGTGTTAGGTTTCTTTAAGGGGGGTTTGGGTTAGATTAGGGGTATGTGGGTGGTGGGTTGTAATGTTGGGGGGGGTATGGTATGTTTTTTTTTACAGGCAAAAGAGCTGAAATTCTTGGGGCATGAATAGGGTAGGGCATTTTTTTTATTTTGGGGGGCTTTGTTATTTTATTAGGGGGCTTAGAGTAGGTGTAATTAGTTTAAAATTGTTGTAATATTTTTCTTATGTTTGTAAATATTTTTTTATTTTTTGTAACTTAGTTCTTTTTTATTTTTTGTACTTTAGCTAGTTTATTTAATTGTATTTATTTGTAGGAATTGTGTTTAATTAATTTATTGATAGTGTAGTGTTAGGTTAATTGTAGGTAATTGTAGGTAGTTTATTTAATTAATTTATTGATAGGGTAGTGTTAGGTTTAATTATATCTTAGGTTAGGATTTATTTTACAGGTAAATTTGTTATTATTTTAACTAGGTAGGAAGTGTTTCCCCATAGAAAACAATGGGGCTGCGTTAGGAGCTGAACGCTGCTTTTTTGCAGGTGTTAGGTTTTTTTTCAGCTCAAACAGCCCCATTGTTTCCTATGGGAGAATCGTGCACGAGCACGTTTTTGAGGCTGGCCGCGTCCGTAAGCAACTCTGGTATCGAGAGTTGCATTTGCGGTAAAAATGTTCTACGCTCCTTTTTTGGAGCCTAACGCAGCATTTGTTTGAACTCTCGATACCAGAGTTAAATTTATGGTGCGGCCAGAAAAAAGCCAGCGGAGCGTTAACAGCCCATCTACCGCCGAACTCCAAATCTAGGCCTTAGATTGTAAGTTCCCACGGGAACAGGGCCCTCAATTCCCCCTGTATTTGTTTGTTAAACTTTGTCTGGTGTCTTTTATATTGTATTGTACTGTACTTTTATCTTTGTACTCATGGATAGCGCTGAGGAATCTGCTGGCGCCTTATAAATAAAGAATAATAACAATAATTCACAATAAAAGCTCCAGTATACTTATCCTGTCACCGATCAAGAGCATTTTTTCTAGAAAAAAAACAGACTCAGTTTGGCTAACCTCTCCTCGTAGCTTAAATTCTCCATTACCCTTATTCCTTTTGTGGCCCTTCTCTTAACTATTCTAAGGCCTAGATTTGGAGTTTGGCGGTAGCCGTGAAAACCAGCGTTAGAGGCTCCTAACGCTGGTTTTAGGCTGCCTCCGGTATTTGGAGTCATTAAAAAAAGGGTCTAACGCTCACTTTTCAGCCGCGACTTTTCCATACCGCAGATCCCCTTACGTCAATTGCGTATCCTATCTTTTCAATGGGATTTTTCTAACTCCGGTATTTAGAGTCGTGTCTGAAGTGAGCGTTAGAAATCTAACGACAAAACTCCAGCCGCAGAAAAAAGTCAGTAGTTAAGAGCTTTCTGGGCTAATGCCGGTTCATAAAGCTCTTAACTACTGTACTCTAAAGTACACTAACACCCATAAACTACCTATGTACCCCTAAACCGAGGCCCCCCACATCGCCGCCACTCGATTAGATTTTTTTAACCCCTAATCTGCCGACTGCCACCTACGTTATACTTATGTACCCCTAATCTGCTGCCCCTAACACCGCCAAACCCCTATATTATATTTATTAACCCCTAATCTGCCCCCCTCAACGTCGCCTCCACCTGCCTACACTTATTAACCCCTAATCTGCCGAGCGGACCGCACCGCTATTATTAAAAAGTTATTAACCCCTAATCCGCCTCACTAACCCTATAATAAATAGTATTAACCCCTAATCTGCCCTCCCTAACATCGCCGACACCTAACTTCAATTATTAACCCCTAATCTGCCGACTGGAGCTCACCGCTATTCTAATAAATGTATTAACCCCTAAAGCTAAGTCTAACCCTAACACTAACACCCCCCTAAATTAAATATAATTTTAATCTAACGAAATTAATTAACTCTTATTAAATATATGATTCCTATTTAAAGCTAAATACTTACCTGTAAAATAAATCCTAATATAGCTACAATATAAATTATAATTATATTATAGCTATTTTAGGACTAATATTTATTTTACAGGTAACTTTGTATTTATTTTAACCAGGTACAATAGCTATTAAATAGTTAAGAACTATTTAATAGCTAAAATAGTTAAAATAATTACAAATTTGCCTGTAAAATAAATCCTAACCTAAGTTACAATTAAACCTAACTCTACACTATCAATAAATTAATTAAATAAAATACCTACAATTAAACCTAACACTACACTATCAATACATTAATTAAATACAATACCTACAAATAAATACAATGAAATAAACTAACTAAAGTACAAAAAATAAAAAAGAACTAAGTTACAAAAAAATAAAAAAATATTTACAAACATCAGAAAAATATTACAACAATTTTAAACTAATTACACCTACTCTAAGCCCCCTAATAAAATAACAAAGCCCCCCAAAATAAAAAAAATGCCCTACCCTATTCTAGATTTACTAAAGTTCAAAGCTCTTTTACCTTACCAGCCCTGAACAGGGCCCTTTGCGGGGCATGCCCCAAGAAGTTCAGCTCTTTTGCCTGTAAAAAAAAACATACAATACCCCCCCCCAACATTACAACCCACCACCCACATACCCCTAATCTAACCCAAACCCCCCTTAAATAAACCTAACACTAAGCCCCTGAAGATCTCCCTACCTTGAGTCGTCTTCACCCAGCCGAGCCAAATTCTTCATCCAAGCGGAGCAAGAAGAGGTCCTCCATCCAGTAGAAGTCTTCATCCAAGCGGGGCAGAAGAGGTCTTCCATCCGATTGAAGTCTTCATCCAAGCGGGATCTTCTATCGTCATCCATCCGGAGCGGAGCGGCAGGATCCTGAAGACCTCCGACGCGGAACATCCATCCTGGCCGACGACTGAACGATGAATGACGGTTCCTTTAAGTGACGTCATCCAAGATGGCGTCCCTCGAATTCCGATTGGCTGATAGCATTCTATCAGCCAATCGGAATTAAGGTAGGAATATTCTGATTGGCTGATGGAATCAGCCAATCAGAATCAAGTTCAATCCGATTGGCTGATTGGATCAGCCAATCGGATTGAACTTGATTCTGATTGGCTGATTCCATCAGCCAATCAGAATATTCCTACCTTAATTCCGATTGGCTGATAGAATCCTATCAGCCAATCGGAATTCGAGGGACGCCATCTTGGATGACGTCATTTAAAGGAACCGTCATTCGGCTAGTAGGCGTCGGGATGGAAGATGGAAGATGATGGCTCCCGAAGAAAGAAGATTGAAGATGCCGTTGATAGAAGACTTCATCCGGATCATGGACCTCTTCAGCTCCCGCTTGGATGAAGACTTCAGCCGGATCATGGACCTCTTCAGCTCCCGCTTGGATGATGACTTTAGCCGGATCATGGACCTCTTCAGCCCCCCGCTTGGGCTTGGATCAGGACATCGGAGGAGCTCTTCTGGATCGATCGGTGAACCTGGTATGGTGAAGATAAGGTAGGAAGATCTTCAGGGGCTTAGTGTTAGGTTTATTTAAGGGGGGTTTGGGTTAGATTAGGGGTATGTGGGTGGTGGGTTGTAATGTTGGGGGGGGTATTGTATGTTTTTTTTTAAAGGCAAAAGAGCTGAACTTCTTGGGGCATGCCCCGCAAAGGGCCCTGTTCAGGGCTGGTAAGGTAAAAGAGCTTTGAACTTTAGTAATTTAGAATAGGGTAGGGCATTTTTTTATTTTGGGAGGCTTTGTTATTTTATTAGGGGGCTTAGAGTAGGTGTAATTAGTTTAAAATTGTTGTAATATTTTTCTTATGTTTGTAAATATTTTTTTATTTTTTGTAACTTAGTTCTTTTTTATTTTTTGTACTTTAGATAGTTTATTTCATTGTAGTTATTTGTAGGTATTGTATTTAATTTATTTATTGATAGTGTAGTGTTAGGTTTAATTGTAGATAATTGTAGATAGTTTATTTAATTAATTTATTGATAGTGTAGTGTTAGGTTTAATTGTAACTTAGGTTAGGATTTATTTTACAGGTAATTTTGTAATTATTTTAACTATTTTAGCTATTAAATAGTTCTTAACTATTTAATAGCTATTGTACCTGGTTAAAATAAATACAAAGTTACCTGTAAAATAAATATTAATCCTAAAATAGCTATAATATAATTATAATTTATATTGTAGCTATATTAGGATTTATTTTACAGGTAAGTATTTATCTTTAAATAGGAATAATTTATTTAATAAGAGTTAATTAATTTTGTTAGATTAAAATTATATTTAATTTAGGGGGGTGTTAGTATTAGGGTTAGACTTAGCTTTAGGGGTTAATACATTTATTAGAATAGCGGTGAGCTCCAGTCTGCAGATTAGGGGTTAATAATTGAAGTTAGGTGTCGGCGATGTTAGGGAGGGCAGATTAGGGGTTAATACTATTTATTATAGGGTTAGTGAGGCGGATTAGGGGTTAATAACTTTATAATAATAGCGGTGCAGTCTGGTCGGCAGATTAGGGGTTAATAAGTGTAGGCAGGTGGAGGCGACGTTGTGGGGGGCAGATTAGGGGTTAATAAATATAATATAGGGGTCGGCGATGTTAGGGCAGCAGATTATGGGTACATAGGGATAATGTAAGTAGCGGCGGTTTACGGAGCGGCAGATTAGGGGTTAATAATAATATGCAGGGGTCAGCGATAGCGGGGGCGGCAGATTAGGGGTTAATAAGTGTAAGGCTAGGGGTGTGTAGACTCGGGGTACATGTTAAAGTGTTAGGTGCAGACGTAGGAAGTGTTTCCCCATAGCAAACAATGGGGCTGCGTTAGGAGCTGAACGCGGCTTTTTTGCAGGTGTTAGGTTTTTTTTTCAGCTCAAACAGCCCCATTGTTTCCTATGGGGGAATCGTGCACGAGCACGTTTTTGAGGCTGGCCGCGTCCGTAAGCAACTCTGGTATCGAGAGTTGCAGTTGCGTTAAATATGCTCTACGCTCCTTTTTTGGAGCCTAACGCTGACATTCTGTGGACTCTCAATACCAGAGTTATTTTTATGGTGCGGCCAGAAAAAAGCCAGCGTTAGCTATGCGGGTCCTTACCGACAAAACTCTAAATCTAGCCGTAAGTTTGCAATGTCTTTTTTGAGATTGGTTCCCAGAACTGTACTCCATACTCAAGGTGAGGTCTTACCAGCGATTTATATAGTGACAAAGTAATGCTTTCATCCCTTGCATCAATGCCTCTTTTAATACATGCTAGTATCTTATCAATATTTGTTCTTCATATATCGTATGTCAGAAAACATATGTTAATGACAATGTAATGCAAAAATTACATTTTCTAATTCATTAGAATTGTAGATGTTTGCCTTACTATTTTGTTAATGGGCATTTCCTAACGTTAGCATCTACAGCTTTCTTAGGTATCCAATAAATGTTTTCTTGCACATCAAAATAGAACCTCTAGCATCATGGAAAGATAATAATTGCAAATATCTGGGACATTCTATAGGCAGGGCCCACATTTTTGAAGCTGCCGGTGTGGAGGCCAATTGTTGCAGACTTACTTAAGTGGGCCTGAAACACTAGTTAAGTAGAGGTGGTCTTAAGACAACAGCAATTTAGCCACTCTGCCACTTCAATGGAGGTTTAGTTAAATCATTCAGATCAGATCCAATCGGTATGTTTGACAATGCTTGCTCTCACGTAATTGGTTCTTTGACAGCAGGGGTCACAGGTGCACAATAACTTGCTTGTGCAATATGAAATGCAGGCAGTCTGAGAACCTTTTCTCCTACACTTCAGCACAGCTTGCAAAATTCACAATTTTGTTTTCCCAGAGCTTTTATTTTTGGATCTAGGCCTATGTGT
The DNA here is from genome assembly GCF_027579735.1 of Bombina bombina. Taxonomy (NCBI): domain Eukaryota; kingdom Metazoa; phylum Chordata; class Amphibia; order Anura; family Bombinatoridae; genus Bombina; species Bombina bombina. The sequence continues at coordinate 93,304,451 of NC_069504.1, forward strand.
TTAATACAACATTGTACACTAGATTTCTTTGTATAAATGTTTTGTAGATGATTCATTAATATAGCCCATCTGCGTGTGTTTTTGTAACAATTTATAGTTTTGCGTATTTAATGTGTTTAAAAACATTGTGCTGATTTACAGACTCCTAAACAAGCCCCAAAGTATCAGATGTACATGTGCGTTTCCAGACTCCTGCTGGCTTCCTGTTTGTGTAATCTGTCTTTTCAAATGCAAGAAAGGGAAGGGGGCAGCACTATTTCCTGTCAATTAGTGTTCCAGACATGTGCATTTTACCTATCCGGATATCTCTTCAACAAAGCATAACAGAAAAATGAAGCAAATTTGATAATAGAAGTGAATTGGAAATTTCTTAAAAATGGTTTGCTCTGTCTGAATCATGAAATAATTTTTTGGGGTTTTAGGTCACTTTAAATGATCAAGGACTGATTTTTCCTTGATAATTTACATTTTCTCATGCAACCAGGGTGGAGGGCATAACTATTTGTTTCTTGTTCAATGATGAAGACGAAGTGAGGATGCTGTATCAAAGGCACTAAATACAGGAGAACAGGTTTGCTGGCTGGGAACATTGTCTTCTCCTAGAGTAATAATGGGTGATGCAAAACACCTTTGAGCCATTGAGATGCAGGGAACCATGTCTGTTAACAGATTGAAAATTGTCTGGACACTGAAGAAACAAGGAGACAATAAAGAAATGTTGAATTAAAAGAAAGTGCATTGTACCTTCTATGCGGACTGCTAGTTCTTATTTGTAATCGATACCTATGCTTCATTAATAATTGTGCTCTCTTAAAATGTATTAACAGAGACCTCACTGTAACAAATTTGCTATTAATATATTAATATATATATATATATATATATATATATATATATATATATATATATATATTAATGTTAAATGTTGACAGCGTATGCTGTCTACATTTAGCGATGTCAGGCGGACATGATCTGCTGCAGCGGATCATGTCCACCAAATAGCTAATATATCTACCCCCTAGTCTTCTCTGAATATGATTCTTGCACATGAATTTGATATAATACACAATGCTGCATTAGAACATCTTATAGTCAAATATACATGGTTTTAATTGTGTAAAAGGTCAGTCTTCAACATTGCTAATCTCCTCCTAATGACTAATTCAAAATCCTAGAAAACCTCATTATGACTCATTTGGAGTTGAAGACAGTACTGTTATGTATTAGGGAATGTCTGTGGTTTCTGGGTAGCTTGAATACAAAAAGGCCAAGACTATTAACTAGGAACAAAATGTGTGCATTAAAACTAAAGCTCCCTTTTTTGAGCCATGATATTTATGTAAGAAGGTGGGAATTTAGATTTATTTTTAATTTTTAATTTACAATTATTATTTCATCTTCTTTAGCAGTTGTATTGAAAAAGTGTCACTGCAGAGTTTTCTGTTGTGCACCTCTTCACAAACTCTGCTCTGCACAGCAATTTATTTATTTTTGCAAAATGCGCACTATGTATGATAGTTTATAAGCACAAAATTGAACATAGATATTCACAATCTCACACACACACTAACACAAGCTCATACCTCTCTCACACACTAATACACATTCACATTCTCACATTCACACACACACATACTCTCACACATTGGCCTCTATTTATCAAGCTGTCAACCGCAAATACGCTGGAATTCCGCAGTGTATTTGTGGCGAGCCTGATTCGCCTTAGTTATCAAAGGCTAGAGACCGGCAAAAGTAGAATTCAGTGACGTAACATACGATCCGCCGGACTCAGTCTGACACAGATTGATGGTTACGTCACTCCAGATGTTCCGAACGCAAGTTCGGCACAATCTGACTATTTTTGGAAGTTATCAAGATCCTACCAGGTACGCTCGGCACTTTTCCAGCCCAGCGTACCTGGTTTTCAATCCGCCGCCCTGGAGGCGGCGGATGCCATAGGAATCAATGGGAGTCTGACAGCAGTGAAAGCTCATGTTCCCTGCTGCCTGATATCCCATTGATTCCTATGGTAATGTCTACACCTAACACCCTAACATGTACTCCGAGTCTAAACACCCCAAATCTGCCCCCCCTACACCGCCGCCACCGACATTATACTTATTAACCCCTTAACTGCCACTCCTGGAGCCCACCACCACTCTAATAAATGTATAAACCCCTAAACCGCCGCTCCCGCACCCCGCAGCAACTATAATAAATATATTAACCCCTAAACTGCCGCTCCCGGACCTCGCCGCCACCTACATTATACCTATTAACCCCTAATCTGCCGCCCCTATACCACCGTCACCTACATAAAGTTGTTAACCCCTATCCTGCCCCTCCCGGAGCCCACCACAACGAAATAAAATGTTTAACCCCTAAACCGCCGCTCCCGGAGTCCGCCGCCACCTACATTATACATATTAACCCCTATCCTGCCCCCCCTACATCGCCGCCACTATAATAAAGTTATTAACCCCTAAATATAAGTCTAACCCTAACACTAACACCCCCTATAATTTAATTAACTAAATTATTCCTATTTAAAACTAAATACTTACCTATAAAATAAACCCTAAGATAGCTACAATATAATTAATAATTACATTGTAGCTATTTTAGGGTTTATTTTTATTTTACAGCCAAGTTTGTATTTATTTTAACTAGGTACAATAGTTATTAAATAGTTATTAACTATTTAATAACTATGTAGTTAAAATAAATACAAAATTACCTGTAAAATAAAACCTAACCTAAGTTACAATTACACCTAACACTACACTATCATTAAATTAATTACCTAAACTAAATACAATTAAATAAAACTAATTACAATTAAATAAAATTAACTAAAGTACAAAAAACAAACAAACACTAAATTACAGAAAATAAAAAAAAATTACAAGAATTTTAAACTAATTACACCTAATCTAAGCCCACTAATAAAAGAAAAAAGGGTGATCTTCAGGGGGTTAGTGTTTTTATTAAGGGGGGTTTGGGTGGGTTTTAGAGTAGGGTTGGTTGTGTGGGTGGTGGGTTTTAATGTTGGGGGGGTATTGCATTTTTTTTTACAGGTAAAAGAGCTGATTACTTTGGGGCAATGCCTTGCAAAAGGCCATTTTAAGGGCTATTTGTAATTTAGTATAGGGTAGGGAATTTTATTATTTTGGGGGGCTTTTTTATTTTATTAGGGGGCTTAGATTAGGTATAATTAGTTTAAAACGCTTGTTTTTTTCTGTAATTTAATGTTTTTGTTTTTTTGTACTTTTCTTAATTTTATTTAATTGTAATTAGTTTTATTTAATTGTAGTTAATTTATGTAATTATTTTAATGATAGTGTAGTGTTAGGTGTAATTGTAACTTAGGTTAGGTTTTATTTTACAGGTAATTTTGTCTTTATTTTAGCTAGGTAGTTATTAAATAGTTAATAACTATTTAATAACTATTCTACCTAATTAAAATAAATACAAACTTGCTTGTAAAATAAAAATAAATCCTAAAATAGCTACAATTTAATTATTAATTATATTGTACCTACCTTAGGGTTTATTTTACAGGTAAATAATAGGAATAATTTAGTTAATAATAGTAATATTTATTTAGATGTATTTAAATTATATTTAAGTGAGGGGGTGTTAGGGTTAGACTTAGATTTAGGGGTTAATAACTTTATTATAGTGGTGGCGGTGTAGGGGGGGCAGGATAGGGGTTAATATGTATAATGTAGGTAGCGGCGGGCTCCGGGAGTGGTGGTTTAGGGGTTAAACATTTTATTTAGTTGCAGCGGGCTCCAGGAGTGGCGGTTTAGGGGTTAATAAGTTTATTAGAGTTGCAGCAGGGTCCGAGAGCGGCGGTTTAGGGGTTAATAAGTTTATTTAGTTGCGGGGGGCTTCGGAGCGGCGGTTTAGGAGGTAAAACTGTATAGTATAGTGTGGGTGCTTAGTGACAGGGTAGCAAGAAAGCTGTAAAAAAGTCAAAGAGCAGCGAGATCGATGACTGTTAGTTAACAACAGTCCGCTGCTCATCGCTCCGTACTTGGCGCGCAGCTTTTTGACAGCTTTCTTAATAAATTTGGCAAACGTATTCAGGTCCGCGGCGGCGATGTTAGGCAATCTTAGGCGAGCGTATTGGTCGAATGCAGGTAAGTAGACAGCTTGATAAATAAAGGCCATTCTCTCTCACACACAAAGACACTCACACACACACAAATGCTCATTATGTTTAATATATTATTTAAGCATATTTTGTAATGTTTAGCTTGACCACTCTATCCATTAAAAGTATAGGGCATGCTATAGGGATGTCAGCCGTGCTAAACATTCTCTGGTTATTCTGTTTTATCATAGAATTGTAATGCCAGATTGTGTGCAAATCTTAGCGTGATCCTTCGAGATCGTTTGTGCTTCCTGCACTTTACATAAAGATCCACTTGTAATCTACACCATAATATATAAAGATGTTTTAGCACATACCTTGACAGACTCCTCTCAAAAACAGAAAACTTCACATCCTAGTGGATACTGATTTAGGAAATAAGGGCAACAGATTGAATGTATTACTTATGTCACTTAACACATGCCAGTAAGGCAGGGTGACCAGATCTTTAAAAATAAAGGGGTCCTCCATCGGCAACACACACACTACTAAGGGATGTGCAAAACACCCACAAAGCCAGATAGTCAGATATTGGGTAATCCTATGATTACCATGGTAAAACTGACATTACCCAGCGTCTGTGGGTAAAGCCTTATGTAAGATCATACCCAAACGCTTCTAGATAAAGCTAATGCTTGCTGTAATTCCCCCCCAAAAATAGTGAAAATGGGGGAATTACAGTGCACCGTATATATGTGTGTTTAGAGATTAGGTTCTGTAGCTGTTATGAGTGCTTTGATCAGCTGAGCGCTGTGATTAACTTTAAGCAAGGACAGAACTACAGTGTTCGCAGCTGCGAAGGGGCACAATGGGAGGTCCCCCAGGGGGCCAGCTTCAGCAAAAAAAAAATTCAACTTTTTTCTTTCTTTAATAACTAGTTCCATGATGAATTAAATAATGATCCCTGACTGTGGAGGGCACATTGGCGCCTCTTCCACTCCTTAATGCACGTGTCATTACTTACTGCAAGTGTCAGTCAGTCAGTGAGAGAGAGAAACTTCACTGAGCCGGGCGGCATTAGATTAGCATAGTCTGTATTGGGGAGATCCAGAAAACAGAGAAAAGGTGCACATTAGCAGTGGGAGGAGGACTACAGACAAAAGTGTGCAGTATAGAGAAGACAGTTATTGAGAGGAGGGGTGTGGCAGAGGAGAGGCTGCAGGTTAATGCGCATGTGCTTTGCGGAAACAGGGAGCATTCATTTTGTCTGGGATTTCCAATTTTGCAGCAGAGAAGCTGAGCTTGTGCCACTGCCTCCGAGGGCAAGCAGTGTCCAATTGGGGATTTAAAGCAAGCACAACTGGGATCAGTTGTCAAAAACTGCCCCTCAGACCCCCACAAGCCCATCTCCTGTAAGTTTCCAAGGAAGATCTGCACAGAGTTACATGTAAGTGTTGCCATCTGCAGCAGAAGGGTTATGTCCATTTATTTACAATGCTGCAAATATATGAGAAGGGGTAGATGGATGTCCCTCTATTTAAATTATATCTTGCATTATTATTGGAAAGTTTTCTTTTTTTTATTAAAGATAAAAATATAGGTTTAATGTGCCCTTTAAGATTTATTGGATATTGATTAATACCTATAACAGTTTTTTTAAACATGTATATGTATCAAATTCACATTTTTTTTGGGGGGATGGGGGACCCTTCTTAGATTCTTGCACGTGGGCCCTGTGGTTTCTACAGGGAGTGCAGAATTATTAGGCAAGTTGTATTTTTGAGGATTAATTTTATTATTGAACAACAACCATGTTCTCAATGAACCCAAAAAACTCATTAATATCAAAGCTGAATATCTTTGGAAGTAGTTTTTAGTTTGTTTTTAGTTTTAGCTATTTTAGGGGGATATCTGTGTGTGCAGGTGACTATTACTGTGCATAATTATTAGGCAACTTAACAAAAAACAAATATATACCCATTTCAATTATTTATTTTTACCAGTGAAACCAATATAACATCTCAACATTCACAAATATACATTTCTGACATTCAAAAACAAAACAAAAACAAATCAGTGACCAATATAGCCACCTTTCTTTGCAAGGACACTCAAAAGCCTGCCATCCATGGATTCTGTCAGTGTTTTGATCTGTTCACCATCAACATTTCGTGCAGCAGCAACCACAGCCTCCCAGACACTGTTCAGAGAGGTGTACTGTTTTCCCTCCTTGTAAATCTCAGATTTGATGATGGACCACAGGTTCTCAATGGGGTTCAGATCAGGTGAACAAGGAGGCCATGTCATTAGATTTTCTTCTTTTATACCCTTTCTTGCCAGCCACGCTGTGGAGTACTTGGACGCGTGTGATGGAGCATTGTCCTGCATGAAAATCATGTTTTTCTTGAAGGATGCAGACTTCTTCCTGTACCACTGCTTGAAGAAGGTGTCTTCCAGAAACTGGCAGGAGCTGGAAGACACCTTCTTCAAGCTCTGAGTTGAGCTTGACTCCATCCTCAACCTGAAAAGGCCCCAAAAGCTCATCTTTGATGATACCAGCCCAAACCAGTACTCCACCTTGCTGGCGTCTGAGTCGGACTGGAGCTCTCTGCCCTTTACCAATCCAGCCACAGGCCTATCCATCTGGCCCATCAAGACTCACTCTCATTTCATCAATCCATAAAACCTTAGAAAAATCAGTCTTGAGATATTTCTTGGCCCAGTCTTGACGTTTCAGCTTGTGTGTCTTGTTCAGTGGTGGTCGTCTTTCAGCCTTTCTTACCTTGGCCATGTCTCTGAGTATTGCACACCTTGTGCTTTTGGGCACTCCAGTGATGTTGCAGCTCTGAAATATGGCCAAACTGGTGGCAAGTGGCATCTTGGCAGCTGCACGCTTGACTTTTCTCAGTTCATGGGCAGTTATTTTGCGCCTTGGTTTTTCCACACGCTTCTTGCGACCCTGTTGACTATTTTGAATGAAACGCTTGATTGTTCGATGATCACGCTTCAGAAGCTTTGCAATTTTAAGAGTGCTGCATCCCTCTGCAAGATATCTCACTATTTTTGACTTTTCTGAGCCTGTCAAGTCCTTCTTTTGACCCATTTTGCCAAAGGAAAGGAAGTTGCCTAATAATTATGCACACCTGATATAGGGTGTTGATGTCATTAGACCACAACCCTTCTCATTACAGAGATGCACATCACCTAATATGCCTAATTGGTAGTAGGCTTTCGAGCCTATACAGCTTGGAGTAAGACAACATGCATAAAGAGGATGATGTGGTCAAAATACTCATTTGCCTAATAATTCTGCACTCCCTGTAGTTACAACTCTGACTTTAAGGAAGTAGATAGCTTTATCCAGAAACGTTTGGTTAATTCTACGATTACCCGTGTAAAGCCTGATGTTTGATCTAACATCAGGCTTTACCAACATCCTCTGGGGTAATGCGAGTTTTACCGGATATCTGACTTTACCCATAACATATACACAGGGTGTATATATATATATATATATATATATATATATATATATATATATATATATATATATATATATATATCTATATATGGCCAGATTATGAGTGATGTTGCAAAAGTTGCAGAAAAAAACATTAAAAATATGTTAAAAACTATAGTTATACTCATAATAACACTGTCTGAAAAAAAAAAAAATACATATAGGCCTTTATGAGTGTACATATGTATTTATTTATATGTGTATATGTTTTTACAGACATGTATAGACATATAAACACATAAGTGCATACGTATACATATATAGACATATCTATATTAGTGCATTGGAGCCCCTTACAGTCAAGTAGTGAAAAACATGTAAAAAAACATATTTATGCAATATTCATATTTAATAAGGTGTTATACTGTGTATATACTGTAAATATTTCACATTCCTATATTCTTCACATTGGGGAATATGTTCTACTATTTTTAAATAGATATTCCTATATATACTTTTATCTATACCTAAATATAAACACATCCATATGTATATATAGGTAAAGATATTAATTGTACCAAAAGATCACCAGATATATGTAGAAATATGTATTTATGAATACATAGAACATATTCTGCTATGTGAAGAACATTGTAATGTGAAATATTCATGTCGGGTTAGCGCACTTGAGAAAATGTGATTGGGTTTGCGAGACTTGTTGGATGTTAGTTGTTTTTGTTCACTTTTGGCTTTCCATTGAAGTCTTTAGGAGAATACGCTAATGCAATTGCGATATTGTAACTTCCACATTTTGCATGTGTGAGGTTAGCATGCAAGCAAAAATCTATTCATTTCAACTTGTAATAAGCGCAGTATCCAACGCGTGCAAAAGTCAAGCACGGTTAGCACAAGCAGGAGCAATAAATAGCGCTCCACTTGTAATCTAGCCCATAAATGATGATGCTTGTGGTAAGGCCCTGTGAATTTCCAGCTCAGTTTGCCTCCGTTCGATAAGAGAGGATCAGCTCTGTCTCTCCATTTCTTCTACTTACTGCTCAGCTCTGTCTCTCCATTCCTTCTACTTACTGCTCAGCTCTGTCTCTCCATTTCTTCTACTTACTGCTCAGCTCTGTCTCTCCATTTCTTCTACTTACTGCTCAGCTCTGTCTCTCCATTTATTCTACTTACTGCTCAGCTCTGTCTCTCCATTTCTTCTACTTACTGCTCAGCTCTGTCTCTCCATTTCTTCTACTCACTACTCAGCTCTGTCTCTCCATTTCTTCTACTTACTGCTCAGCTCTGTCTCTCCATTTATTCTACTTACTGCTCAGCTCTGTCTCTCCATTTCTTCTACTTACTGCTCAGCTCTGTCTCTCCATTTCTTCTACTTACTGCTCAGCTCTGTCTCTCCATTTCTTCTACTTACTGCTCAGCTCTGTCTCTCCATTTCTTCTACTCACTACTCAGCTCTGTCTCTCCATTTCTTCTACTTACTGCTCAGCTCTGTCTCTCCATTTCTTCTACTCACTACTCAGCTCTGTCTCTCCATTTCTTCTACTTACTGCTCAGCTCTGTCTCTCCATTTCTTCTACTCACTACTCAGCTCTGTCTCTCCATTTCTTCTACTTACTGCTCAGCTCTGTCTCTCCATTTCTTCTACTCACTGCTCAGCTCTGTCTCTCCATTTCTTCTACTCACTGCTCAGCTCTGTCTCTCCATTTCTTCTACTCACTGCTCAGCTCTGTCTCTCCATTTCTTCTACTCACTGCTCAGCTCTGTCTCTCCATTTCTTCTACTCACTACTCAGCTCTGTCTCTCCATTTCTTCTACTCACTGCTCAGCTCTGTCTCTCCATTTCTTCTACTCACTGCTCAGCTCTGTCTCTCCATTTCTTCTACTCACTGCTCAGCTCTGTCTCTCCATTTCTTCTACTCACTGCTCAGCTCTGTCTCTCCATTTCTTCTACTCACTACTCAGCTCTGTCTCTCCATTTCTTCTACTTACTGCTCAGCTCTGTCTCTCCATTTCTTCTACTTACTGCTCAGCTCTGTCTCTCCATTTCTTCTACTCACTGCTCAGCTCTGTCTCTCCATTTCTTCTACTTACTACTCAGCTCTGTCTCTCCATTTCTTCTACTTACTGCTCAGCTCTGTCTCTCCATTTCTTCTACTTACTGCTCAGCTCTGTCTCTCCATTTATTCTACTTACTGCTCAGCTCTGTCTCTCTATTCCTTCTACTTACTGCTCAGCTCTGTCTCTCCATTTCTTCTACTTACTGCTCAGCTCTGTCTCTCCATTTCTTCTACTTACTGATCAGCTCTGTCTCTCCATTTATTCTACTTACTGCTCAGCTCTGTCTCTCTATTCCTTCTACTTACTGCTCAGCTCTGTCTCTCTATTCCTTCTACTTACTGATCAGCTCTGTCTCTCCATTTCTTCTACTTACTGTTCAGCTTGGTTTCTCTAATTCTTCTACTTACTGCTCAGCTCTGTCTCTCCATTTCTTCTATTTACTGCTCAGCTCTGTCTCTCCATTTCTTCTATTTACTGCTCAGCTCTGTCTCTCCATTTCTTCTACTCACTACTCAGCTCTGTCTCTCCATTTCTTCTACTTACTGCTCAGCTCTGTCTCTCCATTTCTTCTACTTACTGCTCAGCTCTGTCTCTCCATTTCATTTACTCACTACTCAGCTCTGTCTCTCCACTTCTTCTACTCACTGCTCAGCTCTGTCTCTCCACTTCTTCTACTCACTGCTAAGCTCTTTCTCTTCATTTCTACTACTCACTACTCAGCTCTGTCTCTCCATTTCATTTACTCACTACTCAGCTCTGTCTCTCCACTTCTTCTACTCACTACTCAGCTCTGTCTCTCCACTTCTTCTATTCACTGCTCAGCTCTGTCTCTCCATTTCTTCTACTCACTGCTCATCTCTGTCTCTTCACTTCTTCTATTCACTGCTCAGCTCTGTCTCTCCATTTCTTCTACTCACTACTCAGCTCTGTCTCTCCACTTCTTCTATTCACTGCTCAGCTCTGTCTCTCCATTTCTTCTACTCACTGCTAAGCTCTTTCTCTTCATTTCTACTACTCACTACTCAGCTCTGTCTCTCCACTTCTTCTATTCACTGCTCAGCTCTGTCTCTCCATTTCTTCTACTCACTGCTCAGCTCTTTCTCTTCATTTCTTCTACTCACTACTCAGCTCTGTCTCTCCATTTCTTCTACTTACTGCTCAGCTCTGTCTCTCCATTTCTTCTACTTACTGCTCAGCTCTGTCTCTCCATTTCTTCTACTCACTACTCAGCTCTGTCTCTCCATTTCTTCTACTTACTGCTCAGCTCTGTCTCTCCATTTCTTCTACTTACTGCTCAGCTCTGTCTCTCCATTTATTCTACTTACTGCTCAGCTCTGTCTCTCTATTCCTTCTACTTACTGCTCAGCTCTGTCTCTCCATTTCTTCTACTTACTGCTCAGCTCTGTCTCTCCATTTCTTCTACTTACTGCTCAGCTCTGTCTCTCCATTTCTTCTACTTACTGATCAGCTCTGTCTCTCCATTTATTCTACTTACTGCTCAGCTCTGTCTCTCTATTCCTTCTACTTACTGCTCAGCTCTGTCTCTCTATTCCTTCTACTTACTGCTCAGCTCTGTCTCTCCATTCCTTCTACTCACTGCTCAGCTCTGTCTCTCCATTCCTTCTACTTACTGCTCAGCTCTGTCTCTCCATTTCTTCTACTTACTGCTCAGCTCTGTCTCTCCATTTCTTCTACTTACTGCTCAGCTCTGTCTCTCTATTCCTTCTACTTACTGATCAGCTCTGTCTCTCCATTTCTTCTACTTACTGTTCAGCTTGGTTTCTCTAATTCTTCTACTCACTGCTCAGCTCTGTCTCTCCATTTCTTCTATTTACTGCTCAGCTCTGTCTCTCCATTTCTTCTACTTACTGCTCAGCTCTGTCTCTCCATTCCTTCTACTTACTGCTCAGCTCTGTCTCTCCATTTCTTCTACTCACTGCTCAGCTCTGTCTCTCCATTTCTTCTACTTACTGCTCAGCTCTGTCTCTCTATTCCTTCTACTTACTGCTCAGCTCTGTCTCTCTATTCCTTCTACTTACTGCTCAGCTCTGTCTCTCTATTCCTTCTACTTACTGCTCAGCTCTGTCTCTCCATTCCTTCTACTCACTGCTCAGCTCTGTCTCTCCATTCCTTCTACTTACTGCTCAGCTCTGTCTCTCTATTCCTTCTACTTACTGATCAGCTCTGTCTCTCCATTTCTTCTACTCACTGCTCAGCTCTGTCTCTCCATTCCTTCTACTCACTGCTCAGCTCTGTCTCTCCACTTCTTTTACTCACTGCTCAGCTCTGTCTCTCCATTTCTTCTACTCACTGGTCAGCTCTGTCTCTCCATTTCTTCTACTTACTGTTCAGCTTGGTTTCTCTAATTCTTCTACTCACTACTCAGCTCTGTCTCTCCATTTCTTCTACTCACTACTCAGCTCTGTCTCTCCACTTCTTCTACTCACTGTTCAGCTCTTTCCCTTCATTTCTACTACTCACTACTCAGCTCTGTCTCTCCATTTCATCTACTCACTGCTCAGCTCTGTCTCTCCACTTCTTCTACTCAGTGCTCAGCTCTGTCTCTCAATTTCTACTACTCACTGCTCAGCTCTGTCTCTCCATTTCTTCTACTCACTGCTCAGCTCTTATTCTTCATTTCTTCTACTCACTGCTCAGCTCTGTCTCTCCATTTCTTCTACTCACTGTTCAGCTTGGTTTCTCTAATTCTTCTACTCACTGCTCAGCTCTGTCTCTCCATTTCTTCTACTCACTGCTCATCTCTGTCTCTTCACTTCTTCTACTCACTGCTAAGCTCTTTCTCTTCATTTCTACTACTCACTACTCAGCTCTGTCTCTCCATTTCATTTACTCACTACTCAGCTCTGTCTCTCCACTTCTTCTACTCACTGCTCAGCTCTGTCTCTCCACTTCTTCTACTCACTGCTAAGCTCTTTCTCTTCATTTCTACTACTCACTACTCAGCTCTGTCTCTCCATTTCATTTACTCACTACTCAGCTCTGTCTCTCCACTTCTTCTACTCACTACTCAGCTCTGTCTCTCCACTTCTTCTATTCACTGCTCAGCTCTGTCTCTCCATTTCTTCTACTCACTGCTCATCTCTGTCTCTTCACTTCTTCTATTCACTGCTCAGCTCTGTCTCTCCATTTCTTCTACTCACTACTCAGCTCTGTCTCTCCACTTCTTCTATTCACTGCTCAGCTCTGTCTCTCCATTTCTTCTACTCACTGCTAAGCTCTTTCTCTTCATTTCTACTACTCACTACTCAGCTCTGTCTCTCTATTCCTTCTACTTACTGCTCAGCTCTGTCTCTCTATTCCTTCTACTTACTGCTCAGCTCTGTCTCTCTATTCCTTCTACTTACTGCTCAGCTCTGTCTCTCCATTCCTTCTACTCACTGCTCAGCTCTGTCTCTCCATTCCTTCTACTTACTGCTCAGCTCTGTCTCTCTATTCCTTCTACTTACTGCTCAGCTCTGTCTCTCCATTTCTTCTACTCACTGCTCAGCTCTGTCTCTCCATTCCTTCTACTCACTGCTCAGCTCTGTCTCTCCACTTCTTTTACTCACTGCTCAGCTCTGTCTCTCCATTTCTTCTACTCACTGGTCAGCTCTGTCTCTCCATTTCTTCTACTTACTGTTCAGCTTGGTTTCTCTAATTCTTCTACTCACTACTCAGCTCTGTCTCTCCATTTCTTCTACTCACTACTCAGCTCTGTCTCTCCACTTCTTCTACTCACTGTTCAGCTCTTTCCCTTCATTTCTACTACTCACTACTCAGCTCTGTCTCTCCATTTCATCTACTCACTGCTCAGCTCTGTCTCTCCACTTCTTCTACTCAGTGCTCAGCTCTGTCTCTCAATTTCTACTACTCACTGCTCAGCTCTGTCTCTCCATTTCTTCTACTCACTGCTCAGCTCTTATTCTTCATTTCTTCTACTCACTGCTCAGCTCTGTCTCTCCATTTCTTCTACTCACTGTTCAGCTTGGTTTCTCTAATTCTTCTACTCACTGCTCAGCTCTGTCTCTCCATTTCTTCTACTCACTGCTCATCTCTGTCTCTTCACTTCTTCTACTCACTGCTAAGCTCTTTCTCTTCATTTCTACTACTCACTACTCAGCTCTGTCTCTCCATTTCATTTACTCACTACTCAGCTCTGTCTCTCCACTTCTTCTACTCACTGCTCAGCTCTGTCTCTCCACTTCTTCTACTCACTGCTAAGCTCTTTCTCTTCATTTCTACTACTCACTACTCAGCTCTGTCTCTCCATTTCATTTACTCACTACTCAGCTCTGTCTCTCCACTTCTTCTACTCACTACTCAGCTCTGTCTCTCCACTTCTTCTATTCACTGCTCAGCTCTGTCTCTCCATTTCTTCTACTCACTGCTCATCTCTGTCTCTTCACTTCTTCTATTCACTGCTCAGCTCTGTCTCTCCATTTCTTCTACTCACTACTCAGCTCTGTCTCTCCACTTCTTCTATTCACTGCTCAGCTCTGTCTCTCCATTTCTTCTACTCACTGCTAAGCTCTTTCTCTTCATTTCTACTACTCACTACTCAGCTCTGTCTCTCCACTTCTTCTATTCACTGCTCAGCTCTGTCTCTCCATTTCTTCTACTCACTGCTCAGCTCTTTCTCTTCATTTCTTCTACTCACTGCTCAGCTCTGTCTCTCCATTTCTACTACACACTGCTCAGCTCTGTCTCTCCACTTCTTCTACTCACTGCTCAGCTCTGTCTCTCCATTTCTTCTACTCACTGCTCAGCTCTGTCTCTCCACTTCTTTTACTCACTGCTCAGTTATGTTTCTCCATTTGCTCCTCATAAGCTGCCCGCCTCCGCTCTCGCTCCCATTCAATTTCCCAATCGGAGACTGGTAAAAAGGTCCTCTGAGTAGACCATGCCTCACAAATATGTCAATCACTATGGCATGCATGCAGGGAAGTTTAGTCCCCAGCTGCAGAAATGCCATAAAAGTAAAAGCGCAAGTGTTGTGTACAAATAATGTGTGCAATAGCAAAAAAAAGTAACCAACTCGACAATTACTACTTATGTTAAAAAAAATGGAACATTTTGCAGTCCCTTAAAAAATTTCTGGGGACATTGGGACAGAGGCCTCTATTTATCAAATTCTGGCTGACCTGATCCGACAGTGCGGATCAGGTCCGCCAGACCTCGCTGAATACGGAGAGCAATATGCTCTCCGTATTCAGCATTGCACCATCAGCTCACAAAAGCTGCTGGTGCAACGCCGCCCCCTGCAGAATCGTGGCCGATCGGCCGCCAGCAGGAGGGTGTCAATCAACCCGATCGTACTGGATTGGGTTGAATTGCGGCGATGTCTGTCCGCCTGCTCAGAGCAGGTGGACAGGTTATGGAGCAGCGGTCTTTAGACCGCTGCTTCATAACTGGTGTTTCTGGTGAGCCTGCAGGCTCACCAGAAACACGAGGCCTCAAGCTCTATCCGGAGCTTGATAGATATGCCCCAGAGTATAAAAAACTGTGACAATTCCATCAAAAACGGGACATCTAGTCACCCTATTGTTGGCAGTTAACTTAATGTGTTCTAGAGAAGGATAAACATTCAGAATATGTCTTATAACTTGTGATACACCCAAAAGTTAACTTTATTATAGTTTATATCTTCCTCCAAATAGAAAAAAACTAATGTTAAATTTCAGTCAAATATCTTCCATTTAAAACACGGACAACAAATGTTAATGTGTAGTGATGTCTCAAACCTAAAAATTTCGGTTCGCGAACGGCGGACTCAAACTTCCGCAACTGTTCGCAAACCAGCAAACTGGGCGAACTGCCATTGACTTCAATAGGCAGGCAAATTTTAAAACCAACAGGGACTCTTTCTGGCCACAATAGTGATGGAAAAGTTGTTTCAAGGGGACTAACACCTGGACTGTGGTATGCCAGAGGGGGATCCATGGCAAAAACTCCCATGGAAAATTACATAGTTGATGCAGAGTCTGGTTTTAATCCATAAAGGGCATAAATCACCTAACATTCATAAATTGTTTCAAAAAAGTTTTGTTTTAAATATTGCATGCAACTGCAATTAGATTACACTAGCAGACTGATGTTTCACAGTCAAAAAAGTTTTTTTTTTAAATATTTACACTACTGTTATAACAAATATGATTGGTGGCACTAGTTGGCAAGTGGGCCTGGCACACACGCTGGCAGGCAGGCAACTGCAATTAGATTGCACTAGCAGACTGATGTTTCACAGTCAAAAAAGTTTTTTTTTAAATATTTACACTACTGTTACAACAAATATGAGTGGTGCCACTAACTTGGCAAGTGGGCCTGGCACACACGCTGGCAGGCAGGCAACTTCAATTAGATTACACTAGCAGACTGATGTTTCACAGTCAAAAAAGTTTTTTTCTTAAATATTTACACTACTGTTATAACAAATATGATTGGTGGCACTAGTTGGCAAGTAGGTCTGGCACACACACTGGCAGGCAACTGCAATTAAATAATACTAGCAGACTGATGTAAAAGTTTTTTTAAAAAAAATTACACTAATGTTACAACAGATATGAGTGGTGGCACTGAGGCTGGCAGTGGCAGGCTGGCCTGGCAACTGAAATTAGATTACACTAACAGACTGATGTAAAAGTTTTTTTAAAAATTTTTTACACTAATGTTACACCAGATATGAGTGGTGGCACTGAACAATTAGGCACAGTATATGCTGTGAGCCTGACACACAGGCTGACAGGCAGGCAAATGCAATTAGATTACAAAAAAAAAAAAAAAAAAACGACTGAAGTTCTAGCCCTAAAAAGGGCTTTTTCGGGTGCTGTCCTTACAGCAGAGATCAGATGAGTCCTTCAGGACTGTAGTGGACACTGAATACACTAGCCTAGCTAACGGTTTATAATATGTGTGGGTACAGTAAACGAGTAAGAGGAAAATTACAGCTAAACACAAACACCGCAGAAATGTGAAAATAGCCCTGGTCCCAAACGGACAGAAAATGGAAAAGTGTTGTGGTCATTAAGGGGTTAATGTACACTACTGTTACACCAGATATGAGTTGCACTGGTGTGACACTGGAGGAAACTGACTACTATTATTTCACAGTCAAAAAAGTGTTGTTTTTTTTAAATGTACACTACTGTTACACCAGATATGAGTGGTGGCACTGGGCAAGTGGGCACAGTATACGCTGTGAGCCTGACACACACGCTGGCAGGCAGGCAACTGCAATTAGATTACACAGGAAAAAAAAAAAAAAAGCAGACTGATGTTCTATCCCTAAAAAGGGCTTTTTGGGGTGCTGTCCTTACAGCAGAGATCAGATGAGTCCTTCAGGACTGTAGTGGACACTGAATACACTAGCCTAGCTATCAATTTCCCTATAAAATCAGCAGCAGCAGCACTATCCCTCCTCTCACTGAGGCCTAGATTTGGAGTTCGGCGGTAAAAGGGCTGTTAACGCTCCGCGGGTTTTTTTCTGGCCGCACCATAAATTTAACTCTGGTATCGAGAGTTCAAACAAATGCTGCGTTAGGCTCCAAAAAAGGAGCGTAGAGCATATTTACCGCAAATGCAACTCTCGATACCAGAGTTGCTTACGGACGCGGCCGGCATCAAAAACGTGCTCGTGCACGATTCTCCCATAGGAAACAATGGGGCAGTTTGAGCTGAAAAAAAACCTAACACCTGCAAAAAAGCAGCGTTCAGCTCTTAACGCAGCCCCATTGTTTCCTATGGGGAAACACTTCCTACGTCTGCACCTAACACCCTAACATGTACCCCGAGTCTAAACACCCCTAGCCTTACACTTATTAACCCCTAATCTGCCGCCCCCGCTATCGCTGACCCCTGCATTACACTTTTAACCCCTAATCTGCCGCTCCGTAAACCGCCGCCACCTACGTTATCCCTATGTACCCCTAATCTGCTGCCCTAACATCGCCGACCCCTATGTTATATTTATTAACCCCTAATCTGCCCCCCACAACGTCGCCGACACCTGCCTACACTTATTAACCCCTAATCTGCCGAGCGGACCTGAGCGCTACTATAATAAAGTTATTAACCCCTAATCCGCCTCACTAACCCTATCATAAATAGTATTAACCCCTAATCTGCCCTCCCTAACATCGCCGACACCTACCTTCAATTATTAACCCCTAATCTGCCGACCGGAGCTCACCGCTATTCTAATAAATGTATTAACCCCTAAAGCTAAGTCTAACCCTAACACTAACACCCCCCTAAGTTAAATATAATTTTTATCTAACGAAATAAATTAACTCTTATTAAATAAATGATTCCTATTTAAAGCTAAATACTTACCTGTAAAATAAATCCTAATATAGCTACAATATAAATTATAATTATATTATAGCTATTTTAGGATTAATATTTATTTTACAGGCAACTTTGTAATTATTTTAACCAGGTACAATAGCTATTAAATAGTTAAGAACTATTTAATAGTTACCTAGTTAAAATAATAACAAATTTACCTGTAAAATAAATCCTAACCTAAGATATAATTAAACCTAACACTACCCTATCAATAAAATAATTAAATAAACTACCTACAATTACCTACAATTAACCTAACACTACACTATCAATAAATTAATTAAACACAATTGCTACAAATAAATACAATTAAATAAACTATCTAAAGTACAAAAAATAAAAAAGAACTAAGTTACAGAAAATAATAAAATATTTACAAACATAAGAAAAATATTACAACAATTTTAAACTAATTACACCTACTCTAAGCCCCCTAATAAAATAACAAAGCCCCCCAAAATAAAAAATTCCCTACCCTATTCTAAAATACAAATATTACAAGCTCTTTTACCTTACCAGCCCTGAACAGGGCCCTTTGCGGGGCATGCCCCAAGAATTTCAGCTCTTTTGCCTGTAAAAAAAAACATACAATACCCCCCCCCCAACATTACAACCCACCACCCACATACCCCTAATCTAACCCAAACCCCCCTTAAATAAACCTAACACTAATCCCCTGAAGATCTTCCTACCTTGTCTTCACCATACCAGGTTCACCGATCCGTCCTGGCTCCAAGATCTTCATCCAACCCAAGCGGGGGTTGGCGATCCATAATCCGGTGCTCCAAAGTCTTCCTCCTATCCGGCAAGAAGAGGACATCCGGACCGGCAAACATCTTCTCCAAGCGGCATCTTCTATCTTCTTCCATCCGATGACGACCGGCTCCATCTTGAAGACCTCCAGCGCGGATCCATCCTCTTCTTCCGACGACTAGACGACGAATGACGGTTCCTTTAAGGGACGTCATCCAAGATGGCGTCCCTCGAATTCCGATTGGCTGATAGGATTCTATCAGCCAATCGGAATTAAGGTAGGAATTTTCTGATTGGCTGATGGAATCAGCCAATCAGAATCAAGTTCAATCCGATTGGCTGATCCAATCAGCCAATCAGATTGAGCTCGCATTCTATTGGCTGATCGGAACAGCCAATAGAATGCGAGCTCAATCTGATTGGCTGATTGGATCAGCCAATCGGATTGAACTATATTCTGATTGGCTGATTCCATCAGCCAATCAGAAAATTCCTACCTTAATTCCGATTGGCTGATAGAATCCTATCAGCCAATCGGAATTCGAGGGACGCCATCTTGGATGACGTCCCTTAAAGGAACCGTCATTCGTCGTCTAGTCGTCGGAAGAAGAGGATGGATCCGCGCTGGAGGTCTTCAAGATGGAGCCGGTCGTCATCGGATGGAAGAAGATAGAAGATGCCGCTTGGAGAAGATGTTTGCCGGTCCGGATGTCCTCTTCTTGCCGGATAGGAGGAAGACTTTGGAGCACCGGATTATGGATCGCCAACCCCCGCTTGGGTTGGATGAAGATCTTAGAGCCAGGACGGATCGGTGAACCTGGTATGGTGAAGACAAGGTAGGAAGATCTTCAGGGGATTAGTGTTAGGTTTATTTAAGGGGGGTTTGGGTTAGATTAGGGGTATGTGGGTGGTGGGTTGTAATGTTGGGGGGGGGGTATTGTATGTTTTTTTTTACAGGCAAAAGAGCTGAAATTCTTGGGGCATGCCCCGCAAAGGGCCCTGTTCAGGGCTGGTAAGGTAAAAGAGCTTGTAATATTTTTATTTTAGAATAGGGTAGGGAATTTTTTATTTTGGGGGGCTTTGTTATTTTATTAGGGGGCTTAGAGTAGGTGTAATTAGTTTAAAATTGTTGTAATATTTTTCTTATGTTTGTAAATATTTTATTATTTTCTGTAACTTAGTTCTTTTTTATTTTTTGTACTTTAGATAGTTTATTTAATTGTATTTATTTGTAGCAATTGTGTTTAATTAATTTATTGATAGTGTAGTGTTAGGTTAATTGTAGGTAATTGTAGGTAGTTTATTTAATTATTTTATTGATAGGGTAGTGTTAGGTTTAATTATATCTTAGGTTAGGATTTATTTTACAGGTAAATTTGTTATTATTTTAACTAGGTAACTATTAAATAGTTCTTAACTATTTAATAGCTATTGTACCTGGTTAAAATAATTACAAAGTTGCCTGTAAAATAAATATTAATCCTAAAATAGCTATAATATAATTATAATTTATATTGTAGCTATATTAGGATGTATTTTACAGGTAAGTATTTAGCTTTAAATAGGAATTATTTATTTAATAAGAGTTAATTTATTTCGTTAGATAAAAATTATATTTAACTTAGGGGGGTGTTAGTGTTAGGGTTAGACTTAGCTTTAGGGGTTAATACATTTATTAGAATAGCGGTGAGCTCCGGTCGGCAGATTAGGGGTTAATAATTGAAGGTAGGTGTCGGCGATGTTAGGGAGGGCAGATTAGGGGTTAATACTATTTATGATAGGGTTAGTGAGGCGGATTAGGGGTTAATAACTTTATTATAGTAGCGCTCAGGTCCGCTCGGCAGATTAGGGGTTAATAAGTGTAGGTAGGTGTCGGCGACGTTGAGGGGGGCAGATTAGGGGTTAATAAATATAACATAGGGGTCGGCGATGTTAGGGGTAGCAGATTAGGGGTACATAGGGATAACGTAGGTGGCGGCGATTTGCGGTCGGAAGATTAGGGGTTAATTATTTTAAGTAGCTTGCGGCGACGTTGTGGGGGGCAAGTTAGGGGTTAATAGATATAATACAGGGGTCGGCGGTGTTAGGGGCAGCAGATTAGGGGTACATAAGTATAACGTAGGTGGCGGTCGGCAGATTAGGGGTTAAAAATTTTAATCGAGTGGCGGCGATGTGGGGGGACCTCGGTTTAGGGGTACATAGGTAGTTTATGGGTGTTAGTGTACTTTAGGGTACAGTAGTTAAGAGCTTTATAAACCGGCGTTAGCCAGAAAGCTCTTAACTCCTGCTATTTTCAGGCGGCTGGAATCTTGTCGTTAGAGCTCTAACGCTCACTGCAGAAACGACTCTAAATACCGGCGTTAGGAAGATCCCATTGAAAAGATAGGCTACGCAAATGGCGTAGGGGGATCTGCGGTATGGAAAAGTCGCGGCTGAAAAGTGAGCGTTAGACCCTTTAATCACTGACTCCAAATACCAGCGGGCGGCCAAAACCAGCGTTAGGAGCCTCTAACGCTGGTTTTGACGGCTACCGCCGAACTCTAAATCTAGGCCTAAGAATGCAGGATCAGAATGAATCTAAAATGGCTGCTGCCCAGGAGCTGGGAGGGTCTGGGAGGGAGTGTCTGCTGCTGATTGGCTGAAATGTGTCTGCAGACTGTGAAATACAGGGTCAAAGTTTACTCAATGATGACGAATAGGGGGCGGATCGAACATCGCATATGTTCGCCCACCGTTGCGAACGCGAACAAGCTAAGATCGCCGGGAACTGTTCTCCGGCGAACTGTTCGCGACGTCACTATTAATGTGTATGTTTGTGTATATTTTGTTCTAAATGATTGATTGCTCACTGGCTAATAAAAATTTTTATATTGTTTTATTGGTTGACAGTGACAAAAAAAATATCTTATAATATAGGAACATCTGTTTTACTAAAAACAAATAATACACTTGTAAATGCTGGTGTGACTGTTTTGCATTTTTATTGCCTGGCTGATGTACCTGTATACACTGCAACAAAGGTAAGGGTCTGCAGATTTCTTTTAGTTAGGTCTGAAATTTTATTGGGCTTTTATCTGGCATAATGGGTGGTGAGGGGGTGGGGCAAGCAACTAATGTCTTACTTGGACATTTAACTGTCATAATGGGGGGCTGCAGGGGAGATATATATGTGTATCTGAGGACTAAGTGGTATCATACAAAGTTTTCCAAATTACCAGCACTGTTTTTATAAACCTGCATCTGATGTGTTCTGTTACGAGGGCATATAACTAACATTCTTCAAGGACCATGCATCTGATCTAGGATGCTGGTTGTATATGTAGCTGGAACAATGTGTTTGTCTGACCTTTACAGACTATACATTTAGATAGCCTAACAGAGACTACACTAGTCATGCCTAGGAGGTTTAGTTTGTAAATGTGTCTGGCATAAGCTAGCTTCATGCATCTAATCTGGGACCTCTGATAGACATATAAGGTTAAAGGGACATGGAACCCAACAATTTTCTTTCATGATTCTGATAGAGCATACAATTTCCAATGTACTTCTTTTATCTAATTGGCTTTATTCTCTTGGTATTCTATGTTGAAAAGCATATCTAGATGTGCTCAGGCACTAGCTACAAATCGGTGGCTAATCTTGAATGCCCATTTTCATTGGCTTACAAATGTGATCAGCAAGCTCTCAGGAGTGTATTGCTGCTTCCTCAATAAAAGATACCAAGAGAATGAAGCAAAATTGAAAAGGTGTTTAAACATGTATAATCTATCTGAATCATGAAAGAAAAAATGTTGGGTTTCATGTCCCTTTAAAGTCTCATTAAGGCATATAACTAGGCTGCAAAGGGTTCTTGCATCTGGTTTCAATTGCTAATGAAGGCCTCGATCACATACTTGGCGTTGTGCGCAAAAAAGAGTGTCTCCAATTTTGTGGGGAATCGTGCAATCACATACCCAGCACAGCAGACAACTTACGCATATTGTGGGAGGCCCCCGCAATTTTAAAGTGTGATTTTAACATAAAATAAAATTAGTCTTTATTTTTCAGTTACGCGTTCTGGTGACCTGCTTGTGTAATGCCGCCCCCTGCAGATTAGCAGGGGGTGTCAATCAGCCGATTGTATAGGATCAGGCGGATTGATGTCCGCAGCCTCAGAGCAGGCGGGCCAGTTATGGAGCAGGGGTCTAAAGACCGCTGCTCCATAACTGCTGTTTCTGGCGAGCCTGAAGGCTTGCGCAGAAACAGGGGCATCAAGCTCCATTCGGAGCTTGATAATTTGGCCCCTAGTTGTTTACACAAACACCCTCCCCTCCACCCCTTATAAATATAGAACAATAGGACATTTACAAAATGAGATACATGTCTCACTTACTGCTGTTGCTGTGGAGAATGTGGGCAGTGGTGGATTTTATGGGTCCTGGAAATTGGGATTAATGACTTTTGAGGTTAATCTGTGTGTGGGCTGCAGGTTGGGGTCAGCTGCTACCATTACTGCCAAATGGCAATAAACTGGACTCCCGACTGAAATAAAAACAAAAGTCAAAAACAGTAAATAAGCTTTTTCTTAATGTTCCTTTAACACTGAACCCTTGTAACGTTTTCTGTTTAAAAAGAAAAAAAAGTATATATTACATGCAGTAGCAGCAAATCAGTTGACTCCAGTGCTTCATTATAGAAGTATGTGTCAAACAATCACTAGGCTTTCACATTTTTCAAATAGTGGACTAGATTTAACCCCTAAATTGCAACAACCCGCTCCACAACTGCCTACTCTACCTAACCCCTAAACTGTTTCTATCACCACCTTAAAGGGATAGTAAAGTCAAACTTACATGTTTCAAATAGGGCATTTAATTTTAAACAACTTTCTTATTTACTTTTATCATCAAATTTGCTTTGTTCTCTTGGTATTCTTAGTTGAAAGTTAAACCCAGGTAGGCTCATATGCTAATTTCTAAGCCCTTGAAGGCCGCCTCTTATCTGAATGCATTTGACAGTTTTTCACAGCTAAAGGGCGTTAGTTCACGTGTTTCATATAGATAACATTGTGCTCACGCATGTGCAAGTCTGTTAAACAGCCTGTTTCATTGTAGTAACACAAAAGCACTAATAGCAGTAGCTTATACTTAAATGATTGCAATATGTGTTATTTATAATTTTAAAAGAATTTTATCTTTAACCTCTTAGTGACCACAGCACTTTTCAATTTTCTTACCGTTAAGGACCAGGGCTATTTTTACATTTCTGGGGTGTTTGTGTTTAGCTGTAATTTTCCTCTTACTCATTTACTGTACCCACACATATTATATACCATTTTTCTCGCCATTAAATAGACTTTCTTAAGATATAATTATTTTAATTATCCTATATTATAAAAGACAAGTGTTTGTCTGAAGCCGTCATGAGCAGTACAGACAAACACTTGGCCTTAGGTACACAGCATACAAGCAGCTGTGAGATAGGGAGCGCGAGCTACTCAACAGCTGTGAGGTCTGCTGCGTGAGAAGCGGCAACGCGCTCCCCAGACCTCACAGCTGTTTGTGGCCGACGGGAGCGTCGCGAGGGGCGTGGCCGGGCGCCGCGAGGGGCGTGGCCGGGCGTCGCGAGGGGCGTGGCCGGGCGTCGCGCGGGGCGTGGCCAGGCGGGTGTTGCCGCGATGGGGCGTGGCGGGGCGGGGTCCCGCGAAGACAGAGCCAGAGAGGGAGCAGGAGGGTGGGGGGCAGAGAGCCAAAGAGAAGGGGGGGGGGCAGAGAGCCAGAGAGAAGGGGGGGGCAGAGAGCCAAAGAGAAGGGGGGGCAGAGAGCCAAAGAGAAGGGGGGGGGGGCAGAGAGCCAAAGAGAAGGGGGGGGGCAGAGAGCCAAAGAGAAGGGGGGGCAGAGAGCCAAAGAGAAGGGGGGGGGGCAGAGAGCCAAAGAGAAGGGGGGGCAGAGAGCCAAAGAGAAGGGGGGGGGGAGAGCCAAAGAGAAGGGGGGGGGGAGAGAGAGCCAAAGAGAAGGGGGGGGAGAGAGAGCCAAAGAGAAGGGGGGGGGGAGAGAGAGCCAAAGAGAAGGGGGGGGGGGAGAGAGAGCCAAAGAGAAGGGGGGGGGAGAGAGAGCCAAAGAGAAGGGGGGGAAGAGAGCCAAAGAGAAGGGGGGGAGAGCCAAAGAGGGGGGAGAGAGAGAGCCAAAGAGGAAAAAGAGCCAAAAAGGAGAGAGAGCCAAAGAGGGGGGAGAGAGAGCCAAAGAGGGGGGAGAGAGAGCCAAAGAGGGGGGGGGAGCCAAAGGGAGGGGGAGAGAGCTAAAGGGGGGGAGAGCCAAAGAGGGGGGAGAGAGAGAGCCAAAGAGGAAAGAGAGCCAAAGAGAGAGACAAAGAGGGGGGAGAGAGAGCCAAAGAGGGGGGGGCAGAGCCAAAGAGGGGGGGGAGAGCCAAAGAGGGGGGGAGAGAGCCAAAGAGGGGGGGAGAGCGCCAAAGAGGGGGGGAGAGAACAAAAGAGGGGGGAGAGAGCCAAAGAGGGGAGGGGAGAGAAAAAGAGGGGGGGGGGGAGCCAAAGAGGGGGGGAGCCAAAGGGGAGGGGGGAGCCAAAGGGGAGGGGAGAGCCAAAGAGGGGGGAGAGAGAGAGCCAAAGAGGAGAGAGAGCCAAAGAGGGGGGAGAGAGAGCCAAAGAGGGGGGAGAGAGAGCCAAAGAGGGGGGAGAGAGAGCCAAAAGGGGGGGGGAGCCAAAGAGGGGAGAGAGAGAGCCAAAGAGGAGAGAGAGCAAAAGAGGGGAGAGAGCCAAAGAGGGGGGGGGGAGAGCCAAAGAGGGGGGGGAGCCAAAGAGGGGGGGGGAGAGCCAAAGGGGGGGGAGAGCCAAAGAGGGGGGAGAGAGAGCAAAAGAAAGGATGGAGAGAGCCAAAGAGGGGAGAGAGAGAGCAAAAGAGGGGAGAGAGAGAGCAAAAGAGGGGAGAGAGAGAACAAAGGAGAGGGGGGAGAGAAAGCAAAAGAGAGGGGGTAAAGAAAGCAAAAGAGAGGGGGGAAGAGAGAGCAAAAGAAAGGGGGGAGAGAGCAAGGGGTGGGACCGCTGTTCTGAAAAAAATGGCCCGTGTACACGGGCTTTAGTACTAGTATCATATAATTTACTATAAAAAATATAAAATATGATTAAAAAATGGAAAAAACACACCTTTTCAAATTTGACCCCCAAAATCTGTTACACATCTACAGCCACCAAAAAACACCCATGCTAAATATTTTATAAATTTTGTCCTGAGTTTAGAAACACCCAATGTTTACATGTTATTTGCTTTTTTTGCAAGTTATAGGGCTATAAGTACAAGTAGCACTTTGCTATTTCTAAACCATTTAAAAAAAAAAAAAAAAAAAATTAGCGATAGTTACATTGTAACACTGATATCTGTCAGGAATCCCTGAATAACCCTTGACGTGTATATATTTTTATTTATTAGACAACCCAAATTATTGATCTAGGACCATTTTGATATATTTCATGCCACCATTTCACCGCCAAATGCGATCAAATAAAAAAATCATTCACTTTTTCACAAACTTTAGGTTTTATAGCTTTGGCATTACTTTTTGGTAATTAGAAGGCTGCTAAATGCCGCTGCGCACCACACTTGTATTATGCTCATGACCTTTTCACAAACTTTAGGTTTCTCACTGAAATTATTTACAAGCATCTTGTTCATTTATGGCACAAATGGTTGTAAAAGCTTCTCTTGGTTCTCTTTTGTTCAGAAATAGCAGACATATATGGCTTTGGCATTGCTTTTAGTCAATTAGAAGGCCGCTAAATGCCACTGTGCACCACACTTGTATTATGCCCAGCTGTGAAAGGGTTAATTAGGTAGCTTGTAGGGCTAATTTTAGCCTTAGTGTAGAGATCAGCCTCCCACCTGACACACCCCACCCCCTGATCCCTCCTTGACCCCTCTCAAACAGCTCCCTTTCCTCCCCACCCCACAATTGTCACCACCATCTTAAGTACTGGCAGAAAGTCTGCCAGTACTAAAATAAAAGGCTTAATTTTTTGTGTATATATATATATATATATATATATATATATATTAAAAAAAAATTCCGCAGTGTAGGATCCCCAATAAGCCCCCAATCTTCCTGATCTCTCCAAAACAGCTCTTTAACCCTCCCCTCTAACTATTTGCCGCCATATTTGGTACTGGCAGCTGTCTGCCAGTACCCAGTTTTCTACAAAAATAAATTGCAATTTTTCTGTAGTGTAGCTGCCCCCCTCCATACCCTCCCCCATCCCAGATCCGTTTCCCCAACACTTATTTCCCTCTCACTCTCCCTTCTTCCCTCTCCATCCACCAACATACACTTAATGTGTAGTGGGAGCCCTCATGTGGGCACGCGCGCATCCTCTGCTGTGCATTCCCAAATCTGGAACGCCTCTCCAGCAATAGGCCACCCACCCGCCTCCCTCGTATCCCTCCCATGCCACCAATGATCAGCACCATCTCTGTCCGATGCAGAGAGGGCCAAAGAGTGGCCCTCTCTGCATCGGTTTGCTTAAAAAAGGGTATTGCATGATGCCTCAATATTGAGGCATCGCTGCAATACCCTGAAAGCTGCTGGAAGTGATCAGGATCGCTTTCAGAGCTTGAAACCCCAGAGGATGTGCTAGACACATCCCTGGTCGTTAACAACTGTTTTTTTGTAGTACGTGCCTGGCACATCCTTGGTCATTGAGGGGTTAAATCCTTTTTTTTTTTTTATTTATTGAAGAAATATTACATACAATAAGTGTTAACAGACACCGAAGGTTATCTAGTTCGATATTATACAAAAAGCATTTGGCATCTTAGGATACAGGTTAATGTTGCTTTCTAGTCTTTTGTGTGTATTTCTTTTCAACTCAAACTTATACAAACAAACAACTTGTTCACTCTACAAAGTACTTATTGAGGCTAAGTCCCAACAGAGATAAGAGTCCTTTCCTCTTCCTGAGGTATAAACTTCCATGCCATATTCCTTTATTCATATATTAGATCTCTTCTGCAATATAGATTGTTATATATGTAGAACCACTTTCGGGTGGAGAGATATAAAAATCAAGCAAAAAATTTCTAAGGCAATTAGAATACCTGATTATTTTTCAGATGGCCATATTCCTCTAGGTCTAGGAGATCATCAACTGTGTCAGTCCACATAATTTTCGAAGGGGTTAGGGGGCTCTTCCAGTGTCTGGCTATTAATGATTTCGCGGCATTAAGGCAGTTCTGTATAAGGCATGATCTCAATCTACATTTTACCTTGGGAAGGTCATTTAGTAATGCTATTCTGGGAGTCAGTGAAAGGTCCTGTATGAGGGATTTCTTAAGGAAAGATTCTATTAGTTGCCACAAAGGTTTTATCTTAGGACACTGCCACCATATATGAATTAAAGACCCATGTCCTCCACAGCCTCTCCAACACAACCTAGAGGCTTCTGGATATATAGAGTGTAGGCGAGTGGGAGTTAAATACTATCTTGTAAGAACTTTAAAATTTAGTTCTAAGATTTGTGGCGAGGTAGAAGATTTACGTGTTTTATTAAAAATGTTTCTCCACTCTGTTTTGTCCATGTCTAGGTGTAAGTCATGTTGCCATTTAGCTGTATAAGAAGGGAGTAATGCAGAACCATAAGTTTGTAATTGTCTGTGGGATAGCGCTAGGGGATGGCAGATTGTTGTGTTCTGCAGGCATAGCAATTCAAACGGTGTGGGTGTTCTCAATAGGTCTGCTTTATGAGGGCATGACGCTATATAGTGTGAGAGTTGTGCATGTTTTAACCAGCTCCCTGGACGTCCCCCACGCTTGGAGGAACTTTTTTAATTTAGAATAGGGTAGGGCATTTTTTTATTTTGGGGGGTTTGTTATTTTATTAGGGGGCTTAGATTAGGTGTAAGTAGCTTAAAATTGTTGTAATATTTTTAAAATGTTTGTAACTTATTTTTTTATTTTTTGTAACTTAGCTTTTTTTATTTTTTGTACTTTAGTTAGTTTATGTAATTTTATTTAATTGGAGTTATTTGTAGGTAGTTTATTTAATTTATTTAATGATAGTATAGTGTTAGGTTTAATTGTAACTTAGGTTAGGATTTATTTTACAGGTAATTTTGTATTTCTTTTAGCTAGGTAGTTATTAAATAGTTAATAACTATTTAATAACTATTCTAACTAGCTAAAATAAATACAAAGTTACCTGTAAAATAAATATAAATCCTAAGATAGCTACAATGTAATTATTAATTATATTGTAGCTATCTTAGGGTTTATTTTACAGGTAAGTATTTAGTTTTAAATAGGAATAATTTATTAAAGTATAGTGTAGTGATAGGTGTAATTGTAACTTAGGTTAGTTTTTATTTTACAGGTAAATTTCTCTTTATTTTAGCTAGGTAAGCTATTAAACAGTTAATAACTATTTAATAGCTATTGTACCTAGTTAAAATAAATTGAAAGTTACCTGTAAAATAAAAATAAATCCTAAGATAGCTACAATATAATTATTATTTATATTGTAGCTATATTAGGGTTTATTTTACAGGTAAGTATTTAGTTTTAAATAGGATTAACTTAGTTAATAAGAGAAATATTATTTAGATTTATTTAATTAATATTTAAGTTAGGGGGGTGTTAGGGTTAGTGTTAGACTTAGGTTTAGGGGTTAATAATTTTATTACAGTGGCGGCGGTGTAGTGGGGGGCAGGATAGGGGTTAATACATTTATTATAGGTGGCGACAGTGTAGGGGGGGCAGGATAGGGGTTAATAAATTTAATATAGGTTGCGGCGGGTTCAGAGAGCGGCGGTTTAGGGGTTAAACTATTTATTTATTTGCGGCGAAGTCCGGGATCAGCAGGATAGGGGTTAATAACTTTATTATAGAGGGCGGCGGTATAGGGGGGGCAGGATATGGGTTACTAGGTATCATGTAGGTGGCAGCGGTGTCCGGGAGCAGCGGTTTAGGGGTTAATACATTTATCAGAGTTGTGGCAGGGTCTAGGAGTGGCGGTTTAGGGGTTAATACATTTATCAGAGTTGCGGCAGGGTCTAGGAGCGGCGGTTTAGGGGTTAGTATCTTTTTTTAGTTGCGGGGGGCTCCGGGGGCGCCGGTATAGGGGGGTAGAACAAGAGCAGCGAGATCGGATGAGTGATAACTCTCACAGTCCGCTGCTCATCGCCCCGCTGCTTTTTGACAGCTTTATTTGATAACTTAGTTTTAATTTTTCAGGTCCGCGGCGGCGAAGGTAGGCGCGCTTAGGCGGGCGTATTGGGCCGGCGAAGGCAGGAAAGTTGACACGTTGATAACTACCCCGCCATGTGTGATCCCATTCCTGAGTTCTATAAATCTTTTTTTTTTTTTTTAATGATTTCTGAGGTTTTCTTTTACTTCCTGTCCCAGCCCCTCAAGGAGCAAGAGGCCTCAAAAAGAAGGCAAACGTATAGGGCTTGATTAAAAGTGGAGCACTAAATTATTGAGCTCCCGCAAATTTGCACCTTTGCGGGAGCTCAATAATTAACCAGCCATTACAAGTGACTAGATATTGCTACCGCAAAATCGTGGTAGCAATAAGCACTCCGAAAATTAACCAGAGATTAGATCTCTGGTTAATTTTCTAAAAGTGCCCCAAATACTCTCAAAATAGATGGCATTATAGTTTTTTTATTTTAAAAAAAAATCAAGTATTTTTTTTATTTAAAAAAAAAAAAAAAACTGCACAGGGCAGTTTTGGGGCTTTAAAGTTGGTGGGAGTGGGTTGTTAGAAAAAAAAAACGGCAATGAAAAGTGCAGTCTATGGGAACTGTGTTCTAATAGACCTCAATGTAAATATATACATATGTATATGTTTATATACATATATATTTATGTGCTAATATGTGTATATACATATATATTTATGTACAAAATTTCAAAAATCCCAGCCACTGAGTCTTAGAATCAAAAAGTTTTATTCTTCAACAAAAGATATGATCAAAATTGATCTTTCACAAAAAGCAATCATGAGTATCAAGGAAACATCAGGTGTAAGTTCACTCAAATCCACACATACCCCATCCACCAAACACATTCGTATCTAACCCTCAGCAAAATAAAGAAAAACATCAAAGCAAAAACAATCATCAGAAAAATAAATGCAATGTCACTCCCAGGGCGTCCCCAGAGAGTGAATATTACGACACCACCCACTCAGGACCTCAAAGGATCAAGAACCATTGCGAGTGTCCACTCAATCTTCAACTCTGTAGTATTATATTAACCAAGAGTGTCTCGTATTAATTGTGGCAACTCCCAAAACAAGAATGTCTCATTCGTTATAAAGCCTCCAGCTGTAACAATATGTATCTGTTTGAAACCATCAGCAATTTGTCTACTTGCCACTGTATAAAGGTGGTCACAGGAGACATGAAATATTATGGTATTTGTAATCCATCATAGTGAATGCTGGTAACGGCTATAGTGACAAATCTTGTAATTGTTGAAATCTTTTGGTTCAGATGTCCCTTTAACCTGACGTGCTACTGGCCATACATTATGTTGCGGGGAGCTGTGAACGTACTAACGGCCCAAACACACACCCTTTTCACACTTCACTCACGGTATTGTGCACTGTCCCTTTATAGCAGAGGATATATCACACTCCACATTTTCCTTTTCACCAAAACTGCGAGTATCTCATACCCTCGTGGCAGTTCGTGACCATTAATGTGTTGTGAATGTGTTGTAAACAAAGCAAATGCTTGAACAGTGGTGTTACCTCCTTCAGTGTAATGATTATATGATTCATTTGTTAGAAATATCATATTTGTGAGAATAAGCATAGAATAGGGTCAGAAAGAGGGCCTTTGAGACATGCGTTGCCTTAACCGACTGCATATAGTCTCCCTAATTTTTCACACAAATAGGATATCCCGTAGCGGGACCCCCGGTATTGAACAAATTGCACTCAATATGAAATATTAACTTATACTGATTAAACACGCTGTGCGCGGAATACTGATGAGAGGGAATGTTTCGTTTAAGGTACGTTGATTGATGGCAGATACAGAGCTATAATTGAAATTTGCCGCGGATGCCTATATATATACATTTATAATTCCCTGAACAGAGAAAGTACAACGGTTGGATCTTGAAGGTGTCATATATTGACATATTCTCACTGGGGAGTTATGTGGAGCCTATTTAGTACCTGCTCGGCAGCGATCACCAGCTATTCGTGAGTCTTAGATTCATTCGTTTTCTATCTCAGCAATGCTTTCACAAACACGAGTGTAGAATGTGACGTTAGAGTGGGGGTGTGTATGCGAGTAGCCAATGAGATTACTATTGATTCTATTTAAGTCACACCTCCACCCCATTACCTGTAAATTCCTTGAGAAAGGGGCGGAGTCCCGAAACGCGCGTCGGAACGAGGAGACGCCACCACAGCTACCTGGATATCGTGCTATCTAAGCCACAGAAATTGCGAGGTGAGACTAGATACCCATACGGGGGGCCCATAGAAACCACACTGAAGACAGAGAGTCTCACGGCACTATCGACATATGCACATATACGCTGAAGGAGGTAACACCACTGTTCAAGCATTTGCTTTGTTTACAACACATTCACAACACATTAATGGTCACGAACTGCCACGAGGGTATGAGATACTCGCAGTTTTGGTGAAAAGGAAAATGTGGAGTGTGATATATCCTCTGCTATAAAGGGACAGTGCACAATACCGTGAGTGAAGTGTGAAAAGGGTGTGTGTTTGGGCCGTTAGTACGTTCACAGCTCCCCGCAACATAATGTATGGCCAGTAGCACGTCAGGTTAAAGGGACATCTGAACCAAAAGATTTCAACAATTACAAGATTTGTCACTATAGCCGTTACCAGCATTCACTATGATGGATTACAAATACCATAATATTTCATGTCTCCTGTGACCACCTTTATACAGTGGCAAGTAGACAAATTGCTGATGGTTTCAAACAGATACATATTGTTACAGCTGGAGGCTTTATAACGAATGAGACATTCTTGTTTTGGGAGTTGCCACAATTAATACGAGACACTCTTGGTTAATATAATACTACAGAGTTGAAGATTGAGTGGACACTCGCAATGGTTCTTGATCCTTTGAGGTCCTGAGTGGGTGGTGTCGTAATATTCACTCTCTGGGGACGCCCTGGGAGTGACATTGCATTTATTTTTCTGATGATTGTTTTTGCTTTGATGTTTTTCTTTATTTTGCTGAGGGTTAGATACGAATGTGTTTGGTGGATGGGGTATGTGTGGATTTGAGTGAACTTACACCTGATGTTTCCTTGATACTCATGATTGCTTTTTGTGAAAGATCAATTTTGATCATATCTTTTGTTGAAGAATAAAACTTTTTGATTCTAAGACTCAGTGGCTGGGATTTTTGAAATTTTGTACTATTATTCAGTCTTTGACCGGACTTTATCCCGTGCCTGAGCGCACTAACTAGAAAGGGTGGTGCGGTCACACTTTATGGTATATATATTAATTTGGTCTGTGACGGGCACACTCATATTTGATGAGTACGATGGAAGGGACTAAGATGTTTGCTTACTCAGATTTGGATGCCTCACGAATAGCTACTTTATGTGTGGGTAATAGAGATTTTCTGAATAATGAGCCTGATGTTAAGGAACCGCCGAGTTTAGAACAGATGATTAAGCAGAAGATTGTGTATGAGTTACATTCAGTTACTTTAGCGGAGTATTTTAGACAGAAGCGCATCCCAAGGGGTCTCAGGAGTCATCTCCACCCCACATTATTTAGGGAAAATTCAGAATACTGTGATAAATTTGAGGGCATTTTAAATAAATGCTCCTATGATATTTTGATTTTGACAATAGAGTATATACAGAAGGAACTACCCAAGATGCAGCAAGAGATAGATAAGGTGGAACTATCTCTTAAGGAGTTAAAATCTGAAACAGATTTCAGCAATTTTAAATCCAAACTGGACAGTGACCTTTCTGCCTTCAAAAAGGGTTTAGAAAGTAAAAAATATAAGAAATTTCAGAGAGATCTCACTGATTATCAAAATAATAAAGTTTATAGATGGCGCAATCCAGACTTTACACCTTTTAGAAGATTTAGAAGAGGGACACAAGTATACAATTTCCCAGGAGAGTCCTCCTCTGATAGTGATTTCAGTGACTCCTCAATCCCTTTTCCCTTAAGAGGACGTGGAACAAGAAATCGAAGAAGAGGAAGAGGAGGGGGGGGAGGAAACACCGGAGATACAACATACCAGATCTCAACCCGACAGAATCGGAGGGAGCAGAGAGTTTAGTAGTTAACATATCAGGGATTGAGATAAGTGAGGCAATCAAAGGGGTATTACAAAAGGGATTATCCTTTGTCCCTACTACAACCCCAGACTTTTTTGAATTAGAATGTGATCTTCATCGTTTTTTTAGGAACTTGAGATTAAAGAGTTTCTTTGCGAACAAAGGAGACGTTAACATCACTGAGCCTACCAGTCCCTTTCAATTCCATGTACAAAATATTAGACCCAAGAGTACTTTTAATCCTCCCCACACGAATGCTTCAGTTGAAGCATATATTACCCTAATTAAAAAAGATTTTGAAAAATTTAAAAGAAATTTCCGTACAAAAATGAAGTCTAACATCTCCAAACAAGAGAAATTAGCACTGATATCCATTCAGAAGAATGAGGACTTGATCCTGAAGCCAGCTGACAAGGGTGGTGCCCTGGTTATCATGCATAAGAACAAATATAAGGAGGAGGTCCTCCGCCAATTACAGGACACAGAGAATTATGCTAAATTGACGGCTGACCCTTCACCGAGGGTAAAGAACAAAATTAGCAAGATAATTGAGGAAGCTTTAGCCTCTGATATCATTACTAAGAAACAGGCAAAATTCCTGATCAAAGAACATCCGATTATACCGGTATTTTATGTATTACCCAAAATACATAAAAGACTTATTGATCCTCCCGGTCGACCTATTGTCGCGGGTACGGATTCAATGTTCCAACCATTAGCAGTATTCGTAGATCAACTCATCAGACCTTTATTAGGTTATTTAAGTTTGTATTTACAGGACACGACTGACTTTCTGTGCAAGATATCTCCATTGGTGGTCCCTATGAATAGCCAACTGGTCACAATGGACATAGCCAGTCTCTATACCTCGATTCCTCATGAATTAGGAATAGAGGGAGTATTCTATTTCTTAGAGAAGGACAATTTGTATTCACCGAATGAAAGGAGACTTATCAAAGATCTCTTAAAGATCATTTTATATGAAAATTTTTTTCTATTTGAAGATACATTCTATGTCCAAAAACAAGGAACAGCCATGGGCTCAAACGTAGCACCTACATATGCGAACTTATTTGTAGGGAAGTTTGAGGAGGATGTGGTCTATAAAGATGAAGACTATAAAAAATCTGTCTTAGGCTGGTACCGTTACATAGATGACGTCTTCTTTGTTTGGACTGGTAGTGATGATGGCTTGATACAATTTGTATCAAAACTTAATTCGGCACATGAATCTCTTAAGTTTACTATGGAAGCAAGTAAGTCCAAGGTGAGCTTTTTAGACACCATGATATCGATCATAGATCAGAAACTCAGAAGTGATTTATTCTCCAAAGAAACGGATCAGAATAATACCTTACGGTATGAAAGTTTCCATCCCCCTTCTCTGATTAAGAACCTCCCATTAGGCCAATTACTGCGGACTAAAAGGATTGTGGATGATCCAGGAATTTGCCTACAGAGACTGGATGAAATGTCTAAAAAAATTTTATACAGAGGATATCCAGTGCATATTCTGGAAGATAACATGAATAAAGTACTGAACATTGACAGGGCTAGTTTATTGAGTAAGACTACTCGTGAAGTTAAAAAATTTTCAGTGCCCTTTGTGAGTCATTTTGGTTCACATAGCAAGGTCTTCAAAAGGATAATCTTACAACATTGGCACCTGTTAAGGGAGGATACACAGGTGGGCAAGATCTTTAAAGAGACTCCACTATTCTCTTTTCGGAGAAATAAAAACCTGAAAGATGAATTAATACGGGCTGATTGGGGTTCCATGAGAAAACCAACTACAATTAATAAGAAAGGCTCCTTTTCTTGCATGAACTGTGCCCTCTGCCATTCTATGTTACAAGGGGATCATATTACCCACCCCTTATCAGGTAAAAGGATTCCGATTAATGGCAGGTTCTCCTGCAATTCTAAATATGTTATATATGTTATTAAGTGCCCATGTGGCCTAGCATATGTAGGAGAGACCACACAGACTGTCCGTGATAGGATACGCCAGCATAAAGCAGCCATAGGCAAGGATGACGAGGATGCACCTGTGGCCCATCATTTCACCCGATTGGCACACAACAAGAGCCAATTAAGGTTTCAAGTGATTGATGGGGTCTCCCCCTTATGGAGGGGAGGTGACAGACAGAAAATACTATTCCGTAAGGAGGCATTATGGATTAAAAAATTGGATACCATGGTCCCTAGAGGTCTTAATAGAGACATTTCCTGGGGAAATTTTATCTGAGCTTTTCAATAGTTCTTAATTGGCGAATTTCCTTCTCTGAATATGTCCTCTCTAAAAGATGAAAAACTGAAGAGAGGTAGGAAAGGGTATGAAGAATTGCGATGCTTTGGACATGAAAATCCAACAATACACATGGTATAGAGCCATGATAAAGGTTCAAATTAATTATAACTTGTGGACACTTAGATCCAATAACGGTAGTCCTGCGATATCTACGTAGGATGTATGGGATCTAGTTTCCTTTGGATAGAATTAACCATCTATCCTATAAATACGTTGAAGCAGAATCGATGACATAAGGGCAGTTCCTTCTGTAGGACTCATTTGTTATAGAAATTAGAACTGCGAGAAACAACATAGAATAGGGTAGGAAAAGGCTCTTTGAGACCCTTGGGATATGCTTTGTCTGAGCCGATTAATTGATTCTTTGGACAGAAAGATGCAATAATGTACATGGTCCGGATATACACTAACTCTAGTAGTTTCTTTTATATGATTCATTTGTTAGAAATATCATATTTGTGAGAATAAGCATAGAATAGGGTCAGAAAGAGGGCCTTTGAGACATGCGTTGCCTTAACCGACTGCATATAGTCTCCCTAATTTTTCACACAAATAGGATATCCCGTAGCGGGACCCCCGGTATTGAACAAATTGCACTCAATATGAAATATTAACTTATACTGATTAAACACGCTGTGCGCGGAATACTGATGAGAGGGAATGTTTCGTTTAAGGTACGTTGATTGATGGCAGATACAGAGCTATAATTGAAATTTGCCGCGGATGCCTATATATATACATTTATAATTCCCTGAACAGAGAAAGTACAACGGTTGGATCTTGAAGGTGTCATATATTGACATATTCTCACTGGGGAGTTATGTGGAGCCTATTTAGTACCTGCTCGGCAGCGATCACCAGCTATTCGTGAGTCTTAGATTCATTCGTTTTCTATCTCAGCAATGCTTTCACAAACACGAGTGTAGAATGTGACGTTAGAGTGGAGGTGTGTATGCGAGTAGCCAATGAGATTACTATTGATTCTATTTAAGTCACACCTCCACCCCATTACCTGTAAATTCCTTGAGAAAGGGGCGGAGTCCCGAAACGCGCGTCGGAACGAGGAGACGCCACCACAGCTACCTGGATATCGTGCTATCTAAGCCACAGAAATTGCGAGGTGAGACTAGATACCCATACGGGGGGCCCATAGAAACCACACTGAAGACAGAGAGTCTCACGGCACTATCGACATATGCACATATACGCTGAAGGAGGTAACACCACTGTTCAAGCATTTGCTTTGTTTACAACACATTCACAACACATTAATGGTCACGAACTGCCACGAGGGTATGAGATACTCGCAGTTTTGGTGAAAAGGAAAATGTGGAGTGTGATATATCCTCTGCTATAAAGGGACAGTGCACAATACCGTGAGTGAAGTGTGAAAAGGGTGTGTGTTTGGGCCGTTAGTACGTTCACAGCTCCCCGCAACATAATGTATGGCCAGTAGCACGTCAGGTTAAAGGGACATCTGAACCAAAAGATTTCAACAATTACAAGATTTGTCACTATAGCCGTTACCAGCATTCACTATGATGGATTACAAATACCATAATATTTCATGTCTCCTGTGACCACCTTTATACAGTGGCAAGTAGACAAATTGCTGATGGTTTCAAACAGATACATATTGTTACAGCTGGAGGCTTTATAACGAATGAGACATTCTTGTTTTGGGAGTTGCCACAATTAATACGAGACACTCTTGGTTAATATAATACTACAGAGTTGAAGATTGAGTGGACACTCGCAATGGTTCTTGATCCTTTGAGGTCCTGAGTGGGTGGTGTCGTAATATTCACTCTCTGGGGACGCCCTGGGAGTGACATTGCATTTATTTTTCTGATGATTGTTTTTGCTTTGATGTTTTTCTTTATTTTGCTGAGGGTTAGATACGAATGTGTTTGGTGGATGGGGTATGTGTGGATTTGAGTGAACTTACACCTGATGTTTCCTTGATACTCATGATTGCTTTTTGTGAAAGATCAATTTTGATCATATCTTTTGTTGAAGAATAAAACTTTTTGATTCTAAGACTCAGTGGCTGGGATTTTTGAAATTTTGTACTATTATTCAGTCTTTGACCGGACTTTATCCCGTGCCTGAGCGCACTAACTAGAAAGGGTGGTGCGGTCACACTTTATGGTATATATATATTTATGTGTTACTATGTGTATATACATATATATTTATGTGTTACAATGTGTATATACATATATATTTATGTGTTACTATGCGTATATACATATATATTTATGTGCTAATATGTGTATATACATATATTAACACATAAATACATATGTATATACACATAGTAACACATAAATATATATGTATATGCATATAATAACACATAAATACATATGTATATACACATAGTAACACATAAATATATACGTATATACACATAGTATCACATAAATATATATGTATATACACATAGTAACACATAAATATATATGTATATACACATAGTAACACATAAATATATATGTATATACACATAGTAACACATAAATATATATGTATATACACATATTAACACATAAATATATATGTATATACACATATTAACACATAAATATATATGTATATACACATATTAGCACATAAATATATATGTATATACATATATTAACACATAAATACATATGTATATATTCTTATACTTATATATTTAAAAATGCTGCCCATCGCTGCACTACTGTGACAGCATCAGAACGAGGCTCCCATAGGAGCCTATGGAAGCGCGCTCTCTTGAGTGCAATGCTTCCTAGCAATGTAAACACGAGCTCGTGTTCATATTGCAATTAAATTGTAGTTGCATGCAAGTGATATTTAGTGCTCTACTTGTAATCTGACCCATAGGGGTCAATTTACTAATGTGCGAGTGGACATGATACTATGTAGCGTATGATATCTGCTGCCCATCGATAAATGTAGCATACGCTGTCAGCATTTATCATTGCACCAGCAGTTCTTGTGTTCTGCTGGTGCAATACTCCCCCTGCAGATTCGCGGCCAGTCAGCCGCTAGCAGGAGGTGTCAATCAACCCGATCATATTGGATCAGGTTGATTTCTGTCCGCCGCCTCAGAGCAGGCGGACAGGTTATAGAACAGCGGCCTGAAGGCTCGCCGGAAGCACGGGGCATCAAGCTCCGTACATTGCTTGATAAATTAACCCAATAGTGTTTTTTTTAAGCGTTGCTAGGAGACATCACAATATAACTCCAATCAGTTTATTGCCCGTGATCAATATAGGACTTCTGCTACAAAAATCATGTGACCTAAAATTAAAGTTTTGCAATGTTGGCTTCCTTGTTTAGCTGTGGGCAAGGGCTAGACTGAAAATTTCTAAATGCTCATTTTTTAACACAATCTGTTTCTTTTTATGTTTACTTTAATCTAAAGAAACATGATAATAATTGTTGTTACTAAAGAAATATTGTTTTATATCCCTTTAAAAAGTGAAATGTGTGTAATTAACCTTTACCAAAACAATAAGGGCTAGATTATAAGTGGAGCGCAAAATATTGCTTCCGCAAAAGTGATATCTGCGCTCCACTTAGTAATATCAGTATGCACAAATGTGCACTAGTATTACAGGTTAGGTGCAATGCGAACACGACCTTGTGTTTGTATTGCAAGGAAGCTTTGCGCTCACAAGATGCACTCTTCCATAGGCAATGGGAGCCTCGTTCTCATACCGTGAGACACAGCATGAGAACTAGCTCAGCAAAGGGGGTAAGTCACGCAGTGATTGCCAGATGATTGTAAATATGTATATATATGAATACATACATATATATTTATGTGTTAATATGTGTATATACATATTTATTTACAGGGAACACACAGTTGTAAAGGCACTTTATAAAGGCCATCATAACTGCTTTTTGCACTTTGTTTTATAAGATAAAAGAATATTCTTTAGTTTGGGGCCAATTGGGTGTAATTTTGAAAATGAACTAGAGGTCT
Organism: Bombina bombina; assembly: GCF_027579735.1. Lineage (NCBI taxonomy): Eukaryota > Metazoa > Chordata > Amphibia > Anura > Bombinatoridae > Bombina > Bombina bombina. Next base: position 93,344,763 of record NC_069504.1, read on the forward strand.
AACCTCTGGTTAATTTTCTGAATGCTAAATGCTGCCACAAGCTCATGATAGCAATAACCATTTGTCACACACTCGTAAACAGGCAAATTCGCCCATTTACGTGTGTGTGACAACTAACCATCCATGATTGCAATATCTTAGTGCTTCACTTGTAATCTAGGCTTAAGTGTTTAAGACAACTAAATATATTGGAATAGTAGTATTATCGGTATAGTGGGCATGTATTTTTGATGCAAATAGAGAGATAGTGTATATATTTTGTGCATATCACAAAAGATATAAAGGCACTGATTCCAAAGAATGTCCCGACTCGACCCCGGATTCACAGTCACAGGCTATCCCGTATGCGGTGTTCTGATATTGAGTTTCCCGTAGTAGGAATCCAAACCAATGGGCAAAAGAGTTCACTTAGCCACCCTGGAATCAAATGAGCCCACAACAGAATGCCAGAAAAGGCACACCCTCGGCTACAACTAATCCAATTTTCAAGGAAAAAGTCCCGTTGATCGGGACAAAACGCGTAGAAGTTACTGGTTGATATTTTGTGACCCTGTGAGGCTTCCATAGATCCTCATGGGATTGAGGATTGGATTGGTTGTAGCCGAGGGTGTGCCTTTTCTGGCATTCTGTAGCGGGTTCATTTGATTCCAGGGCGGCTAAGTGAACTCTTTTGCCCATTGGTTTGGATTCCTACTACGGGAAGCTCAATATCAGCACACCGCATAGGGGATCACCTGTGACTGTGAATTTGGGGTCGAGTCAGGACATTTTTTGGAATTAGGGCCTTTGTATCTTTTGTGATGTGCAGTTTTAAATCGTCCATCCTGTGAGTTGCAATTTTAACGTGTGCAGTATTATTAAAGTCGGTATCCTACACTTGAATCTTGTCTGCGCTTCTCTCCTTGCATTTACATCTATTTTTGATGGGTTATCAATGTTGATAAACATGTACAACGGCTCTTATTATAAATTTGAAACCTTAATTGATTAATCAGGAAGATTCGCTATGATTTAGATGCCTAGGGGCGTATTTATCAAGCTCCGTATGGAGCTTGAAGGCCTGTGTTTCTGGCGAAAACCGACTGCTGCTCCATAACCTGCTCTGAGGAGGCAGACAGAAATCAATCCGATCGAATACGATCGGGTTGATTGCCACCCCCTGCTAGCGCCGTGAATCTGCAGGGGATGGCATTGCACGAGCAGTTCACAAAAACTGCTGGTGCAATGATAAATGCCAACAGCGTATGCTGTTGTCATTTATCGATGTGAGGCGTACAAGATACGCTACATCGTATCATGTCCGTCCGCACTATCATAAATATACCCCCTTATGTCTAGAATTAAGAAGTTACTGCATGAAATTAATATCTTGCAGAAGAAAGTGTCCACAAATTCTTTGCTTGACAATAGAGGAAGTGCAAACTTGCAAGATTTACTTCATCTAAAAAAAGGAGCCACTTCAATCTCACCAAGAGTTTACATTCTCATTGTAGCAAGTGGGGTTTTACTATGCAGGATAACAGCACTCTAACAAAATAAAAAAATAAAAATTAAACAAAATTAACAAAAATAACACAGCACCCTTTTTTAACCCCTGTGCCCAAGTGGATGTCAACCAACGTCATGCGGTGCATAGTCCATCACACATATATCTCATGAAGCCCAAGCTGTCTCGGTTGTCAAGTGACTTGCTGCTTGTGAGCTTTAAGCATCTGCCTTCATATGATAATGGAGCACGATAAGCCTGCGTCACTCTCTGTAATGATCATTCGTTAGTGACAGTGGGAGGTGTGGGAAGGAAGGAGGGAGGCAGTTGGGCGACCCAGTGGCAGAGGGGGGAGGGAGGGGAAGGAGACTACACTACAAAAAATAGTTTTTTCAAAGGAGAGGGAGGTATTGGTTGCTACGCTACAGAAAAAGAAAATCATAGGGGGCCCTACAAGATGAACATAGGGAGGGGAGAGCTGGGGAGGTTGAGTGGGAGGCCCAGTACATAAAAAAATATTCATAAATAAATAAATGTACTATAAACTGGGTACTGGTAGACAGCTACCAGTACCTAGATGGCTACCCCTATTGGAAGGGTTAGAGAAATGACTGGGAGGGATTAGGGAGGTGGGAGGGCTGAGGAAGGATCCCTACACTGCATACAGAAATAAAAAATGGGTGGGGTGGAGGACAGAACTGTTTGGGAGGGATCAGTTAGGGATTAGGGTGATGGGAGGTGTCAAATGGGAGGGTAATCCCTACATTACAATACTTTTACTCTCACTGGCTAATTAACCCCTTCATTGATGTGAATTTCAGAATTGTGGTACGCAGCTGCCATTAGCAGCCTTCTAATTACCAGAAAACTTTGCCATGCATGTTTGCTATTTCTGAACAAAAAACATCACAGATGTTGGGGGTGGCAGATTAGGGGGTTAATAAAATGTAACTAATGTTTGTGAGGCGGGAGTGTGGCGGTTTTGGGGTTAATATATTTATTAAAGTTGCGGCGATGTCCGGTCGGCAGATTAGGGGTTAAAATTTTATTTTTTTTAGTTTATGGGTGTTAGTGTACTTTTTAGCACTTTAGAGTTTTATGTTACGGCGTTAGCCCATAAAACTCTTAACTACTGACTTGACTAAATGCGGTACGAGTCTTGACAGGAGAGGGTCTACCGCTCACTTTTTCCAAGACTCGTAATACCGGCATTATGCAAGGCCAATTGAAAATATGGGATACGCAATTTACGTAAGTGGATTTGCGGTATGTTCGAGTCGCAGGAAAAAAATGAGCAGTACACCTGTACCTGCAAGACTCGTAATACCAGCGTTGGGACCTCTCAACGCTGCTTTTTAACCCTAACGCAAAACTCCTAATCTAGGCCCTAATGAGGCCAATCTTACTTGGATCGCTACTGGCTTCAGAGCTCGGAAAGACAAAAGAAGAGGCGCTCTGGTGCAGATAAACCTAACAAAAAGTGAGATCTTCTACTTTAGTGATTACTATGTACTCACAAGGATGTTTGCACCTCTAGTGCAATAATGTGCAGGCCGAAGCTTCAGAGCCGCTCGGCTGACTCTTGCTCTCCCGGTCTGCTCCTGGCGATGATCACGCCCCTATGTAAGGTAAAACACAGGACACCCTTGGTGCAGATTACCCCGACCAATGTCGGACAAACAACAGGTAGCCTGATGAAACGGCTTGTAGCCAAGAAACGCGTAGTGAAGCATTTTAAAGATTTTAATTAAAGATTTATTATTGTTCTACATTGTTTGGAAACTATTTTATTACTCGAAGTCTCCTCTACAGAATACCAATAGATGGTGTGAGAGTGGCTCCAGAGTATTTTAGTTTGTCCTGAAGCAGCGTTGTTCCCAGGTTGGCAGCCAGCCCTGAACATCGATCTTACAACCTGCAAAGCAGCTGTTACACCCGAAGAGAGTCAGCCGAATGGCTCTAAAGTTTCGGTCTGCTTGATATTGCACTGATGGTGCACACACGTTTGTGAGTATAATATTTCCAGCTCACTGTTGTTTGTCCGACATTGGTCGGGGTAATCTGCACCAAGGGTGTCCTGTGTTTTACCTTATATAGGGGCATGATCATCACCAGGAGCAGACCGGGAGAGCAAGAGTCAGCCGAGCGGCTCTGAAGCTTCGGCCTGCACATTAATGCACTAGAGGTGCAAACATCCTTGTGAGTACATAGTAATCACTAAAGTGGAAGATCTCACTTTTTGTTAGGTTTATCTGCACCAGAGCGCCTCTTCTTTTGTCTTTCCAGCACAAAGTCTATTATCACCGTATATTGTGGAGAGAGCTGCCATCTGTTTGGAGTCTTCCCTGCTCCCTTATAATCTCTGGACTTTCGTTTATGGTGGACAATTGTTCAAATACCAATAAGGACTTTGTATAAGTATATATTTGTATATTGCATATATTTAATGCCATTGGTTTTACTACATATATATTTTTATAAATTGTATTATAATTCAAACATATTTCCTAGGAGTAGCATAGATTAGGCGCACCTCTTTCCTTTTTTGGACAAACATTTATTTGTACAGTCCTACCTTCTTTCAGAGCTTGGAAGTTGTGGCCTTTAACATCAGCTACGCGAGAATCCCCCCCGGCAGGATGCCTTTCGGTTCCTGTTGTTAGTTGGCATCGTGAGCACAATCACAATACCTTACCTATTGTGCTGACTTAAAGATTTCTACAGAGGATCGATCGCTATTATTTTATAAGCTTTGCGCAACCTTCTTGCAGATCACCATGCTGCCCTAGAAGTAACGCTAGATGTGGTGTTTAAACCTGAAGCCCTAAAAGTATTCCAGCAAACTAAGCAAATCAAGCTTGTTTTAGTGGTGCACCTAGGCAGCAGTGCCTTGGGTCCCCAGCGCTACATAACTTCTTTGACACTAGAAATGGCTATCTCACTAGAGATAACTAAATAGGTGGTGCTCTAGAACACACACAAAGGATAAACAATATATACTATTAACAGATAAAACCAAAAAAAGTAAATACAAGGAGTAATATCAATGTCTCACACCCTTCACGTAGTTACTTCCTATTGCTTGGTGCTATTATGCACGTTTTATCTTTTGTAATTCATTATTATTTGTTTTATTAATTTCGACATCACTTGGGACTTAGATAGCTACTATAGTATTGGATCGTTTTTTATATTTGTGTATGCTCTCTCCTTTATTATGTCCTGTTGTCTAGCATTGTCTAGCATTGTGTACATATAGTTATGTTGGGCAGCGTGATGTTTTGGTGGTTGTCTGGTTTCCACCAATGGTGTGAGATCGTTGTGAGTGTGACACACCCCTTGTCTGGCCATTCCCTATTGCTTGGGGCCACCATGTATGTCTCCTCTCTTGTGATTGGTTATGATTGTCATGAAGTCACTGATTGGCTGTCTTTATTTTGAATTTGTTTGTGATTATTCTTTAGTGGCGATCACTCATATATGTATAATTATTTAGTTATTTTACTCCCTACGCCTATGGATCTTGATCCGTATGACAGAAGCTAAAGACTATTATTTGTAGTTGGCTCCTCATTGCGATTTATTGGTAGGTTGATCAGTTCAACTCCATTTTCCAATACATATTCCTTTTATAAGGAAGTAGGATCTGGATTCAAGTCACTAATGTAAAGCACAACTTTATGCAGATGGTACTTTATTGCTATGTATAGGTAGGTAGAGCGATGTTTGCTAAGTGCAACTGTGCAATTCCATTTTTTCAAAGATATGACATCTATTTGAGAAATTGAGACACATCTTGTAGCATTCACTTAGATGCATTATGTTTTTCTCCTATGACATTGATATCAATTTTAATTGTATATTAACCATATTAGTATGGTCGTTGATCATATATTAATTTTATTTTATTTTTTATTATGTTTCAATCGTTAACCCCTTATTATTTCAAAATATATGCATTCATATTATACTATCAAATTATATTATGTACATACATCATATTAGTATGGTCATTGATCATATATTATTTTTATCTTATTCTTTATCATGTATTAATCGCTAAACCCTTATTATTTTTAAAAATATATAGATCCAAATTATACTATCAAACTATATTGCAACTTGTTCCACATTTTTATTAGATGTGGGCATACTATAATTAATATTTGTTGCCTTTAGAGATGTGAAGTATATGCCATAGATGAAGGGTTAATAACCTGTGGGTCCTCCTCATAGTGGAGAACTCCAGGTGCTTGTTATATTGTTTAATTGCTTAATTGATTTGTTTGGTGTGTATGTGTGTGTGTGTGTGTGTATATATAGTAGAGTTATGATCAGTTTGCCATATGCCTGATGAAACAGCACTACAACTGAGAAACGCGTTGCATGTTAATAGGAGGGATATGTTTGCCCTATCCTGTTGTTCCAGTTTTTAAAAATTCTTTTTAATTAATCTTATCTTTTTACATCTGAGTTTGGAACTGCTACTGATTATTTCTACTAACCAGACTGCCTCTATCCCCACTATATTTATTGAGACTGTCTTTGCTTAATGTGTGAGCTTTGGATACCACCCGAAAAATACCACCAGTATTTCCTGCCTGCCATTTGAAGCAGCTGACCTGGGCAGTCTGCCTTTCCAGTCCTAGAAGGGTGTTCCTGAATTGTCCCTGGAGACACGCTGGAAGTATCAGCAAGCTGGGTTGCTGTTGAGTACCCAGTCCGTGCCTAATAGCACTGTCTGAGTGCTCCTGCAGAATGTGAGTACAATGTTTTGGGCTTGTCTATATCTCACTTACCTGTTTTATTGGTACACACAAAGCACCTCTTTTTTGTTCTCTTTTTCTCTGCTTATAACTTCTTTGATCAGCTATGAAAAGAAGAGGGCACACGTTACAACAGAGCCAACAATCAGGGATGAGACGATCACGGCTGTGAATACTGACAGAGCTATCCCAAGCAACACTGTTTCTTCATGGATCAGTATAACTGACATAGCTGTGACCCAACCAGTCTCTAGAACTACTCCAGTGACTTGGGAATACGCACACAAGAGAGCCCTTGTTAAGAATCTGCCCCAAGATCAAAGAGACACATGATTGCAAAAAACATGCTCCTCGTTGACTTTTCTGCTTACAAGAGTCCCTTGCAGAGCAGAGCTGCTGCTGTTTAATTGGGAGGCTACCCGGGAACAGAGACACTACCCTTCTGCGAGCTCACCCTTGCGGCTTACACTTCTGGCAATCCTACAGCTGGTTGGTAAAATTGACTTTAACAGGGGGATCCGCTCAGGAGTTGGTTAAATATAAAGCATACACTGAGTAAACAGAACTATGCTAAATATGTCACCTTCATTTGCAGCTCAATATGAGAATTTCTTTGTTATTTCCTCATATTCTGTTAATATGAGATATAGTTATAATTTCAGTGGTCCTTTGACCCTGCTGTTGTTTCATTTCCAGGATCATATAAGATTCTACCTCCCTCTGTAACAGTACTTTTGCTTATATGTTTATGAAGCTCCACATAGCATGCTTGATTTGATATAGGGACTTTCCCACCAGACCCTAGCTGCAAACTAGCTGACCTAAGCAACTCATATACTTGCTCTTCACAGAATATCATATAGCCAGATAAGGGATCCCCTTATTGTTTTTTTTTATTTTTTTATTATAACTTTTTCTCCTATAGACCAAGTAGCTAGCTTTATCTCTCCTTGATAGTTAGCAACCAATAGCAATACATTAAAACTTGTCAGGGCAGGTGCTGTACTGCACACTATTTCCCATAGGCTAAGCAACCCTCAATATATGTGTTTTAAATACCTATCCTACTGTTATTATAAATTTACTGCGCAGCATTGCACTGTCAGCGGCCGAGACGGTGCGCTATATATACGCAGCTGCATAACCAGTTTTTTACATCTTGTAGGAGATTCAGAAAAATGTTCAGTTTAAGCTAAAGTTGATTTTGTAAGCACTTTTAACTTCAGACATCTTCACAGATCTACATCCCCTTGTGATGTATATAAAATAATTTGGTGACAACTAACATAATACGCACCAAAATTGTGCCGATTATCCCAGCTTTCATAATTTACCTATTGTTCAGTTAGCAAGCGTACTGAGAGAGTACAATTATAGGCTTTTCATAATACATTCTATTAGTCTCCTCACTCTAAATAGGAACCACTATCAGATTTTCTTTAGAGTGTTCTAATGTAGCTAAGTGGCAGACCAATTTATCTAGTTTTACTTTTCTAATAGATATAAAAGCTTCATAACCAACTACTGTATATAACCCCCTGAGATCATAATGCATATTTCTTATTAACGCTAGCTTGTTTAAATATTATAAAGACCTAAATGTTGCTTTATAAGTTGGACACTTTATATCAATGTTGAGCAATATATTTATCACTTATGCTTTAAAGTTAATGTCAACTTTCACGAATTAAAGCCTTGTTTTTAAAAATACTATTAAAGAGGGGCGGAGTCTGACACAAAATGGAGAGGACGTGTTTCTTAGCAGCTCAGTAGTTACTATCAAATAAACCTAATCTGTAGAGCTTATATTCCTCATCTATCCATGAAACTTGGCTGCAACATCTCTATTTACTGGGGAGATAACTTCTAAGACCCCCATCGACCTTCTACAGTGGACATTTTACCTCTGTATCCGTTGGCCAATCGCCCCAGTTGACGCATCTCTAACTACCCAGAGGACCCAGAAATCTTAGATGGGTGAGCCCTCATCTCCCCTCTATCTGTCCCTAACCGGCACAGCCAATCACTGTGGAGACCGTTACTGTCCCTCTGACACGCACACGGATACCTGCATCTGATGTCTGGGAGGATTCTCACATGACCTGGTCCGCGAATGGCGTCGTACTGGTAGATTTGCAGTCTCTATTTGCCCCGTGATAATTGTGGGCATAGTGGAGCAAAAAGACAGCTCCTTGTAGTCTTCTGACCCACAGCTTCATCTGTCTGCCCCAAAGTATGATGTGAGCACGCATGGTACAGATCGAGGAGAAACCTTTGATGCCCTATCTCCCACGTAGCCTAGAAAATATCACGCTTATTTTTTTTCCCACTACTGTGACACAGATCCAGACTTTAGTGCAAGGACCATGGCAATTTAACATGGTCTTCAGAAATACATTTGTACTGGCACCTCACAACAATGACGGCTTTAATTGGCCAACAATGATGGCTTTAATTGGAATCTAAAAAGTACCAGAGATAACTATTGATATATTGTCATACTGTATCCGGTACACCTCAAATTCAACCACCATATACCCTGCAAGTGCTATACTTTTCAGAATAGAGTGCATCATACTTCTACTGAACGATCTCTCTGCACGCCTGGATTGGCACTATGAAAATTGTATGGACGCTCTGCAGCCTAAAATTAACTCTTTATTTGACACTTCGCCCATTGAGGCTCCACAGGACACTCAGAGGATAGAGTCTGAATCAGAAGAAGCTTACAAAGAGGAAAAGGGGATAGATGCAGAGCCTCATCAGCTGGTATGAATGCACTAATGGACATAGAGGCTACTCAAATGCTCCTGACTATAACTGAACTAACAAATTCGACAGCGGAAACCAGGAGAAGGCGCCCTCCAGGTGAGAAGCAGCAACTACTCAAGAAAGCTTCAAGGAATTAGCTGGGGAGAGCTAGAGGTAGAAGTAGTCGACTACAATAGCCTAGGAGACCTAAGACTTCCCTGCCTTGGAATTCGGTACACACAAAAAAGACTGGGACTTATACCATTAAGCTAGCAGGTCTGTTGGCTCCATTAGGTCTGCTCTCTAGGAGAGATCTCCCAACTATGAAGCCGTCATCAGACACGCTCGCTCAGCAGATCACAGCACCCATGGTCAGATCTGGTGTGGGGTAATTCATAACTATTATTGAAGGGGTGCCTATGTTGTTTTAGGTGCATATGCTTATGACAATTTACCATGGTATATCTGCACCCAAGTTTCTAACATGTACAGTTACATAGTATATATTATCTTCAGTGACACTGTTTCATAGATAACTGCTCTCCCGGATGAAGATCTCAGGATTGGAAATGAGGGGACTACTTATATCTTAAACAATATTCAGGTCTTAATCCCCAAAGGCTGGCATAGGCTAACATTATAGTCATGACTTCTCCATAGACATAGGGGGTTTTTGAGTTTTGATGTCCTTTGAAGGTTTTAGTTTTGTTAAATGTTTAGCCTCATACTTTGTTCATATGTTGTGTTACCGATTTGGTTCGTTATACTATATGTTATAAACTTCAGGCCTGTCAGTGCATACTAACAATAATCCCAGTATTAGATAATTTTCCCTGATTATTCTTACTTTGGATATTTAAGCCTTGGAGTCAAATGGTTGTTCTTACAAATAACTAACTACCAGGCTCAGCATTATGATTGAACTATACCCACCATTTAACTCATGACAGGGAACATTAGTATCTAATAAAACATATAAGATATACACTTCTATAGGGCCTCACATCACTACTATTACTTTAACCCTTCTCCTGGAAAGGGCTGTATTTAATTAGACCGTTAATGTCCTTGCATAAATATATATATATAAATATATAACCTATGCTTGAGGGTTACTATACGTAATTCCTGCATACCTATTCAGCTAAATGAATTGGTGTATGTACTGACATCTCACATTTCTTAACAAATTCACAATGACAGCCCCTTATACTCCACTTGTAGTTTGCCCCACAGCAGCCACCCAAACTTCCACCCAAGGACTACTCCGTTGTCCTTTCCATACAATCTAAAATTCACTGGCTTTTCCAGAAACTATACTACATAGCACTCACTTCCCTCCGTTCCCCTCACAAACTATCCTAAGCTCAGTAAAATATCTTCTTTCTGGGACATATATTAATGCTAATTTTACTAAGGACAGGAAGCTATATTCTAATACATATGTCCTAATCTATCTAATCCTTTACATACCCCAGTTCTAACTCTATTCATCATACTAGGTGGAGTACCCCAATGCCCTTTCAATATTTGCATGTTACACAGCCCTCACTCGTAAATAGGCCCATCTCACCCTCAAATTTACAGCTCATTTAGCTCCGTACACTTTTCTGCCCTTTCAACAACCTCTGGCATAACTAACAGAATTGTATAATCCTTCCTCATCCGGTTCTCACATATCTATTTTACTCAGGACATAGAACTATGGTCTAATACATACGTGCTAGTCTATCTATTTCTTTACATACCCCAGCTTTATCTTTATTCACCATACTAGGCTGATTATCCCTATACCCTCTCACTATGCGCATGTTGCACAGCCCTCACTTGTAAATAGACCCATTTCATCCTCAAGTCTATAGCCCATTTAGCTGCATACACATTTCTTTCTTCTTACCAGCCTCCGGTATAACTGATAGAAACGTATAGTCCCTGCTTCTCCGGTACCCATGTCTCTATTCTCTTAGCATACCCTCCTCCTACCCTACTTAATATATCTGACACCCCATGCTCCCTCATAAGTACTTACTACTAACCTCCCATCACCTACCTATAGCCGGCCCTAATGCAACTACACATTAATATTCCAATTGGCCCATACTACTACCCCAAAAATATACTCAGTGTCCTCTCCATTCCATATTATATTTAATGGTTTAATTAGAAGCCATATTACTATATTTTATCTCCTCCCTCCCAGCCTAAAGCAGCTCTTGGCTGCTGTCTTACCCCACCCGAAGGTTATATTAACACCCAAATACTGTTGACACTCATTTATACGTGTAGGTACTTACCACCTACTCTACTCCTATTGTGTTTCTTAATTACAAGTACCTTCACTAAAGTGATACTCCCTATGACAAACAGTATATCATACATGGAATACAGTATATACTTAAAAAGAGATTTCTTGCTAATGTATCCGGTTGCATAATTTTAAAAAAAAAAGAAGAATTGACTCTTAAAAATCATCTGGATTGTAATATGTCTCTGCTCTTGTTCTTATTGTAAAAGGATATACACTGTTATGTTTTTGTTTATGCTATCAAATCTCAATAAAAATGTATTTAAAAAAAAAATACTATTAAAAAAGGGGCACTTTCAATCATGAAAGTTTACATTGAAGCCGTTTTATATAAAATACTTACCTTTTCTTCCTAGCAAGCGTGGAACAATGGAGCAGCGATTCCCCTGCCTCCAGGTCGTCTCTTCTTACGTCAGAAATTACGAATCTGGCTTCCTCCAATAACTGCTTCCCACCCAGAGCAAACATTGTCTGAGGCCACGCCGTGATTGGAGGAACACAAACTCGTCATTTCTGTAGTAAAAAGAGATGTCCTGGGGGCAGAGGAATCGCTGCTCCGGTGTTCCATGCTTGCTAGGAATAAAAGGTAAGTAATTTAAAAGAACGTTCTATAGAATAGGAATAAAACTGTACTGCTCTTTTTACTTACACCTAGATTACGAGTTTTGCATTAGAGGCTGTGCGGTGCTAATGAGCAGTTTATGCTCACCGCTCACTTGCAGACAACGCTGGTATTACGGGTTTTTACAAACCCGGCGTTAACCGCAAAAAAGTGAGCAAAGAGCAAAATTTAGCTCCACATCTCACCTCAATACCAGCGCTGCTTACGTTAGCGGTGAGCTGCTAAAACGTGCTCGTGCACGATTTCCCCATACAAATCAATGGGGGAGAGCCGGCTGAAAAAAAACTAACACCTGCAAAAAAGCAGCGTAAAGTACCTAACGCAGCCCCATTGATTCCTATTGGGAAACACATTTTATGTCTACACTTAACACCCTAACTTGAACCCCGCATCTAAAGACCCCTAATCTTACACTTATTAACCCCTAATCTGCCACCCCCGATATCGCTGACACCTGCATTATATTATTAACCCCTAATCTGCCGCTCCGGACACCACCGCCACCTACATTATACTTATGAACCCCTAATCTGCTGCTCCCAACATCGCCAAACCCTACATTATATTTATTAACCCTTAATCTGCCACCCCCAATGTTGCCAAAACCTAACTACATTTATTAACCCCTAATATGCCGCCCACAACGTTGCCACCACTATAATAAAGTTATTAACCCCTAAACCCAAGTCTAACCCTAACCCCCCCAACTTAAATATAATTACAATAAATCTAAAAAAAAATTACTACAATTGAATTAACTACATTATTCATATATAAAACTAAATACTTACCTATAAAATAAACCCTAAGATAGCTACAATAGAACTAATAGTTACATTGTATCTAGCTTTGTATTTATTTTAACTTTGTATTTATTTTAACTAGGTACAATAGTTATTAAATAGTTATTAACTATTTAATAACTACCAAGTTAAAATAAAGACAAATTTCCTTGTAAAATAAAACCTAACCTAAGTTACAATTACACCTAACACTACACTATAATTAAATAAATTAAATAAATTAAATACAATTAATTACAATTAATTACAATTAAATAAAATTATCTAAAGTACAAAACTCCCCCCACAAAATTAAGAAAATAATAAAATAATTACAAGATTTTTAAACTAATTACACCTACTCTAATCCCCCTAACAAAATAAAAGAGCCCCCCCCCCAAAAAAAGCCCTACCCTACACTAAATTATAAATAGCCCATAAAAGGGCCTTTTGTTGGGCATTGCCCCAAAGTAATCAGCTCTTTTACCTGTAAAAAAAAGTACAAATACCCCCCCCCAACATTAAAATCCACCACCCACACAACCAACCCTACTCTAAAACCCACCCAATCCCCCCTTAAAAAACCTAACAATAACCCCTTGAAGATCACCCTACCGTGAGACGTCTACACCCAACCGGGCAGAAGTGGACCTCCAGACCGGCAGAAGTCTTCACCCAACCGGGCAGAAGTGGACCTCCAGGTGGGCAGAAGTCTTCATCCAGACGGCATCAGCCAATAGGATTGAACTTCAATCTTATTGGCTGATTGCATCAGCCAATAGGATTTTTTATACCTTAATTCCAATCAGCCAATCGGAATTGAAGGGACGCCATCTTGGATGACATCATTTAAAGGAACCTTCATTCAGTCGTCGGCCGTCGTTTGAAGAGGATGCTCCACGTCGGATGTCTTGAAGATGGACCCGCTCCACGCCGGATGGATGAAGATAGAAGATGCCGTCTGGATGAAGACTTCTAAAAACACATATAAGTCGGGGATCCCCATGAATAATAATATGCAGAGAAATGGCTTAGAATCTAATTCAAGTGGTGCACCACTAAAAGTAAGTATAACTGTCCCAAAGAATTGCTTGGAAAGGATATACAAAGCAGGAAAGCGTAGATGCATAAGTGTTAATAAGGCTCAGAAAAGCAGTCACATCCTATAAGAAATCCCTAATGATGCTGTAAAGCGTATTGCAAAAACAAGGATTGGTCAGCTTAAAGCGGAACAGACACAAGCAGATGTTAAATCTTCAGACACTTGACATATCCATGCATAATGACAGTTACTAGCCCTTTGTGTGTGGCACAGGTAAATTAACTTCATTCATGAAAAGAGCATGCCAAAAGCATAGGGCACTGCACTTCCAGACAGTACGCCTCCAGTGTGTACTCCTAGAAATGGTCAGTTGAATACTTATCCACATGCAGATATCATGCCCAGCGGTAGTCTCTCAAGCCAACAAGGGGAAGCAAGGTAGGGAGGGGATCTCCCAGATGAACCAACGTGTCCCTATGCGCGTTTTACTCCGTTCTCGTGGTCGCTCTGAGCTTCTTCTGGGTAATGACGTCACTCCGGCATGGTGGCTTTTTATTGGATGTAAGTATCACATGGTTCTCAGCACAGTGCCAAAATTCTTAAAGAGCCCTTACGTTATCGCATATATGCAATAGTTCATGCAGTAACATTACTGAGCCTTTTAATTCTTAGATGACTGTTACAGGAGCTTGCAACCATATTTGACCGGACATTAAAATGGATAGGATATCAAAACATAGACAAACAACCAACAAGATAATAATAATAATAACATAGTGAAATAATATTTACAAATATTGAAACAAAGAATTATTCAAGATAAATTTTGTGCAAATTCAAAGTAAAGGTTTTCTCACAGAAGGGGAAAAGCAAAAAACTGCTTATTTTTAGGAAGAACATATTCATTCAAGGTATCAAGTTAAGAAGGAGGCAAACTCCAACTTTTCATTTAACCCATAGGGAGACAGTGTTTTAAGGTTATGCATCCACCTGGTCTCCTTTTGGAGAAGGATTGTATCAATGTTACCTCCTCTCCTACTGGTTTTAACTGATTCAATACCAATGAATGTTAAACTTTCAGTTTTGGACCTGTGATATTGTGTAAAATGCCTTGCAATTGGGCTGTCAATATTAAAGTCCTTAATGTCATCTCAATGTTCTGTTATGCGTGAACGAAACTCCCTATATGTTTTCCCTATATAAAAAAGGGGACATAAACATGATAGAAGATATATGACACCTGTAGTGGAACAGTTGATAAAGGACTTAATTTTGTAAACTTTATTGGTGCTGGTTTCAAAAGTTTTAGTTTTTTTGACAAATTCACAACAGACAGAATGATTGCAGAGGGAACACCCTACAATTTTCTGGGAATGTGTTTCTAACCAATTAGTGTTTTTAACTTGATTAAATTGGCTTTTGACTAGGAGGTCTTTAAGATTATTAACTCTTTGTGCTGACATCAAAGGATAATCTCCTACATATTCCTGTAATACAGGATCTAGAGATATCAAATGCCAGTTTTTTGTAAGATAGTTTTAATTTTGTCCCAATGGGAGTTAAATTTTGTAATAAATCTAATCTTAGTAGCGTCTTCCTTGTTTTTGGATTCTTTATTTTGAAATAGAAGATCCCTTTTATTCTGATTTTTAGCTTTAAAAAGGGCCCTTTTTACACACCTTTTTGAGTATCCTCTCGCATGAAACCTAGTAGCCATCTCAACAGCCTGTTTGTTAAAGGTTTATTCATCTGTACAAATCCTCCGCAATCTTAAAAATTGTCCATATGGAATACCTTTTTTAAGGTTTTCTGGATGATGGCTAGATCCTAACAAAAGGCTGTTTGATACCGTAGGTTTACGGTATACCTAAGTTATAATAGCATCTTGTCTTTTGCTAACAAGGAGATCCAAGAAACTGATTGCATTTGCATCATGTGAGAAAAATGTTTGTCATTCAAATTGAGAATAGACACAAATTCGAAAACCTCTTGTTCTGTTCCTTCCCAAAGAATGAGTATATCATCCACATAACAAACTTTAATATTGACGGCCCAATTGCAAGGCATTTTGTACAATATCACAGGTCCAAAACTGAAAGTTTAACATTCATTGGTATTGAAACAGTTAAAACCAGTAGGAGAGGAGGTAACATTGATACAATCATTCTCCAAAATGAGAGCAGATGGATGTATAACCTTAAAACACTGTCTCCCAATGGGTTAAATGAAAAGTTGGAGTTTGCCTGTACCCTGTATGAATACGTTCTTCCTAAAAATAAGCAGTTTTTTGCTTTCCCCTTGGAGATCTCAATTTTCAGCAAGAAAACCTTTACTTTTGAATTTACACAAATTTATCTTGAATAATTCTTTGTTTCTATATTTGTAAATATTATTTCACTATGTTGTTATTATTATCTTGTTGGTTGTTTGTCTATGTTTTGATATCCTATCCATTTTAATGTCCGGTCAAATATGGTTGCAAGCTCCTGTAACAGTCATCTAAGAATTAATAGGCTCAGTAATGTTACTGCATGAACTATTGCATATATGCGATAACGTAAGGGCTCTTTAAGAATTTTGGCACTGTGCTGAGAACCATGTGATACTTACATCCAATAAAAAGCCACCATGCCGGAGTGACGTCATTACCCGGAAGAAGCTTCGAGCGACCACGAGAAAGGAGTGAAATGCGCATAGGGACACATTGGTTTGTTGCTACCCTTGTTCGTCTGGAAGATCCCCTCCCTACCTTGCTTCCCCTTTTAACTAGGTACAATAGCTATTAAATAGTTAATTACTATTTAATATCTACCTAGTTAAAATAATTACAAAATTACCTGTAAAATAAATCCTAACCTAAGTTACAAATACACCTAACACTACACTATCAATAAATTAATTAAATAAATTAACTACAATTATCTAAACTAAAATACAATTAAATAAACTAAACTATAATACAAAAAAAGCAAACACTAAATTACAGAAAATAAAAAAACATTACAAGAAGTTTAAACTAATTACACCTAATCTAAGCCCCCTAATAAAATAAAAAAGCCCCCCAAAATAATAAAATGCCCTACCAAATCTTAAATTACAAAGTAATCATCTCTTTTACCAGCCCTTAAAAGGGCTTTTTGCGGGGCATTGCCCCAAAGTAATCAGCTCTTTTACTTGTAAATAAAAATACAATACCCCCCCAACATTACAACCCACCACCCACATACCCCTACTCTAAAACCCACCCAAATCCCCATTAAAAAAACCTAACACTAACCCCCTGAAGATCTCCCTACCTTGAGTCGTCTTCATCCAAGCAGGCCAGAAGAGGTCCTCCATCCGGTTGAAATCTTCATCCAAGTGGGGCAGAAGAGGTCTTCCATCCGATTGAAGTGTTTATCCAAGTGGCATCTTCTATCTTCATCCATCCGGAGCGGCAGCATCCTGAAGATCTCTGACGCGGAACATCCATCCTGGCCGACGACTGAACGACCAATGATGGTTCCTTTAAATGACGTCATCCAAGATGGCATCCCTCGAATTCCGATTGGCTGATAGGATTCTATCAGCCAATCGGAATTAAGGTAGGAAAAATCTGATTGGCTGATACAATCAGCCAATCAGATTGACCTCACATTCTATTGGCTGATCGGAACAGCCAATAGAATGCGAGGTCAATCCGATTGGCTGATTGGATCAGCCAATCGGATTGAACTTCAATCTGATTGGCTGATTGAATCAGCCAATCAGATTTTCCTACCTTAATTACGATTGGCTGATAGAATCCTATCAGCCAATTGGAATTCGAGGGACGCCATCTTGGATGACGTCATTTAAAGGAACCGTCATTCGTCGTTCAGTCGTCGGCCAGGATGGATGTTCCGCGTCTGAGGTCTTCAGGATGCTGCCACTCTGCTCCGGATGGATGAAGATAGAAGATGCCGCTTGGATGAACACTTCAATTGGATGGAAGGCCTCTTCTGCCCCGCTTGGATGAAGACTTCAACCGGATGGAGGACCTCTTCTGGCCCGCTTGGATGAAGAATTCGGCTCGGCTGAGTGAAGATGACTCAAGTTAGGGAGATCTTCAGGGGGTTAGTGTTAGGTTTTTTTAAGGGGGTTTGGGTTGGTTTTAGAGTAGGGGTATGTGGGTGGTGGGTTGTAATGTTGGGGGGGTATTGTATTTTTATTTACAGGTAAAAGAGCTGATTACTTTGGGGCAATGCCCCACAAAAAGCCCTTTTAAGGGCTGGTAAAAGAGCCGATTACTTTGTAATTTAGGATAGGGTAGGGCATTTTATTAATTTGGGGGGCTTTTTTATTTTATTAGGGGGCTTAGATTAGGTGTAATTAGTTTAAACTTCTTGTAATGTTTTTTTTATTTTCTGTAATTTAGTGTTTGTTTGTTTTTGTATTATAGTTTAGTTTATTTAATTGTATTTTAGTTTAGATAATTGTAGTTAATTTATTTAATTAATTTATTGATAGTGTAGTGTTAGGTGTATTTGTAACTTAGGTTAGGATCTATTTTACAGGTAATTTTGTAATTATTTTAACTAGGTAGATATTAAATAGTTATTAACTATTTAATAGCTATTGTACCTAGTTAAAATAAATACAAAGTTGCCTGTAAAATAAATATAAATTCTAAAATAGCTACAATGTAACTATTAGTTATATTGTAGCTATATTAGGGTTTATTTTATAGGTAAGTATTTAGTTTTAAATAGGAATAATTTATTTAATTATAGTAAATTTATTTTGTTTTATTTAAATTATATTTAACTTAGGGGGGTGTTAGGGTTAGGGTTAGACTTAGGTTTAGGGGTTAATAACTTTATCATAGTAGCGGCGACGTTGGGGTCGGGAGTTTAGGGGTTAATAATTGTAGGTAGGTGGCGGCGATGTTAGGGAGGGCAGATTAGGGGGTTAATAAAATTTATTATAGTATTTGAGAGGCGGAGTGCGGCGGTTTAGGGGTTAATACATTTATTATAGTGGCGGCGATGTCAGGTCAGCAGATTAGGGGTTAATAAGTGTAGGAAGGTGGTGGCGACATTGGGGGGGGCAGATTAGGGGTTAATAAATATAATATAGGTGTCGGCGATGTTAGGGACAGCAGATTAGGAGTTCATAGCCATAATGTAGGCTGCGGCGGTGTCCAGAGCGGCAGATTAGGGGTTAATAATATAATGTAGGTGTCAGCGATAGTGGGGGCAGCAGATTAGGGGTTAGTACGTGTAAGATTAGGGGTGTTTAGACTTGGGGTTCATGCTAGGGTGTTAGGTGTAGACTTAGAGAGTGTTTCCCCATAGGAAACAATGGGGCTGCGTTAGGAGCTGAACGCTGCTTTTTTGCAGGTGTTAGATTTTTTTTCAGCCAGCTCAGCCCCATTGTTTCCTATGAGGATATTGTGCACGAGCACGCTACCGTAGGCAACGCTGGTATTGAGAGTTGAAGGGAAGCTAAATTTTGCTCAACGCTCCCTTTTCTGAGGCTAACGCAGCCATTCAGACAACTCGTAATACCAGCGTTGGCTTAAGGGTGCGCTGGAAAAAAAAAGGAGCGTTAGCACCGCTGGTCTTTACTGACAAAACTTGTAATCTAGGCGTAAGTTTGTCTTGCAAGATATAAAGCATTATAAAAATGAGGTTTATCATTTGAGATCCAAAAGTGGTCTCCTTTGTTTGAAATTACCTTCTTTTGCTTTGATATTTTCTTTTACTTTTGGAGGTCCAAGAGTGACCTATTGTGTTCTTTAGAAGATATCTAGGTGATTGTCATCCTATCTATATAATGCTCACATGGTACATATACTGTTAGCTTTGTGTTTCCTATCACTACATTTTATTGTTTGTACTCCCTGTAAAACTGATATCTTATCTCATGTGACTTAAGAATCTATTTTTATGATGTTGTTTCACTTTAAATGAACCTCAAATAAAAAAATAAAAAAAAATAAAAAATAATATAAACAAATAACTCATAAAGATCTCATAAAATAACACCTAAAGATAATGCCGTTGTGATATTTCTAATGGCTCTCCTTTTCTGTAGAAATTAATCAAATTAAATATGTAAATAACAGAGATGCCCATTACAGAAGGTCTTTTAAAGAGAGATGAAGAAAGTCTTAATGAATCTCAACTATTGTTTCATAAGTTCATCCAATATACTTTTTTCAGTGTTTTTGACGATGCTCCAAACCAGTATTCTATTCAAACACAGCAGGATCTGTCAATCATACCAAATTAACATGTTCCTCTGACTGTTGCTTCGTAACTTAAGCTAAACAGTTTCGCATGAGCAAGTCTGACGAGCAAGGGCTCCAAAACAGCATCAACTGCTTAGTACATGGAGCCCTAAATCACTAAGATGTATAGTTATTTAAAAAAAAAAATCACCTTTTGTGCAACCTTAAACCTAGAAAGACTTTTAGGAAATAGCTAAATGTTTAAAAATAATTACATTTTTTGTGACCACTTTCTCGCTTGTTTGGGGTGATTGAGAGGCCCTGCTCCGGTACAATTTTCTTTACATTATAGGCTAGATTACAAGTGAAGTGCTCCCACTCGATCGTTAACATCGCTAGAATAAAAAAATTGGTGTGTTGGGTAGCGCTGACATTACAAGTTTAAAGTAAACATTTTGTGATCGCACGAAACCCAACGTGCATAATAAGTTAACCAGAGGATATTTCTATTGCCATATCACATTCACCCCATTGAATTCAATTGAGTAGCGATGTTAATAAAACCTAACACCTATACTCGCACATTAACCTTCACCACATTATGTCTTATGTTAGGGGTCTTGGGGAGTTAGCTGTTAGGGGGTTAACAAAGTAGGGGTTATTGTGGTGGGAGAAGTGGCAGTTTATAGGTTCATAGAGTAAGGAATTACTGCTATGGATAGTGGTGGTTTAGGGGTTAATAATATAGCAGGGTAGTTTGTGATGGGGTGTATGGTAGTTTAGGTGTTAATAGTGTAAGGAGTTTGAGATGGGGGTGTGGTGTTTAAGGGGTTAATAGTGTAATGGGGTAGTTTGTGATGGGGATGTGGTGGATTTGGGTTAATAGAGTAGTGGGTTAAAACAGAAAGGGTTGTGGCGGATAAGGAGTTACTAGAGTAGGGGTAAATAGTGATGGGGTAATGGTGGTTTAGGGGTTAATAGTGATGGGGTTAATGGCAGTTTATGGGTTAATAGTGTAGGGGTGTATAGTTTAAGTTGAAAAAAGTTATATTTTTTGTGTTTTGTGCAACTTTTTCTCAGCCCAAATTTTGTATGCAAGCTTTGAACTTGTGTAAAAGGTGTGAGCGTAAAATGCGATTGCGTTTGAGCTATTACATTTACTTTTAACTTATAATATGAGCTAATGCTACCGCTCCACTTATAATCTAATCCTATGTCTTTAACCCCTTTACAGGAGTTAAACACATAGGGGTTGATCAAAATTTTTTAGAGCACATTTCAAATGAATTTTCATCCCAAATCCCCATAGACTTTGATGGTAGTTTTCTGCAGAAAAAACATTAGGTAAGTTTTTTTCTAAAGGATTGTTGTCAACCTCATAGTTATGTGTAAGCAATAGTGCAAAAATAAAATGTTCTAATTTTTATGTCTCTTTAAATTTTTGTTAAACCATGAAATATCTTTATTAATTAGCAAATAATGTTGCCAAGAAATTCTTGTGAACAGCCCTGACATTGTGGTAAAAACTGTTATATTAGAAATGGCCAAAAATCCAAAAAAAGCTGTCCAACATTGTCAGTTGAACTGGATTATCAGTGTTGTATTATGTTTAAGGGGTGTTATTGGGCTACAAATTAATGTAAAAAAGGTTGTGATTATCATGAGGTTTTCCAATTAATAGTTATGTCTTCAAATATGAAAAACCCTTGAAAATTAGGCACTATGGCCTATGACTTGAAACTAGTGGCAATGCCGGAAACTAAATTACGATAAGCAATCACTCAAGTCACAAAAGAAGCCACAGAATCTTAAGGCTAAGACAAATAGGTCAATGGGCAAATACAAAATTCTCTATGGACACATAGAGCAGGTGGAGTTTTAGGTGTTTGATGGGGGAATTGGGTTGTTTGGGGTGTGGCTAGGCATGAAGAGACAGTAAACGGTAGTAGCAATAGTATTATTACCTGAACCAAAGGTGTCCAACTTATCAACCACTGGTAACACAAACTAGCCTTATATGGACTAGAACCTGAAGCCTTGAGTTTTTTAAATGGACATTAAACAATGGTAATATAAAATGATAACTCATATATATATATATATATATACAGGTAGCCCTCAGTTTACGCCAGGGTTAGGTTCCAGAAGGAATGGTGTAAATAGAAACCGTTGCAATTGAAACCTAGTTTATAATGTAAGTCAATGGGAAGTGAGGGAGTTAGGTTCCAGGCCCCTCTCAAAATTGGCATAAGTAACACCTAATACATTACTTTTAAAGCTCTGAAATGAAGACTTTAAATGCTAAACAGCATTATAAACCTAATAAAATAATCACACAACACAGAATATATAATTAAACTAAGTTTATTGAACAAAAACATTTGCTAACAGTATTATAAACCTAATAAAATAATCACACAACACAGACTTTACTTAAGTGCTCTCCATTGTTAGGATCTTAGATAATATCGGGTGTGCAGCTATTCTATGCATTCCAGTATGGACAGATTTATAGGCAGGAAGATCTTGTTCCTTTGAAAGCTGCTCAATAGCTCAGGTCTGGTTACACTGATTAATTTCAGCTTGCTTGTGTTGCATATCTTTGCTGCAACACAAGCGGAGAGCTCTACCTACTGGCTATTTTAATCAATGCACTGCTTCTCAATGCTTTTCAATAGCAGTCACATGACTGAAAAAAAGGTTGTTATTCTGAAACGGTGCAAATTGAACCGTTGTAAACCGAGGGCCACCTGTTATATATATATATATACATCTTTGCAATATACTTTCAATATTTAATTTGTCCCTTTTTAATGAAATTACATTCTGAAATGGTGAGCTTTTCAGTTCCTGTAAGAAATGGAAATGCAGAACACTGTTATATTCCACATAGCCATTGGCTGCACAATCTAGTGACCTATTTTTAACTGTCCATAACTGGTCGCAGCAGAAAAGGTAATCTAAGTTACAACATGGTAGCTTCCATTGTTTTATAGACACTAAGGGGTCAATTTATCAAAGAGTCAACTAAAAATAAAATAAGCTTGAATTTCGTGTCGTATTTGTCGCAATATTGATCTGCCGTAGTTATCAAAGCGTCAAGATCTGCAAATGTTGAAATTTGTGACATAAAATAAGATCCCACAATCTCAACCCAATGCAGATCGATGCATGCATCATTACAGATGTTTCTAATTCACATTGGACTCTATTTGACACTTTTCCCAATTTATCAAACATTTAAAAGGTACGTTCGTGAGTTCTATTCCAATGAAGCATACCTAGTTTTCATACAACATAATATAGCTAACTTTCGCCTAGATTTGGAGTTTTGCGGCCAAAGGGGTGCGTTAGCTACGCGTGTTTTTTTCCCCCCGCACCTTTTAAACAACGCTGGTATTTAGAGTTCTCTGAAGGGCTGCGTTAGGCTCCAAAAAGGGAGCATAGAGCATAATTTACCACCACTTCAACTCTAAATACCAGTGGTGCTTACGGACGCGGCCAGCTTCAAAAACGTGCTCATGCATGATTCCCCCATAGGAAACAATGGGGCAGTTTGAGCTGAAAAAAAACCTAACACCTGCAAAAAAGCAGCGTTCAGCTCCTAACGCAGCCCCATTGTTTCCTATGGGGAAACAGTTTCTGAGTCTGCACCTAACACCCTAACATGTACCCCGAGTCTAAACACCCCTAACCTTACACTTATTAACCCCTAATCTGCCGCCCCCGCTATCGCTAACCCCTGCATTACACTTTTAACCCCTAATCTGCCGCCCCGGACACCGCCGCAACCTACATTATCCCTATGTACCCCTAATCTGCTGCCCCTAACATCGCAGACCCCTCTATTATATTTATTACCCCCTAATCTGCCCCCCCCAATGTCGCCGCTACCTACCTACACTTATTAACCCCTAATCTGCCGACCGGACCTCACCGCTACTATAATAAATGTATTAACCCCTAAAGCTAAGTCTAACCCTAACCCTAACACCCCCCTAAATTAAATATAATTTAAATCTAATGAAATAAAATAAATCTTATTAAATAAATTATTCCTATTTAAAGCTAAATACTTACCTTTAAAATAAACCCTAATATAGCTACAATATAATTAATAATTACATTGTAGCTATTTTAGGATTTATATTTATTTTACAGGCAACTTTGTATTTATTTTAACCAGGTACAATAGCTATTAAATAGTTAATAACTGTTTAATAGCTACCTAGTTAAAATAATTACAAAATTACCTGTAAAATAAATCCTAACCTAAGTTACAATTAAACCTAACACTACACTATCAATAAATAAATTAAATAAACTACATACAATTATCTACAATTAAATAAACTATACTAAATTACAAAAAAAAAAACACTAAATTACAAAAAAAACAAACACTAAATTACAAAAAATAAAAAAAAGATTACAAGGGGGGCGGAGCCAGCTATCAACGGAGCTAGTCGCATGTCTCAGGAGCTCCTGACATATGCTATAATTATAAAGTTTATATCATCTATACTAGTCACTTATAACTCTATCTTAGAGATCCATATTACAAGCAATCTTGTGGCTATTATTGGTAGCACTTTGCTACGCTAAACATCTTGTTTTCTCTCACCTCCTGCTCTCTACCTTCTGAGGAGACACAGAGTATATGAAAACATGGCCGCGCTCCTTTCACTCCAGCTAAAAGACTTACTGGACCAGCACAATGAAGCTCTATTGGAGGCAGTGGCTGCGGCTTTCAGACCTCTCATTGTTCATACTACTGCCCCGGCTGTTTTAACTACTTATACAAATACAAGCGCGGCAGCTACATGTGGCCCAAGGCGGGCGCCATCTTTAACCCTAACTCCTGGACATTTCTTATCGCATTACAGCAAGAGAGAGATCGCCGGTGGAGAACTAGGTATGCAGAGTGCGAACTTCTCCGGCCCTACCGCTATAATAGCTACCAGACCTGAAGAGCAGACAAGTGGAGCGGCAAGTCACCTACTTCTGATGACGGCCCCGGCTGAGTCTGGGGAGCGGCGGCAGGTGGGGGAGAAAGAGGAGATTGATGTGCTGAGTCCCGCTGTGAGGCGGCCGATCGCTGTGGGAACAGCAGTCAAGACCTATAAGAAGAAGGAGGTCACTCAATCCGTGCAGAGTCTGGATGCCTTTGAGAAAAGGCCGGCATTTGTAAGGATGCAGGGGAAAGCAGCTATAACACGCGGCTCCACTTTGCCTGAAAACGGGGTCACTACTTTGAGCTTGCAAGAGATGTGCCTGTATGTCGGTATGGATAACTTTCATGAATGGGCCTCACTTTATTTTGCCCTCTTACATTTTTTATTATCACTACAAGATGACTTGCTTGGGGACGCTAGGCACTGCAGACTCTTTTTGCCATCGGCACGAAAAAACTTAAAATTCGGCATTGGCTGAAATCTCTGTGAACACTTATTTTAGGGTAAGCTTGAGACAAACAAGGTATTGGCTAAGCTACCCATAATGAACGATCTCTAATTAGCTGATTATGTGCCAAGACATAAGGTTAGCTTGTTATACTCATGTTAAATGTTAGCAACACTCTCTTTTGCTTCAAATTTGTTTACCAGCAATGTGCTACTCTTGTTTCACGATGTTAACGCTTGTTTCTGTGTTTTTAGTGTTTAGGTGAATGGGACGGTTAACTTATTGTTTAGTATACTTCTGTGCCTCATAAGAGTGCATGATTATATTTAAGCCTATTATGATTTCTTAATGTATGTGCTTAGGATTTATTCTAACTCTAAAATATGCTTTCTGGGCTTACAAGATAATGAGAGAGGTGCCTATATTGAAAATACCGTAGCTGCTCTACAATATTTACCACTCCAGATCAAGGGGTTTAGATCCCACTATTATACAGGTCTGACTTCAGTTACTTCAACAGTGTATTGCACCATGCGGGAGCTTTCTTGTGCTCTTAACCTTTTCCTCATTAAGTTGTTTCTTTAGAGTACCTTCATAAACTATACCTCCAGTTGTATGTTCTATCCGTAGTGCCCAAACCAATATCAGCAGATGCTTATCTGACTACAAAGTGCACCTGTTGCCGGGTATAGGGCCCGTGCCTGACTGACAGGTTGCACTGTTATTAGTATAGCTGCTTGGTGTTCTTTATGATTATTAATGCTATTATCTCATACTGCTAGCTCTGTATATTTTTGACGGGGGCTTTCCCGTTAACAGAAACAGCCTATCATAAATGTACCTCTATCACTACTTTTGGTATAGTGGAGGTGTGTTATGGAGACTGCAACTATAAGATGAAGCCCACTTATTACAATCATTGGGTTAGATATGACTACCAATGTTATTGCTTACTAAAACATTTGTAGAAAGAAATGCTCTTGTTAAGTTTTCATTATGACCTCCGTTTCCCCTCCTCCCCTCCCTTCTCCTTCCCCCCCCCCCCCCCCCGGGGCTGATTGGACTGCATTTGAACACTTCTTAGCGGTTTCCTTCACAGTAAAATTCTAGTTGATGATACTTATATTACTAAATATTAAATAGCACTAATTTCAGGTCCCCAAGTTTACAGCCAATCCACTAACTATAATATTTAGATCTAATATTGGAAATAAGTAGAAAGATTGCATTCACATATTGGATATATTAGTTGGTGTTAATTCATTTAGTTACCCACAATATATTATATTTTGCCCCTCCCTCCCTTTCTCCTTTTCCCCATAAGATACACTCTGGCACAAGTGAGCGTGACCAGAGTGTTTTGCGCAGTTTATCTCGTAAAATACTGCAAATACCCCTATATCCGATTGTCTAATATTTTCTCTATGCATGTTCAGAGTTTGTGTACTGATGTATGGAATGTTTGGTTTGTTGATGGATATTAATACTTGCATATTTTTCAATAATTTGGTTTGTACATCTGATACATCAGCGCTTTTATGTCCTACTTTATGTTGTCTAAAAAATTTATATTTTATGGTGTCCTAAAATTGAAAAAGTGAGGTCAAGCTTCTTTTTCATTTGGTTAGATTCCTCTGTGATGAAACAGAAACGACTTTATGTGTTTAAAAATGTGCATATTGTGTTTTTCTTCTTTTTCATCTGTATTCATGCATACTGTATTTTGATGTCTCACAGTGTTGTTATTCTATGTCTATTACCTCAATAAAAAAATCATAAAAAAAAAAAAAAAAAAAAGATTACAAGAATTTTAAACTAATTACACCTACTCTAAGCCCCCTAAAAAAATAACAAAGCCCCCCAAAATAAAAAAAAATGCCCTACCCTATTCTAAAATAAAAAGTTTACAGCTCTTTTACCTTACCAGCCCTTAAAAGGGCCTTTTGCGGGGAATGCCCCAAATAATTCAGCTCTTTTTCCTGTAAAAAAACAATACAATACCCCCCCAACATTACAACCCACCACCCATATACCCCTAATCTAACCCAAACCCCCCTTAAAAAAGCTAACACTAAACCCCTGAAGATCTTCCTACCTTATCTTCACCACGCCGGGTATCACTGATCCGTCCAAAAGAGGCTCCGAAGTCTTTATCCTATCCGGCAAGAAGAGGTCCAGAAGAGGCTCCGAAGTCTTCCTCCTATCCGGCAAGAAGAGGACATCCGGACAGGCAAACATCTTCATCCAAGCGGCATCTTCTATCTTCATCCATCCGACAAGGAGCGGCTCCATCTTCAAGACCTCCGGCGCGGAACATCCTCTTCTCCCAACGACTAGACGATGAATGAAGGTTCCTTTAAGGGACGTCATCCAAGATGGTGTCCCTCGAATTCCGATTGGCCTATAGGATTCTATCAGCCAATCGGAATTAAGGTAGGAAAAATCTGATTGGCTGATTGAATCAGCCAATCAGATTCAAGTTCAATCCGATTGGCTGATTGGCATACAAAGAGAGAAGCGCTCTACCAGGAACGAACAACAGCTCAGTGGCTTGTTCTATGGCGATTTACCACCCGGAAGCAGCCTCTTTTAGACCAGTGTGCTTTTCACAGAAGAAAACTTTCCTGAAGTATATCAGTCTGATCCCGCCAAGTAAGGTCAGTCCAGCCCCGAAATACCAGGCAATTCTCCTCTGAACAAGGAACATGACAACCCCAGACGATCGTTTCGGCCTCCTATGGGCCTCGTCAGTGAGGTGCAGCCACATTCCTCTAAGCACACTGGGCAAGGAGTCCACGTCTGGTTTCCCCCATCACCCATAGGGAGACTTCCCCAGGGTCATAATAATTTGCATACAAAGAGAGAAGCGCTCTACCAGGAACGAACAACAGCTCAGTGGCTTGTTCTATGGCGATTTACCACCCGGAAGCAGCCTCTTTTAGACCAGTGTGCTTTTCACAGAAGAAAACTTTCCTGAAGTATATCAGTCTGATCCCGCCAAGTAAGGTCAGTCCAGCCCCGAAATACCAGGCAATTCTCCTCTGAACAAGGAACATGACAACCCCAGACGATCGTTTCGGCCTCCTATGGGCCTCGTCAGTGAGGTGCAGCCACATTCCTCTAAGCACACTGGGCAAGGAGTCCACGTCTGGTTTCCCCCATCACCCATAGGGAGACTTCCCCAGGGTCATAATAATTTGCATACAAAGAGAGAAGCGCTCTACCAGGAACGAACAACAGCTCAGTGGCTTGTTCTATGGCGATTTACCACCCGGAAGCAGCCTCTTTTAGACCAGTGTGCTTTTCACAGAAGAAAACTTTCCTGAAGTATATCAGTCTGATCCCGCCAAGTAAGGTCAGTCCAGCCCCGAAATACCAGGCAATTCTCCTCTGAACAAGGAACATGACAACCCCAGACGATCGTTTCGGCCTCCTATGGGCCTCGTCAGTGAGGTGCAGCCACATTCCTCTAAGCACACTGGGCAAGGAGTCCACGTCTGGTTTCCCCCATCACCCATAGGGAGACTTCCCCAGGGTCATAATAATTTGCATACAAAGAGAGAAGCGCTCTACCAGGAACGAACAACAGCTCAGTGGCTTGTTCTATGGCGATTTACCACCCGGAAGCAGCCTCTTTTAGACCAGTGTGCTTTTCACAGAAGAAAACTTTCCTGAAGTATATCAGTCTGATCCCGCCAAGTAAGGTCAGTCCAGCCCCGAAATACCAGGCAATTCTCCTCTGAACAAGGAACATGACAACCCCAGACGATCGTTTCGGCCTCCTATGGGCCTCGTCAGTGAGGTGCAGCCACATTCCTCTAAGCACACTGGGCAAGGAGTCCACGTCTGGTTTCCCCCATCACCCATAGGGAGACTTCCCCAGGGTCATAATAATTTGCATACAAAGAGAGAAGCGCTCTACCAGGAACGAACAACAGCTCAGTGGCTTGTTCTATGGCGATTTACCACCCGGAAGCAGCCTCTTTTAGATCAGCCAATAGAATGCAAGCTCAATCTGATTGGCTGATTGGATCAGCCAATCGGATTGAACTTGAATCTGATTGGCTGATTC
This sequence comes from Bombina bombina, assembly GCF_027579735.1. Taxonomy (NCBI): domain Eukaryota; kingdom Metazoa; phylum Chordata; class Amphibia; order Anura; family Bombinatoridae; genus Bombina; species Bombina bombina. Next base: position 93,374,185 of record NC_069504.1, read on the forward strand.
AATCAGCCAATCAGATTTTTCCTACCTTAATTCCGATTGGCTGATAGAATCCTATCAGTCAATCGGAATTCGCGTGACGCCATCTTGAATGACGTCCCTTAAAGGAACCTTCATTCGTCGTCTAGTCATTGGGAGAAGAGGATGTTCCGCGCCGGAGGTCTTGAAGATGGAGACGCTCCTCGTCGGATGGATGAAGATAGAAGATGCCTCTTGGATGAAGATGTTTGCCAGTCCGGATGTCCTCTTCTTGCTGGATAGGAGGAAGACTTCAGAGCCTCTTCTGGACCTCTTCTTGCCGGATAGGATGAAGACTTCGGAGCCTCTTCTAGACGGATGGGTGATACCCGGCGTGGTGAAGATAAGGTAGGAAGATCTTCAGGGGCTTAGTGTTAGGTTTTTTTAAGGGGGGTTTGGGTTAGATTAGGGGTATGTGGGTGGTGGGTTGTAATGTTGGGGGGGTATTGTATTGTTTTTTTACAGGCAAAAGAGCTGAATTCTTTGGGGCATGCCCCGCAAAAGGCCCTTTTAAGGGCTGGTAAGGTAAAAGAGCTGTAAACTTTTTATTTTAGAATAGGGTAGGGCATTTTTTTATTTTGGGGGACTTTGTTATTTTTTTAGGGGGCTTAGAGTAGGTGTAATTAGTTTAAAATTCTTGTAATCTTTTTTTATTTTTTGTAATTTAGTGTTTGTTTGTTTTTTGTAATTTAGTATAGTTTATTTAATTGTAGATAATTGTATGTAGTTTATTTAATTTATTTATTGATAGTGTAGTGTTAGGTTTAATTGTAACTTAGGTTAGGATTTATTTTACAGGTAATTTTGTAATTATTTTAACTAGGTAGCAATTAAATAGTTATTAACTATTTAATAGCTATTGTACCTGGTTAAAATAAATACAAAGTTGCCTGTAAAATAAATATAAATCCTAAAATAGCTACAATGTAATTATTAATTATATTGTAGCTATATTAGGGTTTATTTTACAGGTAAGTATTTAGCTTTAAATAGGATTATTTTATTTAATAAGATTTATTTTATTTTGTTAGATTAAAATTATATTTAATTTAGGGGGTGTTAGGGTTAGGGTTAGACTTAGCTTTAGGGGTTAATACATTTATTATAGTAGCGGTAAGGTCCGGTCAGCAGATTAGGGGTTAATAAGTGTAGGTAGGTAGCGGCGACATTGGGGGGGCAGATTAGGGGTTAATAAATATTATGTAGGTGTCGGCAGTGTTAGGGGAATCAGATTAGGGGTTTATAGGGATAATGTAGGTTGTGGCGGTGTGCGGTCGGCAGATTAGGGGTTAAAAATTTTTATTAGAGTGGCAGCGATGTGGAGGGACCTCGGTTTAGGGGTACATAGGTAGTTTATGGGTGTTAGTGTACTTTAGAGCACAGTAGTTAAGAGCTTTATGAACCGGCGTTAGCCCATAAAGCTCTTAACTCCTGACTTTTTCATGCGGCTGGAGTTTTGTCTTTAGAGCTCTAACGCTCACTTCAGCCAAGACTCTAAATACCAGCATTAGAAAGATCCCATTGAAAAGATAGGATACGCAATTGACATAAGGGGATCTGCGGTATGGAAAAGTCGCGGCTGGAAAGTGAGCGTTAGACCCTTTCCTGACTGACTCTAAATACCAGCAGGCGGCCTAAAACCAGCATTAGGACCCCCTAACGCTGGTTTGGACGGCTAACGCAGAACTCTAAATCTAGGCGTTTGTTTTTATTTTTTGTGAAAAATCTATGTGCACCATGTTTAAGCCATGTAATACAAGTCCCACTCTCCACTTCGCACCAATTTTGATGCAACACTTTTCACACCAAAATCCTAAACAACCCACACACTAGTGAATTTTTCAACCACTTTTGATTGGAATATGCATAATCACATGATTTATGACATCAGCCAATCTGATTCAAATATACATTTTAAACTATCACTATCAAATCAGAATACTCAATACTTGTGTCATTGATCACTCATCAGAACTTGTAAGTGCCATTTGTTACATGTGTATTATACTTTGAAAGTATGTATATGTGAATTTAAAATTAAAGATAAACATTGATGCTGACATTAGGACACACAGTGTAATATTTTAGACAAGTATTTTAAAATTCGAATTGATGTTTGATTCAATATAATCTTAAGCTGATAACTCAAAGGAATATCCCACCTAACATTAAACTGTCATGATTCAGATACAGCAGGAATTAAAATCACCTCTTTACTGTCATGCTATTTTCAGTGTATTTATTCCTTCTTTTGAATTTCTTTTCCAGTAAGAAATGTCATCTTATAATCCAGCCCATTTTATAACACCTGTGAAGGGGTGGCTTTTAAAACTAGATTGCAATCAGGAGGGGTTACACAGGTACAGAGAGAAAACTGGCCCAGCTCTTAAAATATCCATTGATTGCAAATAAATACACATGATACCCTGAATACATGTTATATTTGCAATCATTCCTACTCAGAATAATAATACATTTACACTATATACATATAGTGGTATAAATAAACACAGATATATGGAAGACAACATTGTTTAGAACAACAAAAGGAATTTTGGGAAATGTAAAAATGTTTGCAAACGATTTCTGACATAACACACACACACACACACATATATATATATATATATAAATATATATATATATATATATATATATATATATATATACATATATATATATATATATATATATACACACAAGTATGTGCAAAGACATTTGTACAAATTCTAGCATTAATAATCATTTATAAAAAAAAAATGAGATAAAAGCATATCATGACTTCTAGAAATACAAATACACATTAATTTATGTAAAAGTATCATATAAAAGATTTTTTTGTATAACAAATAAATATAAAAATAATTTTTTATGAGATATTGTTTGTTGAGGTATAGATGTAGCTATTTCTTGGACATTAATAGTTGAAAAAAAAAATAGCTTTAGAGAAATGTGCTTGTTCATGGACAGTAATGAAATGGTATAAATAAAGTTGGGAAAAACCCAAATAACCACGACATCGATGACTGTTAGTTAACAACAGTCCGATGCTCTTCGCACCGTACTTGACACGTGTGTTTTTGACAGCTTTTTTGATGAATAAGGGTATCGTATTCAGATCTGCATCAGCGATGTCTGGCGAGCGTATTGACGCCGGCGAATGCACTGAGATTGACGCTTTGTTAAATTGACCCCTAAAGTTTTACACTTATTTTGTCAATATTTAAATAGCTAATGGAATCTTAAAAAATACATCTACATGTTATTCTCAGAGTAATCTTTTCTTTGAATGCATCATTTTATCTAGCATTTATTTAATGTTTAAAGGGACATAATACTCATATGCTAAATCACTTGAAACTGATGCAGTATAACTGTAAAAAGATGACAGGAAAATATCACCTGAGCATCTCTATGTAAAAAAGGAAGATATTTTACCTCACAATCTCCTCAGCTCAGCAGAGTAAGTTCTGTGTAAAAAGTTATACTCAGCTACAGCCCAGCTGCAGGTAAAAAAAAATAATAATGAAGAAATGAACAGCAGCCATTCAGCATCAGCAGTGCTGAGGTCATTAACTCTTTTACTGTGATCTCATGAGATTTGACGTAACTCTCATGAGATTTCATTGTAAACTTCCCTAAACTGAATAGTGAAATAACATGAGAGTGCACGAGGCTCATCCCTTCAGCTGTCCCAGGACAGACATACTAATATGCTTAGAGATGTTCAGGTGATATTTTCTAGTCAGCTTTTTACAGCTATGCTGCATCACTTTCAAGTGTTTAAACATTTGGGTATTATGGCCCTTTAATCTCCCTTTAAAGGTTCTGCAGATAGCTTAATAACTAACTGAGCCATATCTACAATCATAGAGTAATATCTGACCTCTTAGTGCTGTTTCTTACTTCTAGAGCTTATACTAAGGAAACTAAAGTTAAAGGGACATTGAACTCAATATTTAATCCACGTAAAAGTTTTGCATTCCTTGATGCATGCTTGATTTTTGCAGTTTAGATTAAGGATAAACTACACTCAAGAGGCTTTTTAAGGGATGTAACCCTGGACATTTTATTAAAGGAACATTAAACACTTTGACATTGTAATGAAAAGTTTTAATTATATGTACTAAAAACATTCACAATCTGCTTTTATTGTTTAGCTTTAATCTGTAATACTGTATTCCACCAAGTCATTGGTTGCACCCTCTACTGACTCATTTATAACTGCCCCTAATTGCCATCAGTAGAGCAGAAAATCTAGATTGTAGATTGTAACTTCCCACGGGAATAGGGCCCTCAATCCCTCCTGTATGTGTTTGTAAATTTTGTCCTGTATTTTACAAGTCTTGTATTGTTTTACTTAAATGAATTGTATCCATGGACAGCGCTGTGGAATATGTTGGCGCTTAATAAATAAAGTATAATAATAATAATAATAATAATAGATTACACCATTAAACATTTTGGGCCAGATTATGAGTGGACCACTATCATTAGCACAAGGAGGGTAAACATGATCACCATGTGGCATGCTGTTTAAATTACTTGAGGTAATATTTCCTATGGGTGGGGTTGAGTGGCAATGTTTGCTCGCATTACAAATTAAAAGTAAATGCGATCGCTCAAACTCAATCTCATTTATCTTTTTACACAAACTAGCCCTCTACACTATTAACCCCTACACCACCACAATCCCGATCGCAAACTACGCCGCTACTCTAAACCACCACAACCGCAACATCGCAAAAACCCTCTACTCTAATAACCTAAACTGCTACAACACCCACTGCAAAATATCCACTAACAACTAAACTCCCTAACCAGCTAACCCCCTATAACCTAAAACCCCCTAAGTTAACCCCCACTAAAAACTAACCTTACCGTAAAAAAAATAACCTTACCTTTGAAACAAAAACAAAACTAAATTTACCTTAATAATAAAATAACCTAACGTTACAGAAAAAAAACCTTCCATTATTGAAAATAAAAACCTGCCATTACAGAAAAAACAGTTGTGCCTATTCTTTTAAATATTTATTTGTATAATTGGGGAAAAATAATGAAAATTCAGAAAAATACAATCACAGCATATTATAAAAAGGATACGCAATATTAGCAGAGAATTAGCTATTGATGAATAATTCCAAGAAATGGAATTTCTATATCTTCTTTCCCTTTTTCAATTAAATAAAATCTTATTAACCAGAATCACACAAAAAACAAAACAAAGCCATAAAACAAGACAAAACAAAAACAAAAAAAACAAAAAAAAAAAAAAAGGCGAAAATCTGTCGGACCCCCCCCCCAAACCCTATTATTCATCATCAAAAACCCATTCTTGCGGAAAGCGACACAAAATAATATTAATTAAAACAAACTCTGACTCAATGAATGGTTTTATAATTTTTTTTTTGGAATGCCAAGGGCAAGGAGAGGACAAACAATTCCCATTTTCTAAAAAAGGCCCCTAAATACTCTTCTTGTGGGTATGAAATATTAAACTGTTCCGTCGTAAATTGATTCGTTAGGGCCGCTTTAAAGTGTACAAATTTAGGTGCTTCACGGGCCTTCCATAATTTAAGGATCAGATTACATCCTATTAATATAATTGTGTTTAAAAGACTAAAATTTTTACTAATTCCTTGGAATTGTGCCAGGAAAAAAATCTCAATGGGTAACAGGTCATGTTCCAGCTTCAAAACTGTATTGATCCAATATGAAATCTTTTTCCAGAATTGGAGAATTTTTGGACAACCCCAAAGACAATGTACTAGGTCAGCATCCGTTGACAAGCATCTAGGACACAGAACCTTTGTATTATACCATTTGGATAGAGCTCCCGGGGTAGAATACCTTTGGAGCCCAATTTTTATCTGAGATTCTCGCCACACTGTAGGCACCCAACTCTGTTGGATTAATTGGGTGGACCATTTTACTACCATATCGCTGACCTGAAAACTAGATGGCTTTTGGAGTAAAAAGTAAGTATAATGGGGAGATTGCGTACAGTCCGGCTGCATAAATTGATATCCTGGGTTGTAATTCACCTATTGACCAGTTCTTTCCATGATTTTTGAGTAACTCATAAAAGAAATGTATGACTTGAAGGTAAGCATAGAATTCACGTGGCCCGAGGTAAAATTTGCTATATCGGTAAAAGGTAGTGGATAGCCATCAGTACCCAGAATTTGATGCATAGTTTTTAAACCTTTTAATGCCCAGTCTTTAAATATCTGATTGGAAAGTCCCGGGCTAAAATTCGGATTGCCACATATTGGTAAATAATAGGTAAATAATATGAAACATAGGGAGAGCAATCTAATTCTGTGCAAAGTCTTTACCATGCCACTATAATATTTCTAAATGTAAGTAAAAAAATACATTTGAAGGGAGTGACGTTAACGGACAATGAAGTAAAGCCGTTAGCTGGAAGGGGGCCACTATCTGTGATTCCCAGGCACACGAGGAAATTTGATCTTTTTCAGTTACCCAGTCTAGAGCAAATCTGGCGAGAATAACTAAATTGCAGATTTGAATATTAGGGAGGGCTAGACCTGCCGCCAATTTAGAGTTCATCAAACGATAACAGGCAATCCGCGGTTTGGCACCTTTCCATAGAAATCTAGAACAAGCCCTATTATACATAGCAATGTCCTTTTTGCATATAAACAATGGGATATTTTGAAAAATGTACAACAATCTAGGAAAAATGACTGTTTTAATCAATGTTACACGGGCAGATAGAGAGAGAGGTAACATACACCATTCTTCTAGTTTTTTACTACAGTGTGCCAACTCGAACCCATAATTATTCTTGTAAAAATTCCTCCGGGTTCCTGGTTAACCGCAAGCCTAAGTATGTAATTTGAGATACTTCCAAAAAGGGATGTTTAATAACAAGTGAGGGGCTTTTGTATAGCCACATTAATTCTGATTTCGTGGTATTAACCTTAAAACCAGAAATCTCACTAAAGTCTTGGATAATACCCTGTAGCTTTGGCAGCGTAGTCCTAAGATTAGAGAGGAATAGTAGCAAATCGTCCGCATACAGAAGCAGGACCAATTTCTCGCCCGCCAGAGAAATGCCATCCAACTCCTGATGCAATAATATGTCCAAAGGCTCCAGACTGATGTTAAATAACAAGGGCGAGAGTGGACAGCCCTGTCTAGTCCCTCTATTTAAAACAAAGCTTGGAGAGGTTACATTGTTAACGATGATAGCCGATGAAGGAGCGCTATAAATTAAACGAACATGGTTATTAAAAAACCCTGTAAGCCCGAATTGGTCTAAAGAAAAGAACAGGTGATCCCAGCTTTCCCGGTCAAAGGCTTTTTCAGCGTCAACCATTAAGATGGCATTCTCGGGGAGCTCCTGTGAAATAGAGGCATTATATCTTTGCCAAAGAGATTTGATGAGCACTAAAAGTTTTCTTGTATTTCTGACCGGATTCCGTCCTGGCATAAAACCAGATTGATTACCATGGATTAGATCACCTATATATGGTTTCAATCGAGTGGCTAAAATAGCTGCTAGAAGTTTGTAGTCAGTATTGAGAACTGAGATGGGTCTAAAGGAACTTGGTAGCTCCGGATCCTTACCTTTTTTTAAGATTAATGAAATATTCGTGGCTGCAAAACAAGGTGAACAGCTGGTGTTTTCTGAGAAATAAAAATTGTATAACCTGGTCAATATAGGGGTCACCTGGGTCTGTAATACCCGGTAGAATTCAATAGGAAGTGCATCTGGTCCGGCTGCTTTATTAGGTTTGGTATATTTAATTGCTGATATAATTTCCTCTTCGTTCTCTTGGTATCTTTATTTGGAAAAGCAAGAAAATAAGCATAGGAGCAGGCCCATTTTTGGTTCAGCACCTGGGAAACACTTTCTGATTGGTGTCTAAATGTAGTCTAAATCTTCCCAGGTGCTGTACCAAAAATGGGCCGGTTCCTAAGCTTACATTCAAATAAAGATACCAAGACAATGAAGAAAAATTCATAACAGGAGTAAATTAGAAAGTTGCTTAAAATTGCATGCATTTAATTTTGACTAGACTATTCCTTTAAACCCTGGATATACACTACTAGGAGTTCTCTGAACACATCTGATGAGACAATTACTAGAAGAATACTTGTGTAGCCTCTAATCACCAGCTAGCTCCCTGTAGTGTATTGCTGCTCCTGAGTCTACCTAGGTGTGTTTTTCAACAAACGATACCAAAAGAACAAAATGAACTTAAGTAATAGAAATAAATTGAAAAGTCTGTTTCTGAATCATTCGACTTTAATTTTGACTTTAAATGTTTCAATGTGCCTTTAATGAAAGTCCGAATGAAGCACAGCACCTTCTAACGCCTAACCCTAAACCATATCCAAACATCAGTAGAATGCAGCATCACTGTAGTATTATTTAAAAAAAAACTTTATTGCATCATATCTGGGTCAAATAGTGACACAATGTGTCAGGTAAATAGATAAATTTACCTGTGTCAGGTAAATCTATGTTTGTATACATTGAAACACAGTTTAAATAGCTCTATTAGTTCCTCCTGTAATGTGAGGAATTACATCTTATGTAACAGGTTTCGCATCGGTAGGTTTAGTTTTTTTCTTTGTTTTTATTAGATCACATTTTTCTATACAAATATTTGTCTATGTGTTTTGTATAATATTTTTTTAGATTGTATATATATATAGTTTTAAATATGGCCTGTATAAGTTTAAAATTGTGTATACATATTGATGACCACTGGGTGGCAACATTAGATTTAATTCCTCACCTGAGAGGAGGAGCTAATAGAGCTATTTAAACTTTGATTCAGTGTATGCAAACATAGATGATTAAGGGTATTTACCCAAAATGTTGTGCTATTATTTGACCAAGATATGATGCAATACAGGTCTAGTAAAGTACGTCTAGACTCTACTGTTGTTTAAATGTGCCTTTAAACAGATTTTGATTAAAGAGATGTCATTATTATTATTATACTTTATTTATATAGTGCCAACATATTCCACAGCGCTCCTCCAAAGGGTACAATTTGTTTAAATAAAACTTAAAAGAGTTGACACAAATTTTGACAGACACCTACAGGACGAATTGAGGGCAATATTCCCATGGGGACTTACAATCTAGAAGGATAGAGGCTGAGGACTGCAAGGGTGAAAATGTTGTTAATACAGAGTTAGATGAGGGCAATTCTTAGGTAAGTGGGATTAATTTGTTACTGAGTATGGTGGTAGGCTTCCCTGAACAAAAAATGATTGAGGGAGTGTTTAAAAGAAGGCAGATTAGGGGAAAGTCTGATAGCATGAGTGATATTGTTCCAGACAGTTGGTGCCCCACGAGAGAAGTTCTGCAGTCTAGCATGGTAATAGGGGCATTGATATATTCCCTAGCTTCCGGCGATAATTTTGGGACCTTAATCTTTTCCCAGAATTCTTGTTTCTTAATTAAATTAGGAGACTCTGAGTTATATAAATCTTGAAAGAATTAAAAAAACACCCTTTCAATATCGGAATGAGCTGTGTACCTAATGGTGCCTTGTTTTATCGCAGAAATTGCCTGCCTCGGGGAGGATTTAGCCAACCTAGATACAAACTTGGCCGATCTCCCGGTGAAACCACCATATAAAGCTTTTGTTCTGAGAACATCATGGGCACTTCTTTGCTTAATATGTATATCTCGAAGGGCCTTCGCCCTAACTTATGCCTCCCAGCGGACATCACCTGAGTTGTCTAAATATGCTCTGTAGGTATTTTTTACATGATTAGCATGTTGTCTATCCGCATGACTGTTTTTCTTCTTTAAGTATACCATGTGAGATTTAATCTCCCCTCGTAAGACTGCCTTGGATGCTTCCCAAAACACTTCGATTTTATCTAAGTAATCCCCATTATTTCTATGATAATCTGACCATTTCTGTTGTAGCCAGTTCTGAAAACTAGTGTTGTTACTTAGGAATCTGGGAAAATTAACATAATTATTGTCTGAGTGCCTAAAAACAGGTTTACAGATCAGTGAAATGGCAGCGTGGTCAGAAATTAAGATGTCCTCGATTTTAGGTACCCAATCCCATTTAAGCAATGAATCTGAAATGAGGAAGTAATCAATCCTTGAGAGTGCTTGATGCACTTGAGATAGACATGTGTATGCACAAGAGTCTGGGTTCTGTACCCTCCATATGTCAACGAGACCTAACTGCGAACATAGTTGTGCCTATTCTAAAACCCCACTTAAAATAAATAAATAAATCAATACAAAAAATCTATGTTAACACTAAACAACTACAGCAATAGCCCTTAAAATGACCTTTTGTAGGGTATTGCCCTAAAGGGACCAAGCTCTTTTTCAATATAAAAAAACTCAAACACCAATCTACAAGTAACCCCCCCCAAAAAAAAGGCTATCTAAAAAAGGGCATTTGGCTGTGCATAACACCACCCCAAAGATACTACTCTCCAAAGCTGATCCTGAGCGGCGCTCTTTCTTCTATTTATTTGGGCTTATGGTAATTTGGGTTAGAACGTCCAAGTTTGGGTGTTTTGTTTCCCATTTTTCTCTCTCATTAAAGTCTATGGGAGAGTATGTTAACGTGGTTGAGATATTGTAACTTCTGCTCTTTGCATCACGTCGGGTTAGTGTGCAAGTAAATATTATTTACATGCAACTTAACATTGAGATACATACATATACATCATATACATGTCTTTATGCATTTATAGTTGTATGTATGTATTTATATATATACATATATAGACATATATATAAGTGCATTGGAGCTCTTTACAGTCAAATAGATAAAAACATGTAAAATCATATTTATACAATATTCATATTTAATAAAGTGTTATACTGTCTATTTACTGTAAATATTTCACATTCCAATATTCGGCACATAGTGGCATATGTTCTATGTATGTTTAAATAGATATTTATATATATATATATATATATATATATACAGTATATTTATATATATATATATATATATATATATATATATATACTGTATATATATATACTGTATATATATATATACCTTCATATAATCATCTATATAAAAATAGGTATAGATATATATTGTAACAAAAAATAACATCAGATATATGTAGAATTATGTATTTATGAATAAATAGAACATATTCTGCTATGTGAAGAACTTAGTAATGTGAAATATTCATATTTTTATGTTGGGTTAGCGCAGTTGAGAATATGCGATCAGGTTTGCGAGTGAGTAGGGTGTTTTTTCCCCACTTTTTTTTGCTCCATTGAATTCTATGGGGGAATACAACACGCGCACAATATCCTAACTTCGGCTTTTTGCATGCATCAGGTTAACGCTTAAAGGACCAGTCAACACATTATTATTTGCATAATCAACAAATGCAAGATAACAAGACAATGCAATAGCACTTAGTCTGAACTTCAAATAAGTAGTAGATTTTTTTATAACAAATTTCAAAGTTATGTATATTTCCACTCCCCTTGTACCATGTGATAGCAATCAGCCAATCACAAATGCATATACGTATAGTCTGTGAATTCTTGCACATGCTCATTAGGATCTGGTGACTAAAAAATTGTAAATATAAAACACTGTGCACATTTTTTTTAATGGAAGTAAATTTGAAAGTTGTTTAAAATGACATGCTGTATCTGAATCATGAAAATTTAATTTAACCTGAGTGTCCCTTTAAGAGAAATCTTTTTACTTTCAACTTGTAATACAAGCGCTACCGGACGCTTGCAAAAAAGTTTATTTCTAGCAGAAATAGTGCATGAGTGGGAGCGTTAAATACCTCTCCACCTGTAATCTGGCCCTTAGTGCTTGAAATCCCTTTAAGAATGACAATATTAAATGTTCATAAACTGTCAATTGTATATGTTGCTTTGCAATGCTAAGGCTAAGTGATTTCTGATGCAAATGTAAAAAATATAACACACTTTCATTTTCCTTTAAAAGTAACATATAACAGATCTAACCCTACAAAACACACAACATAGAATTAATTACCTACTGCCAGCCAATGTGAAGGATTAGTATACAGCATCTGGTAAATGTTGTTAAGTGTTTTTTATAGCTATATAATTCTATAAATTACAGCAATTGCGTAGATAAAAGACAACTTTAAATTAGTGTTAATTAGTGAAAAGCAATTGTCTGAAGCAAATATTATGTTATGGGCCAATTGAGATTTGTGTTCTGTAACTTGGTGACATTTTTTGTGTTTGAAAAGAATTATTTTCTTTCTTAAGAAATTACTTCTCTGGAATCAAACATGGTTTTCTTCTTAGATTTTATTTTTATTTTGTAAAAAAAATAAGGGAACATTTGTTCCATTATGTTTTAAGTGTCTTATTATTTCCCTGTAGGTATTATTTTAATAAGAAACAGTCATACTGTTCCTCTGTAATGTTTTTTTTTTTTTTTTTTCGTCTACAACACTTTCATAAGTTTTTTTGTTTTCAAAAGGAAAAAAAGTTTGAAGTATAGTGCTGGGAGCGACAAAATAAAAATGACAATTATAGTTTATAGTGTTATAGTTTAAAGGCACAAACATTAAAGTTTTTTCTTAATTACATTAAAGAGGATATTATTATTTATTTATTTATTTTTAAAAAGGGATGGTCCTGTTCTAATGAAAAAAAAGCATTTATACGTGTATCCATAAGCCTGTAAAGTCAGGTGGTCAGTCAAGACATCCAAAAGTCCATAAATTCAATCAGAAGAATTGACAAAAGACTGGATGTGAAGAGTTAAAGAAAGATCTGAATCCAGTGTGACCCCCAAGACGGCATGCGGGGTTGGGGGCATAATGTTATTATTAACAGTTATAGAAAGATGGGGGTAGGGATTTTTGAAGAAGGGGGAAATTCATACAGAGCTTAGTTTTGGAGAGTTTAAGGTCAAGGTAGTGAGAGGACATCCAAGATGAAATATTAGAAAGACAGTTAATGACTATTGATGTCGCAAATAGTTCGCCGGCGAATAGTTCCCGGCGAACATAGCATGTTCGCGTTCACCGTGGCGGGCGAACATATGCGATGTTCGATCCGCCCCCTATTCATCATCATTGAGTAAAACTTTGACCCTGTACCTCACAGTCAAATGGACTTTCTAAAGATACCATTATTTTCATCATATCCTATAATATACTATAAAAAAATTATAAAATATGAGGAAAAAATGGAAAAAAACACACTTTTTCAAACTTTGACCCCCAAAATCTGTTACTCATCTACAACCACCAAAAAATACTCATGCTAAATAGTTTCTAAATTTTGTCCTGAGTTTAGAAATACCCAATGTTTACATGTTCTTTGCTTTTTTTGCAAGTTATAGGGCCATAAATACAAGTAGCACTTTGCTATTTCCAAACCATTTTTTTGCCATTGACATGTATATATTTTTTTTTAGAAGACATCCCAAAGTATTGATCTAGGCCCATTTTGGTATATTTCATGCCACCATTTCACCACCAAATGCGATCAATTAAAAAAAATTGTTCACTTTTTCACAATTTTTTTCACAAACTTTAGGTTTCTCACTGAAATTATTTACAAATAGCTTGTGCAATTATGGCATAAATGGTTGTACATTTTTCTCTAGGATCCCCTTTGTTCAGAAATAGCAGACATATATGGCTTTGACGTTGCTTTTTGATAATTAGAAGGCCGCTAAATGCCACTGCGCACCACACGTGTATTATGTCCAGCAGTGAAGGGGTTAATTAGGGAGCATGTAGGGAGCTTTTTGGGGTAATTTTAGCTTTAGTGTAGTGTAGTAGACAACCCAAAGTATTGATCTAGGCCCATCTTGGTATATTTCATGCCACCATTTCACCGCCAAATGCGATCAAATAAAAAAAAAAAAAAACGTTACATTTTTCCAAATTTTAGGTTTCTCACTAAAATCATTTACAAACATTTTGTGCAATTATGGCACAAATGGTTGTAAATGCTTCTCTGGGATCCCCTTTTTTCAGAAATAGCAGACATATATGGCTTTGGCATTGCTTTTTGGTAATTAGAAGGACGCAAAATGCTGCTGCGCACCACACGTGCAGGGGTTAATTAGGGAGCTTGTAGGGATCTTGTAGGGTTAATTTTAGCTTTAGTGTAGTGTAGTAGACAACCCCAAGTATTGATCTAGGCCCATTTTGGTATATTTAATGCCACCATTTCACCGCCAAATGCGATCAAATTAAAAAAAAATAGTCAACTTTTTCACAAACTTTAGGTTTCTCACTGAAATAATTTACAAACAGCTTTCGCAATTATGGCACAAATGGTTGTAAATGCTTCTCTGGGATCCTCTCTTTTGTTCAGAAATAGCAGACATATATGGCTTTGGCGTTGCTTTTTGGTAGTTAGAAGGCCACTAAATGCAACTGCGCACAACACATGAATTATGCCCAGCAGTGAAGGGGTTAATTAGGTAGCTTGTAGGGAGCTTGCAGGGTTAATTTTAGCTTTAGTGTAGAGATCAGCTTCCCACCTGACACATCAGACCCCCTGATCCCTCCCAAAGAGCTCTCTTCCCTCCCCCACCCCACAATTGTCCCCACCATCTTAAGTACTGGCAGAAAGTCTGCCAGTACTAAAATAAAAGGTATCTTTTTTTTTTATATATATATTTTTTAGCATATTTACATATGCTGTTGTGTAGGATCCCCCCCTTAGCCCCCAACCTCCCTGATCCCCCCCAAAAGAGCTTCCTAACCCTCCCCCTCTGCCTTATTGGGGCCATATTGGGTACTGGCAGACAGTACCCAGTTTGCAAATAAAATGTTTTTTTTTTATTTTTATTTCATTTTTCTGTAGTGTAGCTTCCCCCCCCCCAAGACCAATCCCCCACCCGCTCCCAGATCACTTAGATTTCCAAGTACTAAATATTTTGCACCCCTTTCTCCAACTTATAAAAACATTTTTTTCTGTAGTGTAGCGGTTCCCACCCACTCTCTCCCCGTGCACACGCCCGCCCGCCTCCTCCCGTGCACACGCGCGCACCCCTGGCGATCCCGCCCCCTATCCCGCATCTCTGACAAGGACCGCATCAATGGCCGCCCACCCGCCTCCCACTTCAGCTCCCACCCACCAACGAATGCGGCCATCAATGCCCGGTGCAGAGAGGGCCACAGAGTGTCTCTCTCTGCACCGGAGGGGTAAAATTTGTTATTGCAGGATGCCTCGATATCGAGGCATCCTGAAATAACCGGAAAGCAGCTGGAAGCTATCAGGATTGCTTCCAGCTGCTTTCCAAACCGAGGACGTACGCCATACATCCTCAGGTGTTAACTGTATTTTTTCTGAGGACGTATGGCGTACGTCCTCGGTCATTAAGGGGTTAAAGAAAAATATAAATTTGACTGTGAAATAATAGCAGTCAGTTTCCTTCACACGTGTGCGTTTCAGGGCCTGCCAGGGCACAGTGTCACACCAGTGCAACTCATATCTGGTGTAACAGTAGTGTACATTTTTAAAAAAAATACAATTTTGACTGTAATAGATTGAATAGCAGTTAGTTGTCTGCAAGCGTGTGTGTCAGGCCTACAGCATCTACTCTGCCAACTTCTGCCAGTGCACAGTGCCACTCATATCTGTTGTCACAGTAGCTTGCACGCATAGTACCACTAATCGAAAAAAAAATTGACAGGCAGAGGCAGGCCACCCCGCAGGGGCCGTCGTGGTCGTGGTGCTGTGATTCCCTTTGGCCCTAGAATAATGCAGTGCGGTGCGTTAAACAGGGTTTGGTCTGTCACTGTGAAGCGGGCGTAACCCTTACACTACCTGATCGATACAACATCATACCTGATGTTTTAAAGCATGTTATTCCATAAAATTTAGGAATGTTAGGTGATTTATGCCCTTTATGGATTAAAACCAGACTCTGCATCAACTATGTAATTTTCCATGGGAGTTTTGCCATGGATCCCCCTCCGGCATGCCACAGTCCAGGTGTTAGTCCCCTTGAAACAATTTTTCCATCACTATTGTGGCCAGAAAGAGTCCCTGTGGGTTTTAAAATTCGCCTGCCTATTGAAGTCTATGGCGGTTTGCCCGGTTCGCAGGTTCGCGAACATTTGCGGAAGTTCGCCGTTCGCGAACGCAAAAATTTTAGGTTTGCAACATCACTATTAATGACACGAGTTAGCCAGGAAGGGGTAGATATGGTGCAGAGAGGTAGATTTGGGTGTCATCAGCATACAAATGATATTGAAACCCATGAGACTTAAGAACCTAATACTGTATACTTCATTTGTTAATGGAAGTAAACTGTAAAGTTATTATTTTTTAAATTGCAAGCTTGGTCTGAATCATGAAGGTTTAATTCTGAACAAATACTAAAAAATGCTGATTGCTAGCTTCTTCAAACTCTTTAAATCTGACATGAATTGGTTTAATAACTTTTCAAATAGAAATGTAAAAAACTAAATAAAAACACCCAAAACAAAACAAATATTTATTTAAAATATATAATCAGAACTAGAGAAAATGTATTTAACAGATTATGTTTGCGCTGGATCAAATACATAGATTAGTGTAGCAGGTTTGAGAATGAACTTCATAGAGTAGTGCATGCTCATTAGATGCCTCGTTATTTTTTTTTTAACTTCTACCCCCAGCAGGGAGGGAATAGAAGGTATTCTATAGACCCCAAGAAAGTTAATGGTTTGCTTATTATGCTTAATATTTGAAGTTATTATAAATAGAGGAACGATTTATCAATGTCTGGCGGACATGATACACTGTAGCGTATCATGTCCGCCAGACATCACTGAATGCCGACAGCGTATGCGTTGAACTGAACTGCGTGTGCAATGCCGCTCCCTGCAGATTTGCCGCTAGCAGGGGTGTCAATCAACCCGATCGGATTTGATCGGGCGAATTGATGTCCACAGCCTCAGAGCCAGCGGACGAGTTAAGGAGCAGCGGTCTTAAGACTGCTGCTTCTTAACTCCTATTTCTGGCGAGCCTAAAGGCTCGCGCGGAAACAGGCGTATTTGGCCCATTCGGGCCATGATAAATCGGCCCCTAGGTGTCCCAAGCATGGGAGCTGCTAAAAGAAAAGGTAATTAGATGTAAGTTAATTAATTAATTAAGTTATTTACTCATTTAGGGGATAGTCACAATTATTTTAGAAAATGTATTAAACTATTTATCTACAAAACTTCCCACACACTTTAATGGTGTTTTTCCGTTCATAGGTCCGTTTTTCTAGAGAATTGTGATTGACACTTTAGTTAGTTTATTAGTAATTAACTTATTTAATTGTCTTTTATTTCCAAATAAAAGAGCACTGGTTCTATTTATGTTTAGTGTGAGTGGTGGTTTTAAGTGTGTAATTAAACTGTATATAACTGCTACTACATGACTATATACCTAAGGGTCAAGGTTAGGGGGTAAATTAAAAGTATAAAATGATTTAAACAGAAGTGAAATCTGTTTGAGACCATTGAGTTTCATCTTGGGCTCTCTTTCGGCTAGATTTGGAGTTTTGTCGGTAACGACCCGAAAAACTAACGCCGGCTTTTTTCTGGCCGCACCATAAAAATAACTCTGGTATTGAGAGTCCACATAAAGGCTGCGTTAGGCTCCAAAAAAGGAGCGTAGAGCATTTTTAACGCAGCTTCAACTCTCAATACCAGAGTTGCTTACGCAAGCGGCCAGCCATCGTGCACGATTCCCCCATAGGAAACAATGGGGCTGTTTGAGCTGAAAAAAAACCTAACACCTGCAAAAAAGCCGCGTTCAGCTCTTAACGCAGCCCCATTGTTTGCTATGGGGAAACACTTCCTACGTCTGCACCTAACACTCTAACATGTACCCTGAGTCTAAACACCCCTAACCTTACACTTATTAACCCCTAATCTGCCGCCCCCGCTATCGCTGACACCTGCATTTTATTTTTAACCCCTAATCTGCCGCTCCATAAACCGCCGCTACTTACATTATCCCTATGTACCCCTAATCTGCTGCCCCTAACACCGCCGACCCCTATATTATATTTATTAACCCCTAATCTGCCCCCCTCAACGTCGCCTCCACCTGCCTACACTTATTAACCCCTAATCTGCCGAGCGGACAGCACCTCTATTATAATAAAGTTATTAACCCCTAATCCGCCTCACTAACCCTATAATAAATAGTATTAACCCCTAATCTGCCCTCCCTAACATCGCCGACACCTAACTTCAATTATTAACCCCTAATCTGCCGACCGGAGCTCACCGCTATTCTAATAAATGGATTAACCCCTAAAGCTAAGTCTAACCCTAACACTAACACCCCCCTAAATTAAATATAATTTTAATCTAACGAAATTAATTAACTCTTATTAAATAAATTATTCCTATTTAAAGCTAAATACTTACCTGTAAAATAAACCCTAATATAGCTACAATATAAATTATAATTACATTGTAGCTATTTTAGTATTAATATTTATTTTACAGGCAACTTTGTAATTATTTTAACCAGGTACAATAGCTATTAAATAGTTAAGAACTATTTAATAGTTACCTAGTTAAAATAATTACAAAATTACCTGTAAAATAAATCCTAACCTAATTTACAATTAAACCTAACACTATACTATCATTAAATTAATTAAATAAAATACCTACAATTACCTACAATTAAACCTAACACTACACTATCAATACATTAATTAAATACAATATGTACAAATAACTACAATGAAATAAACTAACTAAAGTACAAAAAATAAAAAAGAACTAAGTTACAAAAAATAAAAAAATATCTACAAACATAAGAAAAATATTACAACAATTTTAAACTAATTACACCTACTCTAAGCCCCCTAATAAAACAACAAAGCCCCCCAAAATAAAAAATGCCCTACCCTATTCTAAATTACTAAAGTTTAAAGCTCTTTTACCTTACCAGCCCTGAACAGGGCCCTTTGCGGGGCATGCCCCAAGAAGTTCAGCTCTTTTGCCTGTAAAAAAAAAAACATACAATATCCCCCCCCAACATTACAACCCACCACCCACATACCCCTAATCTAAGCCAAACCCCCCTTAAATAAACCTAACACTAAGCCCCTGAAGATCATCCTACCTTGTCTTCACCTCACCAGGTATCACCGATCCGTCCTGGCTCCAAAATCTTCATCCAACCCAAGCGGGGGTTGGCGATCCATCATCCGGTGGCTGAAGAGGTCCAGAAGAGGCTCCAAAGTCTTCATCCTATCCGTGAAGAAGAGGCGATCCGGACCGGCAACCATCTTGATCCAAGCGGCATCTTCTATCTTCATCCGATGACGACCGGCTCCATCCTGAAGACCTCCACCGCGGACCCATCTTCTTCCGGCGACGTCCAACTGAAGAATGACGGTTCCTTTAAGGGACGTCATCCAAGATAGCGTCCCTCGAATTCCGATTGGCTGATAGGATTCTATCAGCCAATCGGAATTAAGGTAGGAATATTCTGATTGGCTGATGGAATCAGCCAATCAAAATCAAGTTCAATCCGATTGGCTGATCCAATCAGCCAAACAGATTGGGCTCGCATTCTATTGGCTGTTCCGATCAGCCAATAGAATGCGAGCTCAATCGGATTGAACTTGATTCTGATTGGCTGATTCCATCAGCCAATCAGAATATTCCTACCTTAATTCCAATTGGCTGATAGAATCCTATCAGCCAATCGGAATTCGAGGGACGCCATCTTGGATGACGTCCCTTAAAGGAACCGTCATTCTTCAGTTGGACGTCGCCGGAAGAAGATGGGTCCGCGGTGGAGGTCTTCAGGATGGAGCCGGTTGTCATCGGATGAAGATAGAAGATGCCGCTTGGATCAAGATGTTTGCCGGTCCGGATCGCCTCTTCTTCCCGGATAGGATGAAGACTTTGGAGCCTCTTCTGGACCTCTTCAGCCACCGGATGATGGATCGCCAAACCCCGCTTGGGTTGGATGAAGATTTTGGAGCCAGGACGGATCGGTGATACCTGGTGAGGTGAAGACAAGGTAGGATGATCTTCAGGGGCTTAGTGTTAGGTTTATTTAAGGGGGGTTTGGCTTAGATTAGGGGTATGTGGGTGGTGGGTTGTAATTTTGGGGGGGGGTATTGTATGTTTTTTTTTTACAGGCAAAAGAGCTGAACTTCTTGGGGCATGCCCCGCAAAGGGCCCTGTTCAGGGCTGGTAAGGTAAAAGAGCTTTTAACTTTATTAATTTAGAATAGGGTAGGGCATTTTTTATTTTGGGGGGCTTTGTTGTTTTATTAGGGGGCTTAGAGTAGGTGTAATTAGTTTAAAATTGTTGTAATATTTTTCTTATGTTTGTAATTATTTTTTTATTTTTTGTAACTTAGTTCTTTTTTATTTTTTGTACTTTAGCTAGTTTATTTAATTGTATTTATTTGTAGGAATTGTATTTAATTAATTTATTGATAGTGTAGTGTTTGGTTAATTGTAGGTAATTGTAGGTAGTTTATTTAATTAATTTATTGATAGTGTAGTGTTAGGTTTAATTGTAACTTAGGTTAGTATTTATTTTACAGGTAATTTTGTAATTATTTTAACTATTTTAGCTATTAAATAGTTCTTAACTATTTAATAGCTATTGTACCTGGTTAAAATAAATACAAAGTTACCTGTAAAATAAATATAAATCCTAAAATAGCTATAATATAATTATAATTTATATTGTAGCTATATTAGGATTTATTTTACAGGTAAGTATTTATCTTTAAATAGGAATAATTTATTTAATAAGAGTTAATTAATTTCGTTAGATGTAAATTATTTTTAACTTAGGGGGGTGTTAGTGTTAGGGTTAGACTTAGCTTTAGGGGTTAATACATTTATTAGAGTAGCGGTGAGCTTCAGTCGGCAGATTAGGGGTTAATAATTGAAGTTAGGTGTCGGTGATGTTAGGGAGGGCAGATTAGGGGTTAATACTATTTATTATAGGGTTAGTGAGGCGGATTAGGGGTTAATAACTTTATTATAGTAGCGGTGCGGTCCGCTCGGCAGATTAGGGGTTAATAAGTGTAGGCAGATGGAGGCGACGTTGAGGGGGGCAGATTAGGGGTTAATAAATATAATATAGGGGTTGGCGGTGTTAGGGGCAGCAGATTAGGGGTACATAAGGATAACGTAGGTGGCGGCGCTTTGCGGTCGGCAGATTAGGGGTTAATAACTGTAGGCAGATGGAGGCGACGTTGAGGGGGGCAGATTAGGGGTTAATAAATATAATACAGGGGTCAGCGGTGTTAGGGGGAGCAGATTAGGGGTACATAAGGATAACGTAGGTGGCGGTCGGCAGATTAGGGGTTAAAAAAATTATTCGAGTGTCGGCGATGTGGGGGGACCTCGGTTTAGGGGTACATAGGTAGTTTATGGGTGTTAGTGTACTTTAGAGCACAGTAGTTAAGAGCTTTAGAAACCGGCGTTAGCCCAGAAAGCTCTTAACTACTGACTTTTTTCCTGCGGCTGGAGTTTTGTCGTTAGATGTCTAACGCTCACTTCAGAAACGACTCTAAATACCGGAGTTAGAAAAATCCCATTGAAAAGATAGGATACGCAATTGACGTAAGGGGATCTGCGGTATGGAAAAGTCGCGGCTGAAAAGTGAGCGTTAGACCCTATTTTGAGTGACTCCAAATACCGGCGGTAAACTAAAACCAGCGTTAGGAGCCTCTAACGCTGGTTTTCACGGCTAACGCCAAACTCCAAATCTAGGTCTTTGGAAACTAGCAATATCTATAGTGTCTTGGTTTAGAATCAATATTATTATTATTCTATTATTACTATTATTATTATAATAATAATAATAATAATACTTTTTTCTCTTGTGACAATTCCACATTGATTTACAATGTATTGACTACACCAAATTACATTTACAACTACAAGCAAATTAAGTGTCAAAGGTAAGATGGCTGTAAGTGAATGCAATTATCTCTTCTCCTTTTTTAAGCAAGCTTGTCTAAATTTATTAATTCTGTAAACATTTGTAAATTTTTAGTTTGTAGAATAATTTACAGAATTATTTTGCTGTTTTAGCGTGAATTGCCTTCAGTTAGTCACTCGTTCATAATGGAAGGAGACCACTCTTCATTCTTATCTGTTCTTAATGTGACTCTAAATATATATACAAATGATTCAGTGATCACTTTTAAAGTTATAATGTAGCTCCACAGTCAATGCTAAACTATTAATCATTTATCATAATAGATAAGTAAGATTCCATTAAAGAACATATGTAAAATATGATGCCTATAACATAGATTTTTGAATCAACACTGTATGTGTTGAAAGTCTTCAAGTTTAGAATAAGTAAATCTCATATATAACATTCCCAATAATCATACTCCCTAATCTTTAAATCACTTCTGTCATGGCACAAGAATTTCCCTCAGACCACCAATGTGTTTGTTTTTCAAGCAGTGACTTTAAAAGGGCAGAACAAAACCAAAACGACTAACTACTACATTTCTCTAAGATGAAAAAAATTATAAAAATATATCATTAAATGGCATAATAACTGTATTAAAAAGACATTAGACATTAAAGTATTTTTCATAAATTAATAATATACATATAAGCTATTAATTAATACATATAACAGATAACTAGAAAAAGTACTTTATGGGCTTTTAGTCATTTTTTTCAGTCATTTTAGTCGCACATTTTATTATTTAGCTCTTGGCATCCTTTGTGATGACAATCCAGATTGTTTATAATTAATTAAACATTTACAGAATTCCACAGCTAAAAAGTTTGATAAACCCAGAACAACACTTTTCCAACTATTAATGAGTACCATAAAATGTTTGCTAATGGAATTGTTTTACACATGGTTAAGAAACACTGACATTACCCCCTACCATATTGGAGAATGCTAGGGAGCTACAGTACCAAATAGATACATTTGCTACCTGCTCAATTAAATGTAAACATCTAATAAATCTAAATAAATAATTCAACAAACATACATGCCCACTATACCAATAATGCCCCTATTCAAAATTCCTTAACATCATATACACACATATCACTATGGGTTTTGGATCACAGCAGGTTAATTGCACGTGTCACCTAATAGCATCACTACACACTGTTAAAAGGAATCAAGTACAAAGAGGTGGAAAAGGAAGCAGTAAAAACAAAATGTTTAAAGGACATAAAAATATAAAAATATATTGACCAAATGTTTGGGTGATTTATGGGGTATTATTCAATAAAACTGTTGCTTTAAATATAAAAAACAATGCTTTATTGCAGAAGCCAAATGGCATAAGTACACAATTGTATAAAACAGTAGCTTGATTTATACAATGCAATAAAGCATTGTTTTTGATATTAAAAGTAACAGTTTTATTGAATAATACTCGTTCCAGCACCCAAACATTTGGTCAATATATTTTTTATATTTTTATGTCCTTTGAAAATTTAGTTTTAGCACTTCCTTTTCCACCTTTTTGTACTTGCTCACTTTCTAGACACTTTGGGAGAGTGTCCAATTGTAGCAAGCTTTCCTCTATAGCGCAATCAAGTGTTTTTTCTACCATTAACTACACTTATGAATCAACCAACACAAAGGCCTTTCAACCTGTGATGTAATCAGTGAACTTAAGAAATTGTGATTTTTTTTATATTGATTTTTGGATTTCCAAATTGGGAAATGAGGCACATTACAGTTTTGTGTTGTTTTTAGGAAGTTACAATGTCCAGGTTTAGGGGGAAAAGAAGCATTTTAGAATTGTAATCCCTAGCAAGACACACTGACAATACCAGCCAAGTTTTAGAGGTTTAGAAATTGTAATCTGCTGAAAATAGACACAAGATTGTGATCAGCCTTTTTATGTATAACATTGTTAAAAATATTATTGTAAAAATACGATTTTATATATATATATATATATATATATATATACGTATAAATTAATAAATAAATATATATATATATATATATATATATAAAATTAAAGTTTAATATTAAATTCCATGCCCCTTAAGTAACGTAACTCACAAGCCCACATTGTGTAAGGGTAATGCACAAGCTCACCTTGTATAAAGGTAACTCACAAGCCCACCTTATATAAATGTGTTGTTTTATCAAACCATAACTCACAGTCAGAGCTCTATATTCTTTGTGGTTCATATAACTGTTTTACTATGGGGTAATCTATTATTATTATCAATTATTTGTAGAGCGCCAACAGGTTCCACAGCACTAAAGACATGGGTCTAATATGCAAGTTGACAGTTATGGGAGACAAGGAGATAGAGGGACCTGCCAAAAGTTTAATTGTTGTAAATTATCTCTCATAAAAGTGATCTACAATGCAGCTAGGCTCATAGGCTTACATGCTAAGGGGGTCCAAGGAAAATGTTAGTGCATATTATATACATCCCTAAACAGTGACGTTTTTAAGGAGCACTAGAAAATGTTAAAACTAGGGGAGAGTTGTGTAGAGCGAGTTCCACAAAATAGGGGCTAGTCTGGAGAAGTCTTGTAGACAGGAATGGGAGGAGGTAACAAGAGAGGGGGAGAGAAGGAGGTCATGAGCAGAGTAAAGGAAACAGGAGGGCGATTATCTGGAGACTAGGTCAGAGATATAGGGCGGAGCAGTGTTATTGAGAGCTTTAAAAGTTATAGTCAGGATTTTTTTTGTTTAATTCTGGAGGTTAGAGAAAGCCAGGGAAGGGACTGGCATAGAGGTGCAGTAGATGAGGAGCGACGTGCAAGGAAGATCAGCCTGGCAGAGGCATTTATTATTGATTGTAAGGGAGATAGATGGCAGCTAGGGAGACTGGAGAGGATGAAGTTGCAATAGTCAAGGCGGGAAATGATTAGAGAGTGGATTAAAGTCTTAGTTGTGTCATGTGTGAGGAAGTGGTGAATTTTGGAGAAGTTTTTAAGGTGGAAGCAGCAAGAAATGGCCAAAGACTGGATGTGGGGAATGAAAGAGAGATCTGAGTCAAGTGTGACCCCAAGACATTGGGCATGCGGGGTTGGAGTAATGATGTTATTATCAACAGTTAGAGAAAGTTGGGGGCTAGGGATTTTGGAAGAAGGGGGGGAAATAAGGAGCTCAGTTTTTGAGAGATTTAGCTTAAGGTTGTGAGAGGACATCCAGGATGAAATATTAGAAAGACAGTTATTGACACAAGTTAGTAAGGAAGGGGATAGGTCTGGTGCAGAGATGTAGATTTGGGTATTATCAGCATACAAATGTTATTTAAATCCATGGGACTGTATTAAGGAACTTGAGAAATAAATTGAGAAGAGAATGAGACCAAGGACAGAGCCTTGTGGTACCCCAACAGAAAGTGGTAAAGGGTCAGAGGATTTGTCAGAGAAGGTAACACTAAAGGTCCGGCTAGACGGGTAAGAGGAGAGCCATGAGAGAGCTGTGTCAAAGATGCCGAAAGATTGGAGGGTTTGGAGCAAGAGAGTACGGTCAACCGTGTCAAAGGCTGAAGACAAATCAAGAAGGAGTAACAAAGAAAAGTGGCCTTTAGATTTTGCTATAATTAGGTAATTAGTAACCTTAATGATTGCAGTTTCTGTGGAGTGTTGTGGGTGAAATCTAGATAGCAATGGATCAAGGAGGGAGTTTAATGTGAGGAAATATGATAAGTGTCTATATACAAGCCTTTCCAGAAGTTTTGAAATAAGGGGGAGAAGGGAAATAGGGCAGTAGTTGGATTGGGATGATGGATCAAGAGAAGATTTTTGAGGATATGTGTAATTAGTGCATCTTTAAGGGATGAGAGAAATATACCAGTGCCAAGGGAGAGATTAAAAATGTGTGAGGATTGGAGTAAGAGAAGGAGATAGGGGGGCAGTAATTGTGAGGGGATGGGATCAATGGGACAGGTAGTGAGGTGAGAGGAGGATATAAGGGCAGAAACTTCTCCCTCAGTAGCGGGAGCAAAAAAGCTGAGTCTGTGACTTTGCAGGTTTTGGATATTGGTTATTGGTTGAGGGGGTTGGAGATTGGTAGTGTGTTGGAAGATGATATCATTTCTGATGGAAACTATTTTGTTGGTGAAGTTGTTGGCAAAATCTTGAGCTGAGAGAGAAGTGGAAATAGGATGTGGGGGTTAGGGTGACCACATTTCCAAATTACCAAGGAAAGAAAGTCGAGCAAACCAGCATATATAATAAAACGTAGCATTTATTCCAATACTTTAAAAAAGCAGGATCACAGTGACATCCTATGAGAATGGTTAGCACCTCGGGGCTGGCAGGCTTACGTGTTTCGGCATTGCTATGACTACGGCGCAATGCCAAAACGCGTAAGCCTGCCAGCCCAGAGGTGCTAATCATTCTCATAGGATGTCACTGTGATCTGCTTTTTTAAAGTATTGGAATAAATGCTACGTTTTATTATATATGCTGGTTTGCTCGACTTTCTTTCATTGGTACTTTGTCATTGGCCTGTTTGAGCACCAGCACCTGCCTGACCCTCTACTTACATATATACCCTTTCTACGTTGAGCCAGTGTGACCGGAGTACAGCTGGATACGGAGGAGGAACTTTCACACGCAGCCTGTGTTACTCACTATTTTGCCGATTTTGGAGCACTCTGATTGGCAGTTCACCCATGACGACATGGTTGTCGGCTCGTGCCTGATAGGCTCTACCCACGGAAGCATCTTGGAGGAAGGCGGGACCTGAGCGGCACTGAGCGAAGGGGAAAAGGACGCAGAATGACGCCATGGAGAATCGCCAAGTGAGTAACATGAGAAGGGCTTTACATCTGTTAGCGGGAATGTGCATATTATTCAGTGTTATGTTAGTGTGATGGGACTCTGTTCTGGGTGGTGAGACACCCGTTCATAGCCGCATACCCAATTTGGGAACTGTTTATGGATACCATTAATCTACACATATGCTTATATTTCTTCTTGACCGCTTAATTATAGCGAAGTGAAACTACTACCTTTGCATCTGGCAACACAGGCTCACACTGTGTATTAGGCCATTTGGCTTTGGGTATTGTTCCAGTGAACTTTGAACACACGTTCAAGCATAAGTTTGGTCAGTTTTGGTGCTAGTTTCCCACCCCACTTTTTGGTTGTTCACATTTCCAAATTGCCATTCAGGGACACTCCCCGCCTCACCCCCCTTCACCCTACCCCCCTCACCCCCTTCACCCTACCCCCACCCCCTCACCCCACTTCACCCTACCCCCCCTCAAAAGAAAAAAAGCTGATTTTAATACCTTTTTTATTTTTCTGCTAATTTTTTAAAGGAAAATAAAAAAATTGTGCAACAGACTAAATATATTGAATATAAGGAAGGAATCATTACCTGATGATGGATGGAACTGTTGGAACATCATGGAAGCGGACTGTCACTTTTTGTGTGAAATGATGCATAATTTTATAAAATTACTTTTATAATAAAGAACTAAGTAAAGTATTCCTATGAGTGAGTCACGTATTATAGGTTGAGGCTGCTGCCTGTTTGTGTTAGTATAAACTATTATTTTTAAATAATAAAATAATACCATAACCTACCTGTCTCTGTGTCCAGAGTCTAAACTAAAGCTTATTCCCTTAGTCTCTCCGTCACTGACACTGTGACTGTGTGTGTGCTGTCTGTCTCACAGACTCTCACTTCTTCTAATCTCCTCTAGACTTGACAGTAGAGCGTCATCGGCAGACCATGGGGGGGATATATCACATCACATACGTCATCATATACTCCAACTTCCCTCGCTCTAGCTGCCCTCATACTAATCCATAGTTAATTACTAATCTAAATTGTGCCCTGTGGCTGCCTCGAGAGCGCCTGGGCTGGGATGTCACTCTGTTCCTGACCTGCAGCAGCCTGCTGGCCTGGAAGCCGGAAACCGCGGCTGTGCTGCCTGGTCAATTACCGCAATTGTGGACTCTGACTCAGCTTCTTTCCATTCCGGGACACTGCATTGTCCCGAAATGAAGGTGCCCGGGACGCGGGACAAACTTGCAATATGCGGGACTATCCCGGGCAATCTGGGACACGAGGTCACCTTAGAGGGGGTTGGCAGTGAAGGGTGTTAAAAGTGGAAAACAGACATTTTGGGTTTGAAGAAAGAGTAGAGATAAGTGTAGAGAAGTAGTCATGCTTGAAGAGGTTAAAGGCAGAATAGTATGAGTTCAAGATGAACTTGTAATGAATGAAGTCATCTGAACAACGGAATTTTCTCTGATGTCTCTCAGCAGTGCGGGAACATATACGTAGGTAGCTTGTCAGAGGGGTATGCCAGGGCAGGAAAAGGAGGAGATTGGTCAGGGCAGGAAAAGGAGGAGATGGAAGAAAGCAGAGGTTTGAGAGAGTTTGAAAGATGTTTCCAATCATGTGTCATATAGATGCATAATATACCTTTGTTTTAGAAATAAATGACTGTATATTATTACTATTGCTATTAGCATTGTTTTATTATGTCTGATGAAACCTTTTGTGTTGTTTCTTTTATAATACTGAATTAGCACACTTTTTCACTCTTTTTTCAATCTGGCAGTTTATCTAATGAAACCTTTAGTTTACACTGTTACACTGTTGTATTCCATTTTAAAATTTAATCTACGTAATATTCAGATTCCTTCTAAATTTGTTTGTTTTGTTTCTCTTACTTAAACTGGAAAAACCATCTATTTTAAGCTGTGACAAATGTTCTCTGTGTTTTTTTATTGGGGTCAGATGAACTGATCTGCTTATCTCACTTTTGGTGAGATTTATTGTGTTGCTCTGTCTGACTGTATTCTGTAATGCTGGTTGTTTTCCATGGTATTCTGCATCTTGAGATTTTAGGTCATGAACATATAGTCAGTTTCCGCTAGACTATTCTCTTTGCCTTTGATCATAACTTTATCATTCAAAGTTGTTTTTTTAGTTGTTTTTTTTAATATTGTGTATCTTTGATTTGTGTTTGCTTTCTTTGATTAAATGGATAGTACCACCTTGAGATTTTTATATAAAGTATTTAGTTATACGTAATTAAATAACTTTGCAAAATACTTTCATTATTTATTTTACCCCTTTTCGTGCAATTTAGCTCTGAAATCTGTGTTTTTCTCTAAATCTCAGACTTGGAAATGCACCCTGCAGACCTCTCATATATTAGGTGAATTTAACATCTATAACTTTGAGATTTGAAAGTTTTAGGACTCATCTCAAAAACTCATAACACTGTATGAAATTTGGAAAGTACGTAACACTAAACAATAATAAAGAAAATACTTTTTTTAAACATTCAAAACAGATGTCTTGTGTGTGTGTATGTAAACAATATAAAAATTTGTTGAGATCATAACAGAATATGCAAGTTTTATGCAACATTTGGACCCTTAAAACCTGTACAGTTGGACCTTTAACACTTTTGTAAATTAGTCATTGTGAATCATTGTTATTGCTGGTAGATAGTTTGAGAAACTTGAAGCTTGATTGTCTGCATGATGGCTGAAGCGGTGCTGTTGACCTATAGCTAGAAATAACATGAAACATATTTACAGATTATTAAGTAGGAGGGGTCTATAATGTGAAAATGTACAGTGAATATATACATTAAAAGCAAAATGAATTTTTCTATCTATTTCTCAATTAGCATGCACTATAGACATTCTAAAATATTTATGTTTTAACTTAATTTCTTTCAGTTTATCAATTCATGTTGCACTGGAGTCAGTGAGTAATGATAAAACATCTGGAGTAGATGACATCTAGTGTGTATTAGTCATTCTGTAAATGAATAAGCATGATTTGACCAGGAACATATCTATTTTTGACCATATAAAATAATTTTGCAATAAAATGAAACAGAGACAAAGGTTATAAATCTCATCTCCAATCAAACATTTTACATGAAAGATAGCCAGAGATTTCCTGGTCTCAATGGAAATTAAGTAATGAAGTTAGTTTAATTTATTTTTGTTGTTGCTCTACAAAATTACTGTCTCTTTTTTATATTTTTGTAGAAATTAAATATGCAATGTCTTGCTCTATTTATAAAATAAATATTTGTAAATTATGAAATAATATCAAATCATAATAAATAAAAAGTGAAGTATGAGAAAATAGTGCTGACCTCACTGATGTATATTTCTCTTTAAGCTTAGCAAATGCTATTAGTATATCAATACTGTAGCCAATTTATTTAGAAACCCCTATATATAAACATAATATATTTCTATATACAATATATCTATGAAATGACATCCATTCCGGGGAAGTTCTATTGCAAGAGAGGAAGATTGTTTGGCCCTCTCTATGATTAGCTTAGCCAGGATTCTGAGTGGTTAACATGATATGAGGGGGCAAATTATGAATACTAGTCTGGGCACACATCTCCCAGGTTTTCACTGAGTTGTAGAGACATGTATAGGAGATTGTATCATGGGGGATATAAAAAATGAATGAAATGTTTAGAGATTTAGAATGGCCTGTGAAACATGTCAAGCCTCCCACCTGACACTTGACGTTGCTTTTGAAGGGACATAAAACAGGTTGAGATCTGTGCATATCCTAAAAGGGCTAATTAATTAAAAATAGTTTGCATAAAAAAAATGTTTAAAAATTGCTGGCAAGTATTTTAAAATAATTTTCAAAAATAAGCAAAATGAATTACATAGCTAAGCTGCCTAGAGCAGTCAACTCCCCCCCCCCCTTATCAGTGTTTATACACAGGCATTGCATTTCAACTGAGTTCATAGCTTCTAGGCATGCTCCAGCAGATAATCCCTTTTCACTTTTGCTTACTACCAAAACAACAATAGATATAGATACAGCCATAGAAGGAAATGGTGGGGGGAAGTTAGAGCTTTACATTTCAGAAACTAAAAAGAAAGGGTTAATAGTGAGGCATTGCAGTATAAATTTGCAGGTAAAGTTATTAAAGTACATATTATTATATTTTGTCTCTATCCCAACTTGGTTTATGTCCTTTAAAACATGTGAGATTTCTCTAGGAAATCTCCCTAGTACTATGAAATCCCCTACTATTAAATAAACTGGCTTTGTTGTCTAACACATTTTTTGTAACAAAGGAGCCAAGATTACGAAAACAAATCTAAAGAGATATTCACCAGATTCATGAGCTCATTACTTAACAACAAAAAATGTAAAGGAATTTGAAGGCACTAAAATAGAAAAGGAAAAATATCAACAAAAATGTCACAACACAAAGAGGAGCAGTAAAAGGATACATTATATAATTTAAAAATCAATGTATACATCATGATCTAAAAGACACTGGGGTCAATTTAATAAAGTGTGGCAGCGTATCATGTCCGCCAGACATCACTGAATGCGGACAGCATATGTTGTCTGTATTCAGCATTGCACAAGCAGTTCTAGTGAACTGCTTGTGCAATACCGCCCCCTGCAGATTTGCGTCCAATCGGCCGCTAGCAGGGGGGTGTCAATCAGCCTGATAGTATAGGATCAGGCGGATTGCTATATGTAGCCTTAGAGGTGGCGTATGAATTAAGAAGCAGTTGTCTATAGACCGCTGCTTCTTAACCCCTGTTTCAAGAGAGCCTAAAGTCTCCCGCAGAAACAGGGTGAATTGGCCCAATTCGGCCAATAATAATTTGACCCCACTGTCTAAGAGGCATTATAAACCAGGGATATTTGGGCAGTGTTTCAGATGGAAACATATCTCGGGAATTTGGAGAACTGTCAGAAAATGTCTAACAGCAAAAAACTTTGAGCATACCTTGGAAATGACCCGTCTACTTTTATGGCGTCATCAATCTGTTATAAAAACAAGCTAATGTTGGTCCTGTTAAATACCTGTTAACTACAGATGTATATTTTGAACTGCAGAGCAGAGAATGTAATTTGAAGACTACCAACCCTGTGTGTGGGTATAGCCACTTAGAACATCACAGGGAATTGACAATTGCGCTGTAAATAGTCACCAGAAGGCAAAACAAGTAAAACAAAAAGGGAGAATCCCTAAACTCCCCAAATAAGCAAACCGGTACAGATACTCTTGAGAACAGAGAATAAAAATAATTTTTGCACTACCCGAAGTAGCTTAATCATTATATATTAAGATATATGTTAAAAAAGTAACATTTAAAAACACATGAAAAAAAACAATTTCATACAGTGATTAAATATATCAAATACAATTTGTAACTAAAAATAGTAACACAACATCGATAAAAAAATATAGCACATAGCTTGTCACACAGAGTGAACAAACATAAAACACTGCACAGTGTAGTATCCCAGAGCGTAAACGTAACCACAAACAACCGGGAGATGTGGTTGAAGAGAAGGGATAATTCTGTTATCTGACTTCCACAGGTTACAGATGTCAGGGATCGCTGGAATACAAAGAGGTCCAAATGACAAAAGAGAAAAAGCCCAGACAACAAGATGTTTACATTGCACAATCTCCCTGCACAGCCCCTGCGCATTCTGCAAAAGATCTAGTGTAGTGTAGAATAGTGTTACTATTTTCAGTTACAAATTGTATTTGATACATGTGATCACTGTATGAGTTTGTTTTTATTCATGTTTTATTAAATGTTACTTTTTTAACACATATCTTAATATATTTCTGTCTAGTAGTCACTGATTAAGCTACTTCGGGTAGTGCAAACAGTATTTTTCTCTCTGTTCTCAGAGAATAGTTGTACTGATGAGGGTATAACCACTGCAAAGGGGAAGCTCACATTTATCCAATCAGCAACACTAGTTACACAGCCTAGTCATGTGACTAGTACTGCTTAAGGGATCAGCGGCAATTTCCTCTCAAGACAAGGGCCCCTATTTATCATAGGTCTTGCGGACCTGATCCAACAGTGCGGATCAGGTCCGCAAGACCTCGCTAAATGCGGGAGAGCAATAAGCACTCTTGTGAGCTGCTGGTGCAATGCCGCCCCCTGCTGACTCGCGGGCAATCGGCCGCCAGCAGGGAGGGTGTCAATCAACCCAATCGTATTCAATCGGGTTGATTTCTGGCAATTCCTGTCCGCCTCATCAGAGCAGCGCGGGACAGGGTTATGGACAGTGTTCCCTCTAAGGACAGTTTTGTGTGCAAGCCCCAGCAGTGAAACAGTTAACAAGAGAACCATGCCTTACCATCTGCATTGTGCAGTGTTTGCTAATTGCAGGGTGTGGTTACCTAATTAACTGTTTCACTGCTGGGGCGCACAAAAATCTTTAGACCGCTGCTTCATAACTTGTGTTTAAGGCAGGTATAGATGAAATCCCTCTCAAAACAAAGCTTAGGTATGTGCATACAGGATAACATAAACGTCCTGAGAGAGGTCTGTTGTTTGTATATACCTCTCTTTCTAGCAGACATAGAAATTGAAACATATTTAGCTTGGTTCTTCGGCTATATTGTGTATGCTCAGCCACATATAGGTTAGCCTTACCCTCACCCCTCAGGATCAACAATGAAACACTGTGACCTCTGTTGCCTTCCTGATCTCTTGTCCGGGGTTCACCTATGTCTGGTTAGGTAAGTATTTCCTGGAAGCCAGTTTTCTCCCTTTGGCCTCAATTCCGCTGCTGTCTCCTTGATAGTCACACCTCCTATACAGCGTAAGATGACACGGCAAAGAGCCGCACTCCAGGCTTTGCTGTAAATTTAGAGATATTTTGAACTTATGCACACATATTGCAAGAATTTTAGAAACCTAGTGTCATGTTCTGTCTCAGGATAATCTTGTGAGAGCCTCATTGTCTGGAACAGTTGCTTTAAAGGAAGATTAGTAGAAGCCATATAGATTGAAAATATATCAGATTTATTAAAATAACAAAATACTTTGATTAAGCAAATACTTGCAGGGTATAATCAAATGTGCTACTCAGGTATGTTAAGTCCACAAACGGCAGGAGTGGAAATAAACAAACAAAGTAAGCAGAGCTGCAGATTCAAAAAGGAAAGTCTTTCTCCTGGTAATAACTGAAATGCAGGATTTGCACAAGGCAGAAACACCTTGTAAACAGGTAACAGGTTTAAAGGTAAAGTCTTCCTGCTGGTAATACTGAAGTGCAGGATTTGCACAAGGCAGGGAACAAACTTGTAAACATATTTAAAAGGTAAAGTCTATTGTTCTTGAATACACATTCAGAAACCTATGTATAATACTAGATAGGGTCTTAATATAATGGAATCAAGTATGCCAAAATAATTATTAATTATTAATTATAACTGTTTACAGGTATCCCCCTGAGGATTGAATTCTTCTTAAAATTAGGGGTGGATCTTGTTAAATAAAAGAGACATTCTCTGACGAATCAGTAGCCCTGATGAAGCCCAAGATTCAAGCAATGTACTATGGGTGAAACGCGCGTAGGCAACTTTTGACAAACTCTCTACCTCATACTAGGTTCCTTAACTCGTAAGCAGTGGTGTGCATAAGTTCAAACACCTGTAAAACATACAGAAAAGCCTGGAGGTGTGGCTCTTTGCCACGGTGTCTCATGCTGTATAGGAGGTGTGACCATCAAGGAGACAGCAGCGGAATTGAGGCCGAAGGGAGAAACTGTTTTCCGTGAAATATATACCTAACCAGAGAAGCAGGTGTGACCAATACGGTACTGGCGTCTAAGTGAACCCCGGATAAGAGATCAGGAAGGCAACAGAAGTCGCGGTGTTTCCATTGTTTATCCTGAGGGGCGAGGGTAAGGATAACCCATACACAATATAGCTGAAGAACCAAGGTAAATCCATTTCAATTTTTATGTCTGCTGGAAAGAGAGGTATATACAAACAACAGATATCTCTCAGGACATTTATGTTCTCCTGTATGCTCATACATAAAACCTTGTTTTGAGAGGTATTTCATCTACACCTGCAATATCTGCAATATATCACAGACTGTTTGTTTGTCATTAACTGGCTTTTAGAATTAACAACTAACTCTGCGAGTGTGATACCCTAAGCATTCTAACATGCATGAACCTTTAACAGCTGTTTGACATACATACTTTGCATCTACAGTGGGTATAAAAAGTCTACACACCCCTGTTAAAATGTCAGTTTCTGTGATGTAAAAAATTGAGACAAAGATAAATCATTTCAGAATGTTTTCCACCTTTAATGTGACCTATAAACTGTACAACTCAATTGAAAAACAAACTGAAATCTTTTAGGTAAAAGGGATAAAATAAAAAACCTGACATTTTAACAGGGGAGTGTAGACTTTTATATCACTGTCTAAGTCCGGCAAGCCATACCAAGGACTCTTGAATTGGCAGTTAATAACGCTATGATTGCAAGAAACCTAGGGCGCTATCCCGATATAGAATCGTAGTTTGTGGCGCAAGCGAGGGAACCCCCGCCGCCCGTAGTTTCAGCTCGCAACTCCCAATATATGGCGCAGTCAGATGCTAAAAGTGACGTAAGTTGGATAAACCAGCGATGTCCAGAAATCTGCGTAAGTACAAATTTCTGGAGTCGCCAGTGACTTACGCCCACTTTAGAAAACTGCCAAGCGTCTACAAAACTTGACTAAGTTATAAAATCACCCGTACTGTCTAACACGCCTCCCAAACATAGCCCGACACGTCTAACCCTCTATCCGCTATCCCCCCCTCACTATCCTAACAATAAAAATGTATTAACCCCTAAACCGCCGCTCCCGGGACACCGCCGCACCTAATAAAGTTATAACACCCTAAACCACCGCTCCGGAACCCGCCCACCACCTACATTAACTACCCACTAATGTGAGCTCCTACCCCGCACCCACCTACATTAACTACCCCCTAATGAGAGCTCCTACCCCGCCGCCACCTACATTACTACCCCCTAATGTGATCTCCTACCTCGCCGCCAGCTATATTAAAATTATTAACCCCTAAATGTAATCCCCCTACACGCCACCAGCTATATTAAATTAATTAACCCCTAATCTAATCCCCCTATACCGCCGCCACCTATATTAAATTAATTAACCCCTAATCTAATCCCCCTAACCCGCCGCCACCTATATTAAATTAATTAACCCCTAATCTAATCCCCTATAACCGCCGCCCCCTATATTAAATTAATTAACCCTAATCTAATCCCCCTACACCGCCGCCACCTATATTAAATTAATTAACCCCTAAAATACAAAACTATCCTACCACATAAACCTAAGTCTAACCCTACAAATAGCCCTGAAAAGGGCTTTTTGCGTGGCATTACTCCAAAGTAAACAGCTCTATTGCCAGCCCTTAAAAGGGCTTTTTTGCTGGGCTTTGCCCCAAAGTAACCAGCTCTTTTACCAGCCCTTAAAATGGCTTTTGGCGGGGCATTGTCACAAAGAAATCAGCTCTTTTGCCTATACTCTAAATCCCCCTATACCGCCGCCACCTATAATAAATAGATTAACCCTTAATCTGACCCCCCTACACCGCCGCCACCTATATTAAATAGATTAACCCCTAATCTGCCCCCCCTACACCGCCGCCACCTATATTAACCCTAATTATATTAGGGTTAATATAGTTAATATAGTATTATAATATATAAATATATTAACTATATTAACCTTAAATTATATTAGGGTTAAATATGTTAATATCGTTATTATATTATATATATTTAAGTATAATAACCCTTTCTAACTCTAACACCCCTAATTATAATAATAAATACTTACCTATAAAATAAACCCTAAGATAGCTACAATGTAATTAATAAATTACATTGTAGCTTATTTTAGGGTTTACATATATTCTACAGGTAACTAGTTATTTATTTTAATTAGGTACAATAGCTATTAAAAAGTTAATAACTATTTAATAGCTACCTTGTTAAAATAAATACCAATTTACCTGTAAAATAAATCCTAACCTAAGCTACAAATACACCTACACTATCAATAAAATTAAATAAACTACAAATATCTAAACTAAAATACAATTAAATAACTAAACTAAATTACAAAAAAACCCCACTAAATTACAAAAAAATAAAAAGATTACAAGTATTTTAAAGCTACACCTATTCTAAGCCCCCTAATAAAATAACAAAGCCCCCCAAAATAAAAAAAAATTCCCTACCCTAAACTAAATTACAAAAGTTAACAGCTCTATACCAGCCTTAAAAGGGCTTTTTGCGGGGCATGCCCCAAAGAAATCAGCTCTTTTGCCTGTAAAAAAAAAACACAATACCCCCCCCAACATTACAACCCACCACCCACATACCCCTACTCTAAACCCACCCAAACCCCATTAAAAAACCTAACATTAAGCCCCAGAAGATCTCCCTACCTTGAGTCGTCTTCACCCAGCCGGGCCGAACTCTTCATCTATCCGGCGATGTCTTCATCCAAGCGGCAAAGTAAGAAGTCTTCCATCCGGCGATGTCTTCATCAAAGCGGCAAAGAAGAGAGGTCCTCCATCGGGGCAAAGTTTTCTTCCAAGCGGCATCTTCCATCTTCTTTCTTCAGCCCTCCGACGCGGAACATCCATCTGTCCCGACGAATTAAGTTTCCTTTAAATGCCGTCATCCGAAGATCAGCCATAGAAGGCGAGCTCAATCTGATTGGATATAGTTAAATATATATAATATAATAACTATATTAACTATATTAACTCTAATATAAATAGGGTTATTATAGTTAATAAAGCTGGGCGGCGGTGTAGGGGGGATTAGATTAGGGGTTAATCTATTTAATATAGGTGGTGGCGGTGTAGGGGGATTAGATTAGGGGGGTAATACATTTATTATAGGTGCAGCGGTGTAGGGGGTATTATAGATTAGATGCAAAAGAGCTGATTACTTTGTGACAAAGCCCGCAAAAAGCCCTTTTAAGGGCTGGTAAAAGAGCTGATTTCTTTGGGGAAATGCCCCGCAAAAAGCCCTTTTAAGGGCTGGCAATAGAGCTGTTATTTAGGGCAATGTCACGCAAAAGGCCCTTTTTAAGGGTTGGTAATAGAGGTGATTACTTTAGGGGGATTAGATTAGGGGTTAATGTATTTAATATAGCTGGCGGATTTGTAGGGGGATTAGATTAGGAGTTAATAATTTTAATATAGCTGGCGGCGGTGTAGGGGGATTAGATTAGGGGTTAAGAATTTAATATAGCTGGCGGCGGGGTAGGGGGATTAGATTAGGGGTAAATAATTTAATATAGCTGGCGGCGGGGTAGGGGGATTAGATTAGGGGTAATAATTTTAATATAGCTGACGGCGGGTAGGAGCTCACATTAGATGTATGTAATGTAGATAGCGGCCGTGTAAGGGGCTCACATTAGGGGGTATGTAATGTAGGTGGCGACGGTGTAGGGGGATCACATTAGGGGGTTTATACATTTAATGTAGGTGGCGGCGGGGTCCGGGAGCGGCTTTTTAGGGGTTAAATACTTAATAGGGATTGCGGCGGGGGATCGCAGTTGACAGGTTAGAATAGACATTGCTCATGCGTTAGGTGTTAGGTTTATTTAGCAGTTCACGTTGACAGGTAGACATTGCGGCATGCGTTAGGTGTTTATTTTGCAGGTAGTTTATGAGTTATGGGGCTCCAATAGACAGCGTAAGGCTTACTCCGGCTGCATTTTGTGGCGAGGTGAAAATGGAGTAAGATTTCTCCATTTTCGCCACGTAAGTCCTTACGCTGTATATTGGATACCAAACTGCCACTGGGTTTGGTATACCTGTCTATGGCCCCAAAAAACTACGGGCAAAGGCAGAAATATACAAGCGTAACTTCTAGGTTACGCCGTATATAGGATACCAAACCCGCGCAAAATTCGGCGTCGCCGGCTTTTGCGGGTGACGCTGCATATCGGATCGGGCCCCTGGTGTGGTGTGTTTTATAACCCAGCTCTACGGAATTTAGCGGCACTATACAAATAAATGATAATAATAATAATACTCAATGTGCACAAAGAAATAATTAAAACCAAGTATTGGATCCAAAATTGAAATTAAGTGTGCTGAATTCCCTGTCTCTATAGAGTGAAATCCTATAACTTAGGGTGGTAATTCACTCTGTCTTTCTTATGTTTGATATATAAATATGATTTAAGGGTTTGCACCTCCTCCTATACGAAGGATAATATTTTTTTGAATCTACTATCAGCTTAGCAGCACTAGTTTTTCTTTATTATATTTCTATAACATGTTCTTTGTTTTCATTTCATCCTTTGTTAAAAAGCAGGAAGGTAGTCCCTGGAGTGTGCAATTGTCTTTTGGTTTTTGGTTTTGATGACCTTTTAAAGGGACAGAACAGTCAAACTAATACTTTAATGATTCAGATGTGAATTATACAACTATCCAATTTCTATCTAATTTGCATAGTTCTTTTTATTGTATGCTTTGTTGAAGAGTATACACAGGTAGGCTCAGTAACAGTAACACAATACTAGGAGCTAACTCCTGATTGGTGTCTGCACATCTTTCCTCTTGTCATTGTCTCCGTCACTCAACTGGTTCCAAGTAATGCATTAAAGCAAATTAATCAAAGGATACCAAAAGAATGAAGCAAATTTGATTGAAAAAAAAAAGGAAATTGGAAAGTGGCTTAAAATAGCATGCTCTACCTAAATAATATAAGAAAACTTGGGTTTCATGTATTTTTTAACTAGCTAAGTCCAAGGTAGCTCTCATAACCCTAGTGTTTGAATCTCATCCAGGAAAAAGTATCTGATTTTTGCTATTGTTATCTTACAGTCTTCCCACTGGAGTTTTGTGATTGAAAGTTTATAAACACTTTTCAAATGTTTACCATATTGAGGTGACAGAAGATTTGCTGGAAATTCAGTTTGAGTGACTTCACACTTAACCACATATTTGTGACTGACAATGTAACACTAGTGATTCAACAGAAATTACATCATTATATAAGCATTTCTTTATGGCCTGCTAACAACTGTGTTTCAATGTATTTGGTATGTAGAAAAATAAACATGTGTGAAAAAATAAATTGTCATACAAGAGGTTAATTATTTGTTTAATTTAAGAGACTAGTAAAGCAATGTTATTAACAGCTGTTTGTGCCATTCCGTTAAACATGCAGTTGGAGTATTTGTTCCTTTCTAGGTTCAGTTACCCTCAGTCTTCCACCAATTAAACCCCACTTACACAAACGTTACTAAGCAACTAAATAGATAAAGCTAGATTACAAGTGGAGCACATTACACCATTATCTTGCACTCAAATCGGTGCTAGCAAACAATATGGTATTTCAAGTAGATGGTAAAAATGGTTTACTAGAGAATGTTAACACCACCGAAACTTTTTAGCACGTCCAATAGCACAGGTGAGCACTATTGGTGCATATTATAAATAGTTAAAGGGATAAAAAGGTCAAATTGAAATCTGCATGGGTGCATTTTAATTTTGAAATAGTATTTTTTTTCAATATACTTCCTTTACAACAAAATGCTTCTAGTAAGGAGTTATTTTTATTATTGCACATTCGTTAGCAAAACACGGATATTCGTCTAATTTTAACAAGACGATATCTGAAAGAATTCTGCAGAAAATGTAAAGAAAATGAAGGAATAATGCAGAATTAGGCAGTATTAAATTGTTTTTTTTAAATAGTTAAAAATATTTATCTACGCACACTGGAGAGCAGCGCTAACCTGCTCCTCTTCTTCACAGAGCCCGTAGTGTTATTTATGGGAAACAGATTTTTTTTTATGAGGGCAATACCGATGGTTACGGTTTGCTGGTAAACAATAAATACTGTTTTTTAAGCCATACCACCTTGTCCCAGTTGTTTCCCTATTCTTGTAATCCATCTCCCTCATTTGGAAAACCGGAAAAGGAGTTTCTTGGGAACCACAGACAAGGGACGGCAGTTATGGATTCTGCAGGAGAAGTGGGAGACATATATACAGGCACGACTGAAAAATACTTCATACCAATGAGGGTATAACATCTGAGTGTGCATTTACTTTATTGTATCTGTTTGATGTCTTTGTGACATACTAAACTAGAAGCTCTTTTTGGTTCTGTGTGCTCCTCTCCTCTCTCTTGATCTATATATATATATATAGAGAGAGAGAGAGAGAGAGAATGAGAGAGAGAGAGAGAGAGGGGAAGCAGCACAAAGATAAACAAGATGAAGAGAGAGAGAGAGAGAGAGAGAGAGAGAGAATAAGGACCAGTATATATTGTGTAGTATGATCAGCAAAAATTGCATTATATAAAAATTCACAAATAGCTCACTCACCAGGTTATAATCTCAGCATATGAGGTATGTAGTGTGCTCGGGGAGGGGATGTGGATCACAATCTGTGTTAAAGGTGTCTCCTGTTGGAGTAAGGTAGAAACTTCTTCTTGTCCAAAAAAACTTCAAACTTCCAGGTGCAGAAAACTGAATTTATAATGTATTAAAATTCTAGCTCACAAAATGTCCCATTGTTAATGGAGTGAAAAACATTAACCAGTTGTCTTTATCAAGAGCAAGTTAAAAAGGCAAGAAGTGCTTACTTCTTGCCTTTTAACTTGTTCTTGATAAAGATGACTGGTTCGTTGAAACGCGTAGAGCTTAATAAACCTATGTTTTTATGAGAAAATGTTTTCTTTTGTCATATTGTGGTAGCACTGATACTGGATTTCTGATTCAAGCCTTCTGGATTGTTACCGAGTGTTGGTGGACTCCATACTGGGAGATATTCTTGGAGCCAGCGCCCCTCTAACCTAAACCACATTTGTAAACAGTTCGGCTCCTGAAGGCGAGTATTTGTCTTTCCATTACCTTAACAATTGTTTTTGTACAATCAATTGTTTTATATCTTTCTATATATGTATATATGTGTGTGTATATATAAATATATATATATATATATATATATATAAATATATAAATAATATATATATATATAGATATAGATATATATATATAGATATGTGTACGTCTGTATACATATGTATGGAATATAATGTGAGAGATTTAGCACACACACACTTTTCAACATCCAGATGTTGGCATATACTAGACTTTTAGAGCAATAAAAAAATACTTTCAACTTTTGATATGAGCACAACAATAAACGTTTTTGTAAGTTAGATTGGGTAAATAGGCTTTCTATAGAAAGACAATGATTCATCATTCCTTTCCTGTTGCCTGTCTCCTGCAAATTATTTTTGGCTTCTCTTCCTTTTTGTGTGTCATTTATTTACAGCCTCTATTAACCTCTTAGCTGCCAAAAAGGAACACAGTTCACTGTGTACTTTTAGTACCATGCAGAAAAATTTGAATCGATAATATAGTAATCATTGTGGTGCCTTTGTTTCATTTTAAAAATTCTTTTAGGTGTAATTTTGTTTATATGACCGTTTGGTTTGTTAGAATATTTGTTAGAGAGATTTGTTTATTAATAAAATGCATTCACCCTTATTATCTAAAGTAGATAGAAAACTAATTTTAACAAAAACTTACATTATGTAATGCAAACAATGAAAATAACCTATATTTCAACTGTAACAGAACATAAGAACTAATTTTATGAAGAATTTTTATATTGAAGACAATTCAAAGAATAAAATTGATTTAAACCATAACGTCCCTCCTCTGCACATAGTGGGCTCATTGTGCTAAGCAGCATATTCTGCTCTTGAGTCCCTTGTGGGGCATGATCGCACTTGCTAGCCTGCATTCCACAATGTAAGAGGTGCATCTTACACTTTCCACCACCTCTGAGGTTTGTGGATAGAAATCACCTCAAACACATTTACTCAAAGTGATTGACAGGCCCTTCTGATGCTCGAAGGAAGGGGGCAGCATTACATACACACACTTGTTTGTGTAATGAGACATACGGGCAGTGGACAGGCAGTGTCCTCTGCCAGTAAGCAAGATGGACAAGTTCTCAATCAAAAAACCTTGTCCGCACTGACCTAGTACATGGGGCCTTAGTTCACCCAATAAATATCACATATAATATGTCAGAGGGTTCAATAACAATCAGATAAAGGTGGCCCTCGTTTTACAACGGTTCAATTTACCGCAGTTTCAGAATAACAACCTTTTTTCCAGTCATGTGACTGCTATTGAAAAGCATGAGAAGCAGTGCATTTATTAAAATAGCCAGTAGGTGGAGCTGTCCGCTTGTGTTGCAGCAAAGCCATAGCAAGCTGAAATTAATCAGTTTAACCAGACCTGAGCTATCGAGCAGATTTCAAAGGAACAAGATCTCCTGTCTATAAATCAGTCCAGATTGGAATGCATAGAAAGAACTTGTTTGCAGAAAAAAATGCAAGTGAAGTCTGTGTTGTGTGATTATTTTATTAGATTCATAATGCTGTTTAGCAAAAGTTTTTGTTCATTTAACTTAGTTTAATTATATATTCTGTGTTGTGTGATTATTTTATTAGGTTTATAAAGCTGTTTAGCATGTAAAGGTCTTCATTTCAAAGCTTTAAAAATAATGTATTAGGTGTTACTTATGACAATTTTGAGAGGGGCCTGGAACCTATCTCCCTCACTTCCCATTGACTTACATTATAAACTGGGTTTCAATTTACAACGGTTTCTATTTACAACCATTCCTTCTGGAACCTAACCCCGGTGTAAACTGAGGGCTACCTATACTGTGTAGTTGTTTGATGCCGACCAGCAATCTACATTATTCTTATCATCTGCAAAGCAGCAGCTTCTGGAAAACCAAAGTCTATGGTTGCAAAGCTGAAAATGAAAGGAATTGACAAAAAGTCAGAGACCTTACCTACAGATCAGGAACAGCAGAATCGGTACTGAAGGAGACTTTTTATACAGCAGCAGCAGCGGAGTCTAGAAGGAGCAGAAGATCAGCAAAGGAATCTAGAAGCAGCAAAGTCTAGGAAGTTTGTATTGTTTGAAATCCAGATTTACCAAAGTGAAAGTATTTGACAATAATTATTCCGATTACTAAATTAAAGGGACAGTAAAGACAAAATTAAACTTTGATGATTCAGACGGGCATGGAATTTTAAACAACTTTCCAATTTACTTTTATAATTAAATTTGCTTTGTTCTTTTGGTATTCTTTGTTGAAGGGTAAACCTAGTAGGGTCATAGGCCAATTTCTGAGCCCTTGAAGGCCGCCTCTTATCTCAGTGAATTTTACAGTGGTTTTACAGTGCTAGTCCATGTGTTCCATATAGATAACATTGAACTCACTCCTGGGGAGTTATGCAGAGTCAGCCCTGAATGAAAATAAGGGAAGGGGGCAATCTGCAGAGGTCTTAGATCAAGTTAATCACAGAGGTAAAAAGTGTATTAATATCACAGTGTTGGTTATGCAAAAACTGGGGACTGGGTAATAAAGGGATTGTCTATCTTATTAAACAATAACAATTTTTCAATAAAACTAAAAAGCTTGTATAATTTTCCACAGTGCACCAAACACAATATTGTCATTAAAAATAACTGGTTTTCTATTCCAAAGGTCTTTAACTGGAGAAAAAGTTCCATTCATCTGTTCCTCAAAAAGAAACAAAGGAGAACAATTTCACGAGTACAACAATGTCACAACTTCACCAGCCTTTGAAACTTTTAAGCAGTGCTTACTTTTGCTCAGAGCTACTTTATCTCTAAATTTTGCGCAATACAAATATTCCCACTGGCAATCTGCTCTGGATTCTAGAGGGCACAAATCTTCATACAATGGGGCAGATTTATCAAGGTGCGGGCGGACATGATCCACTATAGCGGATCATGTCCGCCCCATATCGATAAAAAACCGACAGCATACGCTGTTGGTATTTATCAATGCACAAGCATTCCTATGTGAAATGCTTGTGCAATCCCTCCCCCTGCAGATTCGCCGCTAGCAGGCGGGTGTGTCAATCATCCCAAGCGTATCGGGATGAT
The DNA here is from genome assembly GCF_027579735.1 of Bombina bombina. Classification (NCBI taxonomy): domain Eukaryota; kingdom Metazoa; phylum Chordata; class Amphibia; order Anura; family Bombinatoridae; genus Bombina; species Bombina bombina. The sequence continues at coordinate 93,418,935 of NC_069504.1, forward strand.
TGCTGTCCACCGCTTCAGAGAGGTAGGCAGACGAGTTAAGGAGCAGCGATCTTAAGACCGATGCTTCTTAACATGTTTCTGGCGAGCCTGAAGGCTCGGGCGGGAAACAGCTGCATTCGCAGCTACATAGGGGCGCCATGTACTAAGCTTCGAAGTGACCATCCTTCTGTATTTCGCGTCAAAATTCGCTCACGATCTGCTTCTCGTATGTATCAATCTGTGATCTGCTCGAAAAACCACTATTTTCATCAGCGATCGTAATTTTACTCAACTCATCGTTCCGAAGCCTTTTTCCACTTACTACATGTATCGATCGCACGTAAAATTCGCTGTAATCGGAAATTATGAATGTTACAACTAATCCGCCCGCTCCAACTTTCACTGTAACTTTCGCGTGATTTGCTTCGCGACCATTTAGGTAGCGAATACAATAGAAAACTATAGGGGGTATCAACCTGACGCCAGGTAGAAGTACTTAAGTGAAAGGACTAGACTACTATTGTAGCATTATTGGTTTTTGGATCAGTGAATGAAAATCGAGACTACTTTTACACATGTTTCTTTCCGATTAATTCAAAATTATGAGGAAGAAGGGCTATACAGGCACCGGGTTAACAACTTTGCAAAGAAGGAGAGGTAGAAGAGTTTTCCTTCCATGTATGGGTTTGGAAAGCATTTCTGATCGAGAGATTATCCAGAGATTCCGTTTGGACAGAGAAGCTATTATGCAACTTTACAATGAAATAGCAGAATACCTTGAACCAATGACAGCGCGTTCACAAGCCATACCCGACCTATTAAAACTGTTGGCAGCCTTACACTTTTTTGCCACCGTTTCATCCCAAGCTGTGTCTAGCGTTATAATTGGCATCAGTGATATTGGCATCAAAGTGAATACCGAAAAGGTAAATAAACAATATTCTAAGATTATCTGGAAATGCACATTCTTATACATGTCAGCAGCCAGACGTTGCCGCTTGTCCTTGGCGATTATGACACCTAGATCGTCACGTGGGTAAAGAACTAAACCAATCAGGTCGCAGACTGCATCTTAACATTGCTCTTTCGCGCCGAACGAAGCTTCAAAGTTATCAATAATCCGATTGTCTTCGACACACAATAGACGTGAAATTTTACGCTTGGTTTTTAGTACATTCATGTAAACGAAGTGCCATCCCGCATGGTGCGAATGCCGGCGAGTTATTTCTATACTGTCTGTGCGAAAAAATTGACGCCTTAGTACATGGCGCCCATAAATCGGCCCCAATGTATAAAAATTACATTCAAAGTATATAAAAACAAATGGAGTATATCTTGTACACTCAGGGACACTTACAGCTTAATACATAGACAATCATAAAGTTACAAACAAACAGTTTGTAAGTATTGGTACTTGTAAAGCGCGGCAAATCACCCATAAGGGTCTCAAGGAACTGCTCATTTTATCGACCTCGGAAGGATGAAAGGTTGAGTGGGACCTCGCCGTTGATATGAACCTGCAAACCCTTGGGTTGCTACACAAGCTCAGCCACAGTGCCTTAGCATGCTGAGCTATCTGACCAGCTATAGTTTGTACTGATCAAGTCTCTCTTGTCATACTGCTAACAGCTTTTATGTTAAAACGTACTTGTATTTAACTGTGAGGAGTTATTATCAAGGAAGAGGATCTAATTAAGCAAATGTAAGCAAAACAAAAAAGCTGTTAGCCATATGACAAGAGAGACTTGATTGGTCCTAAACTGTTTTGTGGACTATAAGCAACCTAATGGTTGCCTGTATAGTAAGCTGTAAGAGTCCCTGAATGTACAAGAGATATACTTAATTTACTCAGAGGCTCCCATATGTGAATCTTTCAGTTGCTCATTGAGCCTACTGACAAGTTCTGCTACAACCACTACATATTACACCCATTAGGAACCACTTTACATTTTTCGAGGAAGACATCCATCTTGCTCAAAAGGTGAGAAAACAAGGGAATGACTTGACCCAGAATAGCAGTGATTAATTTCTCAGTGACATTCCTAAAAGCTTAAGGACTGCCACTAACTGAACAATCATCGTCCTCTCATCGCTACTTAATGTGCTCCCAATTAACTGAATCAAATGCCATAGCATTAATAGCTGTCTGATTTTCATAAATACATTCCACCATCTAAAAAGTCAAGTACACCTTTTAGAAATATCTGGGGAATGTCTGGGGAAGCCCTACCTATCCTTTTTCTGACCAAAGGAGCTGACTGTAACACTGTGTTTAAGTGGCCTGCAACTCTTCTACATTGCTACCTTAAATTTACCTTCGGGGGTAGAAGTTTTTACCACCAGATGCACATTGTGAACCAAACAGCACACAACTGCAAAGTCACCGTCACAAAGAGCCTTCACCATATTAGCTTCACCAACGTTTAACTACAAAGCCATTTCTACCTTGGTGCCTCGTTGTCATTTACATGGGGAAGCTGCTACAGCATAAGGGGACCAACTTTCCTTCCTTGTACAGACATTATGCTGGTAAATTATAGGTTCTGTTATTTTATTATTTTTATCTTTAACTGTTTGATTTGTGTAATCGTGTTTGTTAATTCCATTGTTTATATAAATGCACTGTAACTATTTTTGTTCATAATTAATATCCTTTTATCCTAATATTTGACTCAATTTACTAAAGAGATTATTAATAACAGTATTTAGTTCATTTGTTGACTAATAGTTTTTTTTGGGGTTTTTAATCTATTACTGGATTAACTTTAGGATTTCCAATATAATAAATGGTGGCAGCGGAGATAGTTAAGTGTGGGTGGCATTAAAGGGAGTTTGGGGCTTTTTCTGAGTACATTACAGATTAGTGAGATATATGTGCACTATGCTCTGTGTGTGCAATAAGCCAATTAAAAAGGATTATTTAGGTATGCTATGCAAGTTGCACTAAGCAGGGCTCAGACAAGAGCCCTAACAGTAATGCCCCCAATGAAATAACAAAATAAATGTTAAAAACTAATACTCAGATAGAAACATTGCAGTTAATGCATTTAGAGTGCTGGCAGCGCTCTGTAACAAAAATTGTTACTACTGAATCTAATTTGGTTCTGCACACAAAGAATGCAGAAGAAAAAAAAAAGTTATGAAAAGAAAAAAAAAGGCTAAACAGATCACAGAGGCACACAAACTGACATTCCCAAAGCTCAAGTTAAAATAATTAAAATGGATAAGCTTCTGCTAGTCATCCACCCTCCCTTTGCTAAGTTAAAACTGGATTGGACAAGCATTTATGGCATTTAATTCCTGACTGCTGTCCCTAGCATCAATTATTAGTAACACCCCTGCAGGATTGGACAGAGGACTTTGGAACATTTAATGACACTAAAATAAAACAAATTAAACAAACTACAGAAAACATTCTCATTTCATTTGTATATTCAGGATTCTGAGAAATACCGGAATCGGTAAGTTTGGACAAATGCACATGAATATAAAGCAGTGTAAACCTCTGCAGAAAGGTGTGAATTTAAAAGGTATTTAAAACATTAATTTAACCCCTTAACGACCGAGGACGTTGCAGGGTACGTCCTCAAAAAAAAGGCAGTTAATGCCTGAGAACGTACCCTGCACGTCCTCGGTGTGGAAAGCAGCTGGAAGCGATCCTGCTCGCTTCCAGCTGCTTTCCCGGTTATTGCAGTGATGCCTCGATATGGAGGCATCCTGCAATAACCTTTGGTAGCCATCCGGTGCAGAGAGAGCCACTCTGTGGCCCTCTCTGCACCGGAGATCGGTGGCTCCCTGCGTTGGTGGGATCGTGGGCGGGGATGAGCGGGGGCACGCACGGACGCGCGCGCGTGTACGGGAGGGCGGGGGCAGGCGTGTGCACGGGGAGGGAGCGGGTGGGAACCGCCTAAACTACAGAAAATGTATTAATAAAAAATGTATAAATGTCTAAATATTTTTTAAAAAAAAAAGATCAGCAAGGTGGTGGGGGTTTGTCTGTGTGGGGGGGGGAAGCTACACTACAGAAAAAAGCCAAACAAAAATAAAAAAAGCACTTTTTTTTGCAAACTGGGTACTGGCAGACAGCTGCCAGTACCCAAGATGGCCCCCAATGAGGCAGAGGGGAGGGTTAGAGAGCGGTTTTTGGGGGGGATCAGGGAGGTTGGGGGCTAAGGGGGGGATCCTACACCCTAGCATATGTAAATATGCTAAAAAAAAAAATTTTTTTTTTTTTTAAAAACCCTTTTATTTTAGTACTGGCAGACTTTCTGCCAGTACTTAAGATGGCGGAGGACAATTGTGTGGGGTGGGGGAGGGAAGGGAGCTGTTTTGGGAGGGATCAGGGGGTGGGATGTGTCAGGTGGGAGGCTGATCTCTACACTAAAGCTAAAATTAACCCTGCAAGCTCCCTACAAACTCCCTAATTAACCCCTTCACTGCTAGCCATAATACACGTGTGAGGCGCAGCAGGATTTAGCGGCCTTCTAATTACCGAGAAAGCAACGCCAAAGTCATATATGTCCTGCTATTTCTGAACAAAGGGGATCCCAGACAAGTATTTACAACCATTTGTGCCATAATTGCACAAGCTGTTTGTAAATTATTTCAGTGAGAAACCTAAAATTGTGAAAAAATTTAACTTTTTTTTCAATTTGATCGTCATTTGGCGGTGAAATGGTGGCATGAAATATACCAAAATGTGCCTAGATCAATACTTGGGGTTGTCCTACTATACTAGACTAAAGCTAAAATTAACCCTACAAGCTCCCTAAAAGCTCCCTAATTAACCCCTTAACTGCTGGGCATAATAAACTTGTGGTGCGCAGTGGCATTTAGCGGCCTTCTAATTACCAAAAAGCAACGCCAAAGCCATATATGTCTGCTATTTCTGAACAAAGGGGATCCCAGAGAAGAATTTACAACCATTTATGCCATAATTGCACAAGTTGTTTGTAAATAATTTCAGTGAGAAAACCAAAAGTTTGTGAAAAATTTGTGAAAAAAGTGAACGATTTTTTGTATTTGATCACATTTGGTCGGTGAAATGGTGGTATGAAATATACCAAAATGTCCCTAGATCAATACTTTGGGATGTCTACTAAAAAAAAATATATACATGTCAAGGGATATTCAGGGATTCCTGGAAAGATATTAGTGTTCTAATGTAACTAGCGCTAATTTTGGAAAAAAGTGGTTTGGAAATAGCAAATGTGCTACTTGTATTTATGGCCCTATAACTTGCAAAAAAAGCAAAGAACATGTAAACATTGGGTATTTCTAAACTCAGGACAAAATTGTAGATATGTAACAGATTTTGGGGGTCACAGTTAGAAAAAAGTGTGTTTTTTCAATTTTTCCTCATATTTAATATTTTTTTATAGTAAATTTATAAGATATGATGAAAATAATGGTATCTTTAGAAAGTCCATTTAGTGGCGAGAAAAACGGTATATAATATGTGTGGGTACAGTAAATGAGTAAGAAGAAAATTACAGCTTAAACACAAACACCGCAACAAAATGTAAAAATAGCCTTGGTCCCCAACGGACAGAAAATGGAAAAGTGCTGTGGTCATTAAGGGGTTAAAACATGAATTTGTGATATAAACCAAATATAAAAATATATATATAATTGTGTACCTTATATGAAAGATACACTTTTTGCAATAGGTTCTTCTATCCCTTTTAGGATTTTATCACACCTCAATGAAAAGATGTGGAAGAACAGTTCCATTGTGGAATCAAGGAATCAATCTTAAATGGTGTTTATTAGATTTACTCATGTATTAATGAGCTTTCAGGGGCGTCCGCAGATAAATTTCCATGGGGGGGGGGGGAATTTTTAAATGTTATATATATAAATAAATCAGGGGTTGAAAATTACCCTAAAATACTTGTCCTAGTTTACAGTATGCATTTTGAAGTTACTACATGTTAAACTTTAATACACTTTCATAGAGTTCTTTTATGCACTCAGATACATTGGCACAGACACATTCAGGCTAACACACACAGATACATTAGCACTGTCAAGGTATCTGTAGATGTCAGTAGACAATACATATATATGTATATATATATATATATATATATAAACACTGTATGTATATATATATATATATATATATATATATATATGTATATATATATATATACACACTGTATGTATATATATATATACTGTATATATATATATATATATATATATATATATATATATATATATATATATATATATATATATATATATATATAAATATTCAGCAAGTTGTTGCAGGTGCACTCTCACAAACAGTTCAATTCCAATGCCAGGGTGCTAGAGTAGGGTTGAATGTATGAAAAATAAATATGAAATCTCTCAAAAAGCATGTTCATGTTATCACTGGTAAACTATGTATTCCACATCTGAGAACAAAGGATTGGTTTCAAATATTTCCTGCTAAGGTGTGAATCTAAAATCTCTATCAGATTGTCACTGACCCCTTTTTCTACTCTGAAAAATTTGGTCTAGTTAAGTTCAGGTAGTCATTTCAAAGAAAAGCTGAATGCAAGGAGAAGGAAGTCTTGAGTCTTTGGTCTGCTAAAACTGGTCTGATTGAAAAACTGCTGATATACTTGGGATACAATCACTCTAAGCAAAAAGCTGAGACTAAACTTCTTGATCTATGCAATAACTTTTTCTTCATATGAGGTGATCTGAAAATACTTGAAAAAGATTGTAATACTAAAATTGGCTCATGATGGTAATGTATGACTGTTGTTTATCTTTAATATTTTAAACAAAGGTAGTTGGTAACTATAACTGAATTGCAGTCAGTAGATTTAAAAATGGTATTTAGCATTTTAACTTGCATTCATAGTCATTATTGCTAAATAATTTATTTACTAGACAGGGTTTTATACTCCAGATTTATAAGTCAGTTATTATAGTGAACTCTCTCAGAATTGTACATAAACTGGTTATTGTGATTATATCTCTGGTAGTATTTAATTAAGCATAGTAAGTGGGTAATCCATATTGAGCATTGAACTAGAGTTATTGGTTAATAACAGAAGATTCTGGTATTTCATTGTGATATTTAAATGCAACTCTGATTTGGGAGATTATTGTGAATAAGGTAACTTTATGATCTTTGCATAGCATATAATAGTTTAAACTTGTATAGTTTTGATTCATATCTGGTTTTCTATAAATATAATAAATGTGTCTATAAATTTTAAATAATATAAAGAATTTCGGAATTTACATTAATTGTATTGTTTGGTATATGCATTTTTATTGGGGGTTTATTTTAAAGGATAATTATTAAATATATTGTATTATAACCCGGCCATATACTGACATATTATTTGGAGGCACTGCTGAGATATTATTAATATTTATCACATTCATATGATATATTTGTAGTAAATAGAAATTATTATTGGGGAAAAAAATATATATATATATATTTAAAAAAAAAAAAAAATATTAATTTTTCATATTTCAACTAAATACTAAGCCAATATAATAATGTCTATAACCAGAAGTGAATCATTTGAATCTGTACATAGTGTTGAAATTTGTTCCCCAAAATTACCCCTTACTCCAGGCGATGTCCTTAAGATGGACATTATATGCCACATTAAAAAGAGGTTTAATATTGCGGGTGAATTAAATGATTATATGGATATGCTTGAAATTAAGGCTAAAAATATTGCTATTGATGATGGAAGGTGGAATGAAAAAAGTGAATTATTCCAAGAATTGTTAAAAATTAATCAATGCAAAAATCTCAAAAAGTGGGACGAACTAATACTAAAATCTTTCCCTCCTGTAATATGCATTGTTGACGAAATGTCGTTATACCTCATAGAGAAGGAATTCTAATTCTCTTAAAGAATGCATCAGGGATGAAATGCAGAAATTTAGGGAAGAATTCAAATAAAGAACCCCTATTGGGTCAGAAGTAAATTTCTCAAATAGACAGTCACCTCATGATATAAATTTAAGGAGCTACTTTAATTCAGCTGAGGAGGGGGAGGGAAGCTCTAGTAGTGAGTCAGAGAGCGAAGCTAGCTACCCAAATAGCCCACATAGTACTAATGTACGTAGGGGGTCTCCTCATAGTGAATATAGGGTGGATAAGAGATGCTCCAACCCCAAAAATAAGGCTCCTAGGAAAGGCCGAGATACATCTAATAAGGTATATGACATCCCTAAAATAATTACTTTCTTAAAGGATGCAGTACCTAAGTTCTCTAACAAGGGAACCAATTCTATAATTGACCACTTATAGGCCTTTGAAAATCCTTTATCCATAATGAATGTCACGAGTGAGCAGTCAAAATTTGACTTTCTGCCCTGGGTATTTGAAGGTAAATATCACAAATTATTTGCTTCACTAAAGGATATGAATATTCATTCCTGGAATGAGACAAAACGACAGTGCAGAAAGGAATTCGGGCAATATTGCACTAAAGCTGCAGCGAAAATAACTGTATATGGTTTAAAATGTAGTGTGAATCAAAGCCCTATAGAATTCCTTTCTGTACTGAAAAGTGCGTACAGTATGGCCGAAGATTATGCCATATTTGAATGCTCAGAATTTGTGAATTTATTTTTCGAAGCATTGCCCGCGCCCATCAAACTTAATTTAGCTAGAGATTTTGATGAGCACTGCTCATTGGACTGGCTGATCAAAAAGAGTACAAAGTTATACTCTATTCAGCAGTCCGGTGAACAGGGGGTTAAAAGGGAACCAAAACCAAGTCCCAAAATTGTGGCAGAAACTAGGGTGTCACCTAGCCCCCTCAATTTTGAGTCTAAAAATAAAACCTATGCGGAGGTGGCCCGAGAAAACAGGCCATCCCCAAAAAGTTTTAACTTTGCCCCTCCCCCAACACGGGTTGAGGCGCAGAGAGATTATACTCAAATGGGGGGCATACCCAGGTAAAAAATTATTCCCAAAGAGATGAACGCCCACAAAATAATTGGAATCCCTGTAAAAATAAACACCAAAAGTGGCGAAAATACTCTCAGGGTAAGTAAATAGTGCTCCCCAAGATACTAACGCTGAACAAGTTTAACCCCAAAGACAATCATGTCAAAATAGGAGAAATAGTTATGATTCTGAGGGATCCCAAGGATCCAGGAATCAATACCCTGAGACATCAATCGGTCCATGGGTAAAGATAGCTTGTTCATTCAAGTGGGCCAACTCAGCACACAAGCTAGTCAATTATGTACACTATTTACTAATATGAGTCAAGCTTTTATGGCTCAGCAACCTAACAATCATTTTTTTGGGGTACAGCCAGTGCCAGCAGTGGGCCACAAGCACCGTCATAAATACTGCAGTTATCGCCTGAAAGAGAGGGAGAGATATACCAAATGAAATGATAAATGTCAATATGGTACTAATCATATTCTCTCCTACAGACCGGAAATGGACGATTTTAGCTGTGATGACGAGCAACCTCAGCCGGGAAACTTTAACAAATTTCTTCCTTTGCAGCATTTTCTTAACCCTATTTCCACAGATGCAGTACACAAGAACCCGTCGACCCTATTCTAGAGGGGACCGGTAAGAATGAAGTTTCTTCTACATCAGGTTAGGTAATGCGGCGGATTCAGGGAACACGTGGCGAAGCCCACAGATGTATGATCATGCCAAATTTTATGTGTAGAAAACTGCAGGTACGATATTATGTATTAGCTGAGCTCAGGATTCAGTTTCCAACCCAATCATGGGATTAATTGATACTGGGTCTCAGGCAACTATTTTATCCCACAAGTATTACACACAGCTAAATGAGCTAACACCCCCACAAACCTAAAATAAAATAATTTGATGGTTCACTAATAAGTGTTGGGGGTGACTCTCTAAAAGTCTTGGTACTGCATGGTTGAAATTTAAACTGTGGCACAGGATGATAAGACCACCCTGTCATTATAGTGGATCTGCCAACTGATCATTTAATTATTGGTAGTGATCTCCTGAAGCGATTAAGCACCATAATTGATTACATAAATAATGTAATTTGGTCACAAGTAAAAAGGCCTATTAATTATGAGAAATCCGGAATATCTCGCACCCGGCATAACGTCATGTGGTGGAAGAGAAACTATATGCTGTGGAGATTCATTTCACGAGATGACTCTATGAAATCACTATCCTACAAATAGATGAGTCAGACCTCCTTTTAAAGGGACACTGAACCCAGATTTTATCTTTCATGATTCAGATAGGGCATGCAATTTTAAGCAATTTTCTAATTTACTCCTATTATCACATTTTCTTCATTCTCTTGGTATGTTTATTTTGAAAAGCAAGATGTAAGTTTAGATGTCGGACCATATTTGGTGAACAAACTGGGTTGTCCTTGCTGATTGGACAGCACCAATAAACAAGTGCTGTCCATGGTTCTGAATTAAAAATGTGCAGGCTCCTTAGCTTAGATTCCTTCTTTTTCAAATAAATATAGCAAGAGAACAAAGAAAAAATGATAATAGGAGTAAATTAGAAAGTTGCTTAAAATTGCATGTCCTATCTGAATCATTAAAGAAAAAAATTGTGTTCAGTGTCCCTTTAAGCGGCTCTGATGGGAATACTTTTAAAATTTCACTTGGAAAGATAGCAAATATCTCCTTAGATGGCGATGTATTAACCATATCTCTCCACAAGGGGGAACCTAAATCCCCTAAGGTGAGAGGCCACGTTCAATACCTCGCTGGAATTGAGAGAGTTAAAGAGGATCTATTTATCCCTATGCAAGTGCATGACCTTGGTAAAACCAAATATGCTAAATTGAACTTAAAACAGGAAGCTAGCTATATAAGTGAAGGCTTATCAACGCAGATCGCTGAACTTAAGGTGATTAAATATCTTTCTCCCCAAGACCACTGTGTCCACAGCCTGGATGACAGGTTTGAAAGCTATAACATCACAGCTAAGTGCTTATTATCTATATGTATAGGTAATAAATCAGTGAAACACCTGTTTTTAGTTTTAAATACTTCCCATAATCAAATATACGTTGGCAATGATCTCTTACATAGATATGCCATACAAATAGATTTGATTAACTCTTGCCTCTGGAGCAGGTTGAAGGGGGACCCTGAAGTATTTCAGGATGAAAACACACCCCTGAAATCAAACCAGCAAATGCCATATGCTGTGAATATGCAGGTGTCTAACAATGTTATAATCCCTGCTGGGGCTGATAAATTCCTCTTACCCTTACAGGTAAAAAGAGGTCAGAAATTAAAAACTTCTGAAAGACTAATTTGCCTGTCCCATAAAATAAAAATCTGGGTATCACAATGACCCATACTCCTATGGTAAATATTGGTACTATTCCAATGCATGTTATGGTGCATAATATGATCCCGCAGGATATAACCTTATCCAAGGGAACTACCATAGGATATGCGCTGGAATCAAGTTCTTACACTTTTGGATTCCAGAATAATGTAATCGGGCTAATACCTGAAGGATACTTAACTGAAGAACAATTAATAGAACAATCCTTTGCATCTATGAGAGAGGGGTCTATTTACAATTCAGTCTAATTATCCTTCAGCTCAGAGGAAGGCATCTGTAAAATTGAAGAAGCCGCTCTAGTAATTGATCAGCCAATTAAAGATCAAAAATACCCCAACATACCCAGAGTCCATGGGGGCAATATAAATTATAATCAAGGGGGACCTCACCTCTAGGTTGGAAGAAGCCTATGAAATAGGACAGCCTGAAATCTTTCCAGGATTTCAGCAAATAGTCGAAGAGCAAATATCTTTAGCTAATGGCTGTTCCAGTGATGATGAACGCCAAAATATATGAGAACTCCTGATGGAGTACAAGGATATTTTTGCTAGGGATTTCTATGACTGTGGGGACTACAGACTTGTACATTGCAAGAATCCAAACAGATCCCAATGCACCACCTGTCTTCGTTAAACAAGACAGACTTTCCTTGAGCATCATATGAGTTCTCTCGCAGAAATCATAAGGAAACTGGAAGAAAGAGGTATTATCCGGCAGGCGCACAGCTCTTATAACAATCCTATTCTAGGTGTTTCTCAAGCCCAATAGAAAATGGCATTTGTGTGCTAACTTAAGACAGCTAAACAAATGAGTGTACATAGTCTAGCTTGGCCTGTGCCATATATTGACCAGTGCCTAGCACAGATGCAGGGATCCAAAATATTCACTGCCATTGATTGTACACAGGGATATTGGACCATAAAGGTACATGAGAGGACCAGTATAAGCTGGCATTCTCATTCCAAAAGTCCAGTATGCATTCCAGAGACTCCTATTTGGATATATAAATTCAGGACATGAATTTGCTGTATTCATGCATAAAGGCTATGCCTGATGCACTGGAAAGTGGGACCTTATCTTATGTTGATCATGTTTTATTTAAAAGCAACAGATTTTGAAAAACACATCACAGAGCTTAAACACTGCCTCAGCCAACTTAAAAGGGCAGGTGCAAGCTATGCCTACAAAAAGCCCAATGGTGCCGTGAACTTCTTGGAGGTCACTTTCTTGAAGGGTTAAATCTTTAGAAGAAAAAGGTGGAAGCTATAACAAATTCTAAAAACCCAACTAACTTAAAGGAATTAAGATCATTCCTGGCTATGACAAATTATCTCACAAATGTATTGATAATTATGCAGAATTAGCTAAACCACTGCTACAACTTCTAAAGAAGGATGTGAAATGGCACTGGAGGTAAGGCTCAAGAGACAGCCATAAGAGAGCTGAAGATAAAACTCACTCGAAGCACCTTGCTTAGCCAATCCTGAAGGCGGTAAACCTTTCTACTTAGAAACAGGTTACACAGATTATAAGCATGAGTGCTTCTCTTATACCAAAAGCATGATAATTTAAGCAAAGTCATTGCTTATGCAAGCAAAACTCTATCCCCAGTGGAAATAAAATTTAGCGATCACGAAAAAAGCCCTCTTATCTACTATATTGTGCTCTACAAAATTTTTGCAGCTATATGCAGGGTGAGAAAATTATTGTAGAAAACGGCCCACCAGCATTTGCTATATCTGCAAAGTGAGAGAATAAGAGATGGGAATTTCTCTATAGCCGCAGAACAGCTTGGACTCTTTCCTTACTAGGCTGGCCTTTAGAAATTCGTTACAAGCAGAATAAAAATAATCCAGTCGCACAGGGGGCTCACTGAGCTCCATGACTGTACTGATAAGGATCATGGGGAAGAGTTATCAGAAGAGATTTCCTGGAGGAACAATTGCTGTCCCTGTATAAAATGTACAATGAGGACCATTGTCAAAATAATACCTTGGGTAAAATGTTGAAGGTTGTTCTTACCATGCCACTATTGATAATCAGTGCAGACTAGTCGCTGGCATTGGTATAACTTGGGCCAATGGATTCCCAAATATTTCTGTAGGTTTCAACATTGGACCAAGATCCAGTCAAGTTGCAGATCTAACTGCTGTTCTAAAAACCATTAAAATGGCTATTGAACAGGGTAATTCATGAATTTGTGATCATTACTGACTCAAATTACATTCATGACAGTTTTGTTGAATACCTGCCAACTTGGAAAAGGAATGGCATGCAGAAAAGTAACTAAAAAACAGTCAAGCATGGCAAGTTGTTCTGCGAGATTGATAACCTAGTGGTGTCCAATGATTTAACCATACACTGGAAGTAGACCAGGGGTCATTTCCAGGGTTCTAGGTCCTGATATGGAAGACAATGATTTTGTGGATTCATTAGCCAAACAAGGAGCCATAACTGGAGAACTCCTTAATATCGACTGCTTAATGGGTGCAATTCAGGAAGAAGTCAGAAACCAGGCTAAACAACAGAGTGAGCCTAACTTGGTACAATGGAGTCAGGATTCTCCTAGTGAGACCTGATCAATAGTCAAATAAAAGACCACATTGTAGGCAATCTTCTATAAACATAGAAGATCCTGAAAGCAACCCCATCTCAAAAGATGATTGTATTGACAAGGAAGATATTAATGAAGTCCAGATCACACTTCAAGTTACAGGATAGTTTGTTAATTAGAACCTACAAAACTGGCATCCAGCAATGGGTAGTACTCACCAAGTTCAGAGGTCTCATGCTTCAACATGCCCATGATGCTCCCACATCTGGCCATTGTGGCGCCAAATTAACGTATGAAAATATTGCGTGACTATGCCTTCTGGCCACTCTGTTGAAAGATGTTCAAACCTACTGTCAAGGTTGTTAATCTGCCATAGTTCCAACCCACTGCACCAACGCAAATAGCACTATTGCAGAAAAGGGGGATGGTAATGCCATGGTCAGATATACAAATTGATTTTATTGGTCCAGTAACTAGGTCATCAAGAGTTAACAAATACATGTTAACAGGGACATGCCTGTTCACTAAATGGGTAGAGTGCATCAGTGCACCTAAAAATAGTGCTGAAACATGCGTAGCATTGCTCATCAACCACGTGTTTTCCAGATTTGGTTTGCCCCAGAGAATCGAATCTGATCAGGGGACCCACTTCACTAGCAAAGTGATGACCAAAATGTGGAAAATACTAGGGGTCAAAAGAAAGCTCCATATTGCTTATAGAGCTGCCTCAAGTGGTGGTGTAGAGCATTACAAAAAAATCCATTGTGAAAATCCTCAAAATGTTTGTGAGTGAAACGGATAAAGACTGGGATGTAAAACTACCTCTAGTCCTAATGGCATTAAGAGCAGCTCCAAGTAGTGCTACCAAGATGTCACCTTTTGAGTTGATGACTGGTAGAAGAATGATTCTACCTCAGCATCTACTGTACCGTATATCAGACCAGAACTTGATAAATGCTGCCAATACGCATAGATATGTGGAGAACCTAAGAACAATATGCCTTTGCATTTGCTCAAAGGAACTTAGAGAAAGCCGCAACTGCCACTAAAACCTATTATGATCTCAAAACGTCCAAAAAGGAATATGAAATAAATGATAAAGTTTATCTTTATTTCTTTTGAAGAGATCAGGTTAAGGAGAAGAAATTTCTTCCATCATGGAAGGGTCCTTTTGTCGTTACTGACAAAATATCTCCAGTCGTTTATTAAATTAGGATACCCAAGAATGATACTTTTATGGATAAATGGGTCCATATTAATCCGTTGCGAGCATGCCATCCTAGATCCCAACTACAAGTCATAGAGGGAGAATGAAATGTCATATCCCCAAATGCACTAAAGAGATATTGTAGTTTAAAGATGCCTAGCAAATGAGCATAAGGGCTCAAAAATAATGGACTCTCTTCATAGAAGACGGTCTATGATGCATACTGTCAACATACATCCTCACCAAATACCACTGACTACAAGCCAATTCAAATACATGTGTCCTACATCTATTTAAAATTGGAAGGGGGAATTATGTCAAGGTATCTGTAGATGTCAGTGGACAATACATATATATATATATATATATATATATATATATATATATATATATATATACAGATAAAGTAAGCGAGTAGCCAGGCGTCTTAAATTAAAAGTTCCAAACTCTAATGGTCAAATTAAAAGCTTTAACCCCTTAGTGACCAGACCACTTTTCAATTTGTTGACCATCTGGGACCAAGGCTATTTTTGCATTTCTGCGATGTTTGTATTTAACTGTAATTTTCCTCTTACTCATTTACTGTACCCACACATATTATATACTGTTTTTCTCGCCATTTAAATGGACTTTCTAAAGATACTATTTTTTCATCATATCTTATAATTTACTATAAAAAAAAATATAAAATATGAGGAAAAAATGAAAAAAAATGCACTTTTTCTAACTTTTGAGCCCCCAAAATCTCTTACCCATCTACAACCACCATAAATACCAATGCATAAAAGTTTTCTAAATTTTGTCCTGAGTTTATAAGTACCAATGTTTACATGTTCTTTGCTTTTTTTGCAAGTTATAGGGCAATAAGTACAAGTAGCACTTTGCTATTTCAAACCATGTTTTTTCAAAATTGGCGATAGTTACATTGTAACACCAATATCTGTCATGAATCCCTGAATAACCCTTCAAATGTAATATTTTTTAAAAGAAGACAACCTAAGGTATTAAACTTGGGGTATTTTGACTTTTTTCATGCAACCATTTTACACCAATCTATGCCAAAGTTTGGGGGGGGAAAAAAAAAAAATTTGATTTTTTGACAAAATAGCAATTTAAGAATACATTTACTGATAATATTAAGGGTTACTGCCAAATAACACCCTCATATGTCTTCAGCAGCATCTCCTGGGTACAGTGATACCACCCATCTATAGGTGTGTCGGGTTCTCGGGGGGCTAAAAGCTCTTATTTTTAGGGAGCGCATTCCAGTTTTTCAACTTGGAATTTTCACATCGGTCATCATGCACCCATGTCCTAATTTGGGACATTTCTGAAGCCTGGTCAATGGAATTTACCCCCATCAAACCATATATTTTTGAAAAGTAGAACCACTAGGGTATTTCAAATGCTTGTATTTTACCACTCTTCCATGCACTAATTCAACCACCCAGTCTTTGTCAAACTTTTGGGTAGTCATTATTTTGTGTTATTTTCTCACTACACATTGTACTTTAGGCATGGATTCTCAGTATCTGTTTATGTGTTACTGCCAAAAAAAAACCTCAATATGTGTTCAACAACATCTCCTGAGTACAGTGATACCACCCATGTATAGGTGCTGTGTCGGGGTTCTCTGGGGGCTAAAAGGCCTTAATTTTAGGAGCCGCATTCCAGTTTTTCAACTTGGAATTTTCACATCGGTCATCATGCACCCATGTCCTATTTGGGACATTTCTGAAGCTGGCCAATGGAATTTACCCCATCAAACCATATATTTTTGAAAAGTAGACCACCCTAGGGTATTTCAAATGCTGGTATTTTTAACACCTTTCATGCACTAATTCAACCACCAGTCTTTGTCAAACTTTTGGGTAGTCATTTTTTTGTGTTATTTTTCACACACATTGTATTTTAGGCATAGATTTCTCAGTTCCCTGTATGTGTAACTGCCAAAAAAACCCTCAATATGTGTTCACAAACATCTCCTGAGTACAGCGATACAACCTATGTATAGGTGTGTTGGGTTCTCTGGGGCTAGAAGGCCTTATTTTTAGGAAGCGCATTCCAGTTTTTCAACTTGGAATTTTCACATCGGTCATCATGCACCCATGTCCTATTTGGGACATTTCTGAAGCTGGTCAATGGAATTTACCCCCATCAAACATATATTTTTGAAAAGTAGACACCCTAGGGTATTTCAAATGCTTGTATTTTAACACTTTCCATGCACTAATTCAACCACCAGTCCTTTGTCAAACTTTTGGGTGTCATTATTTTGTGTTATTTTTCACACACATTGTACTTTAGGCATGGATTCTCAGTTCCTGTTATGTGTTACTACAAAAAAACCTCAATATGTGTTCAACAACATCTCCTGAGTACAGTGATACCACCCATGTATAGGTGTGTCGGGTTCTCTGGGGGCTAAAAGGCCTTATTTTAGGAAGCGCATTCCCGTTTTTCAACTTGGAATTTTCACATCGGTCATCATGCACCCATGTCCTATTTGGGACATTTCTGAAGCTCGGTCAATGGAATTTACCCCCATAAAGCATATATTTTTGAAAAGTAGACACACCTAGGGTATTTCAAATGCTTGTATTTTAACACTTTCATGCACTAATTCAACCACAGTCTTTTTCAAACTTTTGGGTAGTCATTTTTTGTGTTATTTTTCACACACATTGTATTTAGGCATGATTCTCAGTTCTGTTATGTGTTACTGCCAAAAAAAACCTCAATATGTGTTCAACAACATCTCCTGAGTACAGTGATACCACCCATGTATAGGTGTGTCGGGTTCTCTGGGGGCTAAAAGGCCTTAATTTTAGGAAGCGCATTCCAGTTTTTCAACTTGGAATTTTCACATCGGTCATCATGCACCCATGTCCTATTTGGGACATTTCTGAAGCTGG
Organism: Bombina bombina; assembly: GCF_027579735.1. NCBI lineage: Eukaryota > Metazoa > Chordata > Amphibia > Anura > Bombinatoridae > Bombina > Bombina bombina. Next base: position 93,436,895 of record NC_069504.1, read on the forward strand.
TCAATGGAATTTACCCCCATCAAACCATATATTTTTGAAAAGTAGACACCCTAGGGTATTTCAAATGCTTGTATTTTAACACTTTCCATGCACTAATTCAACCACCAGTCTTTGTCAAACTTTTGGGTAGTCATTTTTTTGTGTTATTTTTCACACACATTGTATTTTAGGCATAGATTCTCAGTTCCTGTTATGTGTTACTGCCAAAAAAACCCTCAATATGTGTTCAACAACATCTCCTGAGTACAGTGATACCACCCATGTATAGGTGTGTCGGGTTCTCTGGGGGCTAAAAGGCCTTAATTTTAGGAAGCGCATTCCAGTTTTTCAACTTGGAATTTTCACATCGGTCATCATGCACCCATGTCCTATTTGGGACATTTCTGAAGCTGGTCAATGGAAATTTACCCCCATCAAACCATATATTTTTGAAAAGTAGACACCCTAGGGTATTTCAAATGCTGGTATTTTAACACTTTCCATGCACTAATTCAACCACCAGTCTTTGTCAAACTTTTGGGTAGTCATTTTTTTGTGTTATTTTTCACACACAATTGTATTTAGGCATAGATTCTCAGTTCCTGTTAGTGTGTTACTGCCAAAAAGCACCTCAATATGTGTTCAACAACATCTCCTGAGTCAGCGATACCACCTATGTATAGGTGTGTTGGGTCTCTGGGGCTAGAAGGCCTTATTTTTAGGAAGCGCATTCCAGTTTTTCAACTTGGAATTTTCACATCGGTCATCATGCACCCATGTCCTATTTGGGACATTTCTGAAGCTGGTCAATGGAATTTACCCCCCATCAAACCATATATTTTTGAAAAGTAGACCCCTAGGGTATTTCAAATGCTTGTATTTTAACACCTTTTCCATGCATAATTCAACCACCAGTCTTTGTCAAACTTTTGGGTAGTCATTATTTTGTGTTATTTTCACACACATAGTATATTTAGGCATAGATTCTCAGTTCCTGTTATGTGTTACTGCCAAAAAAACCTCAATATGTGTTCAATAACATCTCCTGAGTACAGTGATACACCTCATGTATAGGTGTGTCCGGGTTCTCTGGGGGCTAAAAGGCCTTAATTTTAGAAGCGCATTCCAGTTTTTCAACTTGGAATTTTCACATCGGTCATCATGCAACCATGTCCTATTTGGGACATTTCTGAAGCTGGTCAATGGAATTTACCCCATCAAACCATATATTTTTGAAAAGTAGACACCCTAGGGTATTTCAAATGCTTGTATTTTAACACTTTCCATGCACTAATTCAACACCAGTCTTTGTCCAAACTTTTGGGTAGTTCATTATTTTGTGTTATTTTTCACACACATTGTACTTTAGGCATGGATTCTCAGTTCCTGTTATGTGTTACTGCCAAAAAAAACCTCAATATGTGTTCAACAACATCTCCTGAGTACAGTGATACCACCCATGTATAGGTGTGTCGGGTTCTCTGGGGGCTAAAAGGCCTTAATTTTAGGAAGCGCATTCCAGTTTTTCAACTTGGAATTTTCACATCGGTCATCATGCACCCATGTCCTATTTGGGACATTTCTGAAGCTGGCCAATGGAATTTACCCCCATCAAACCATATATTTTTGAAAAGTAGACACCCTAGGGTATTTCAAATGCTGGTATTTTAACACTTTCCATGCACTAATTCAACCACCAGTCTTTGTCAAACTTTTGGGTAGTCATTTTTTTGTGTTATTTTTCACACACATTGTATTTTAGGCATAGATTCTCAGTTCCTGCTATGTGTTACTGCCAAAAAGCACCTCAATATGTGTTCAACAACATCTCCTGAGTACAGCGATACCACCTATGTATAGGTGTGTTGGGTTCTCTGGGGGCTAGAAGGCCTTATTTTTAGGAAGCGCATTCCAGTTTTTCAACTTGGAATTTTCACATCGGTCATCATGCACCCATGTCCTATTTGGGACATTTCTGAAGCTGGTCAATGGAATTTACCCCCATCAAACCATATATTTTTGAAAAGTAGACACCCTAGGGTATTTCAAATGCTTGTATTTTAACACTTTCCATGCACTAATTCAACCACCAGTCTTTGTCAAACTTTTGGGTAGTCATTATTTTGTGTTATTTTTCACACACATTGTACTTTAGGCATGGATTCTCAGTTCCTGTTATGTGTTACTACCAAAAAAAACCTCAATATGTGTTCAACAACATCTCCTGAGTACAGTGATACCACCCATGTATAGGTGTGTCGGGTTCTCTGGGGGCTAAAAGGCCTTAATTTTAGGAAGCGCATTCCAGTTTTTCAACTTGGAATTTTCACATCGGTCATCATGCACCCATGTCCTATTTGGGACATTTCTGAAGCTGGTCAATGGAATTTACCCCCATCAAACCATATATTTTTGAAAAGTAGACACCCTAGGGTATTTCAAATGCTTGTATTTTAACACTTTCCATGCACTAATTCAACCACCAGTCTTTGTCAAACTTTTGGGTAGTCATTATTTTGTGTTATTTTTCACACACATTGTACTTTAGGCATGGATTCTCAGTTCCTGTTATGTGTTACTGCCAAAAAAAACCTCAATATGTGTTCAACAACATCTCCTGAGTACAGTGATACCACCCATGTATAGGTGTGTCGGGTTCTCTGGGGGCTAAAAGGCCTTAATTTTAGGAAGCGCATTCCAGTTTTTCAACTTGGAATTTTCACATCGGTCATCATGCACCCATGTCCTATTTGGGACATTTCTGAAGCTGGTCAATGGAATTTACCCCCATCAAACCATATATTTTTGAAAAGTAGACACCCTAGGGTATTTCAAATGCTTGTATTTTAACACTTTCCATGCACTAATTCAACCACCAGTCTTTGTCAAACTTTTGGGTAGTCATTATTTTGTGTTATTTTTCACACACATTGTACTTTAGGCATGGATTCTCAGTTCCTGTTATGTGTTACTGCCAAAAAAAAACCTCAATATGTGTTCAACAACATCTCCTGAGTACAGTGATACCACCCATGTATAGGTGTGTCGGGTTCTCTGGGGGCTAAAAGGCCTTAATTTTAGGAAGCGCATTCCAGTTTTTCAACTTGGAATTTTCACATCGGTCATCATGCACCCATGTCCTATTTGGGACATTTCTGAAGCTGGTCAATGGAATTTACCCCCATCAAACCATATATTTTTGAAAAGTAGACACCCTAGGGTATTTCAAATGCTTGTATTTTAACACTTTCCATGCACTAATTCAACCACCAGTCTTTGTCAAACTTTTGGGTAGTCATTATTTTGTGTTATTTTTCACACACATTGTATTTTAGGCATGGATTCTCAGTTCCTGTTATGTGTTACTGCCAAAAAAACCCTCAATATGTGTTCAACAACATCTCCTGAGTACAGTGATACCACCCATGTATAGGTGTGTCGGGTTCTCTGGGGGCTAAAAGGCCTTAATTTTAGGAAGCGCATTCCAGTTTTTCAACTTGGAATTTTCACATCGGTCATCATGCACCCATGTCCTATTTGGGACATTTCTGAAGCTGGTCAATGGAATTTACCCCCATCAAACCATATATTTTTGAAAAGTAGACACCCTAGGGTATTTCAAATGCTTGTATTTTAACACTTTCCATGCACTAATTCAACCACCAGTCTTTGTCAAACTTTTGGGTAGTCATTATTTTGTGTTATTTTTCACACACATTGTACTTTAGGCATGGATTCTCAGTTCCTGTTATGTGTTACTGCCAAAAAAAAACCTCAATATGTGTTCAACAACATCTCCTGAGTACAGTGATACCACCCATGTATAGGTGTGTCGGGTTCTCTGGGGGCTAAAAGGCCTTAATTTTAGGAAGCGCATTCCAGTTTTTCAACTTGGAATTTTCACATCGGTCATCATGCACCCATGTCCTATTTGGGACATTTCTGAAGCTGGTCAATGGAATTTACCCCCATCAAACCATATATTTTTGAAAAGTAGACACCCTAGGGTATTTCAAATGCTTGTATTTTAACACTTTCCATGCACTAATTCAACCACCAGTCTTTGTCAAACTTTTGGGTAGTCATTTTTTTGTGTTATTTTTCACACACATTGTACTTTAGGCATGGATTCTCAGTTCCTTTTATGTGTTACTGCCAAAAAAACACCTCAATATGTGTTCAACAACATCTCCTGAGTACAGTGATACCACCCATGTATAGGTGTGTTGGGTTCTCTGGGGGCTAGAAGGCCTTATTTTTAGGAAGCGCATTCCAGTTTTTCAACTTGGAATTTTCACATCGGTCATCATGCACCCATGTCCTATTTGGGACATTTCTGAAGCTGGTCAATGGAATTTACCCCCATCAAACCATATATTTTTGAAAAGTAGACACCCTAGGGTATTTCAAATGCTTGTATTTTAACACTTTCCATGCACTAATTCAACCACCAGTCTTTGTCAAACTTTTGGGTAGTCATTTTTTTGTGTTATTTTTCACACACATTGTACTTTAGGCATGGATTCTCAGTTCCTGTTATGTGTTTACTGCCAAAAAACACCTCAATATGTGTTCACCAACATCTCCTGAGTACAGTGATACCACCCATGTATAGGTGTGTTGGGTTCTCTGGGGGCTAGAAGGCCTTATTTTTAGGAAGCGCATTCCAGTTTTTCAACTTGGAATTTTCACATCGGTCATCATGCACCCATGTCCTATTTGGGACATTTCTGAAGCCGGTCAATGAAATTCACCCCCATAAAACCATATATTTTTGAGAAGTAGACACCCTAGGGTATTTGAAATGCTGGTATTTTCACACTTTCCATGAACTTATTTAACCACCAGTCTTTGTCAAACTTTTGGGTAGTCATTTTTTTGTGTTATTTTTCACACACATTGTACTTTAGGCATGGATTCTCAGTTCCTGTTATGTGTTTACTGCCAAAAAACACCTCAATATGTGTTCAACAACATCTCCTGAGTACAGTGATACCACCCATGTATAGGTGTGTTGGGTTCTCTGGGGGCTAGAAGGCCTTATTTTTAGGAAGCGCATTCCATTTTTTACACTTCCCATTTTCACATCCCATGCACCCATGTTCTATTTAAGACATTTCTGAAGCCGGCCAATGTAATTTACCCCCATAAAACCATATATTTTTGAAAAGTAGACATCCTAGGGTATTTCAAATGCAGGTGTTTTAACACTTTCCATACACTAATTCAACCACTAGTCTTTGTCAAACTATTGGGCATTCATTTCTTTGTGTTATTTTTCACATACATTGTACTTTAGACATGGATTCACAGCTCCTGTTATGTGTTACTACCAAAAAAGACACCAATATGTGGTCAACAACATCTCCTGAGTTCAGTGATACCACCTATGCATAGGTTTGGTGGCTTGTTTGGGCGGTGCAATGCCAAATGTCTGACATGTGTTTGTGATTTTTTTTTCACATTTAACATATTTTCTTTGCCTATCGTCTTTTTTTGGGGGTCTTTTAACATACCCCAATTTATTTGTTTTCCATAAATGTGATTATATTTAAAAAGTTGACCCCCCAAGGTATTATACATGGAGTGGTTTGATGACTTTGATGCAACCGTTTTAGCCCAAAAAATTGGAGAAAGTATATGGTGGTAATTTTTCAATTTTCATTGTTACAGACACATTGCTTTTTTACTATGATTTAGGAGAGACTGTTGTAAGTTATTGCAAAAGAATACTTTAGGTTGTTTTCTGCAAGGCACCCTGAGTACACCTATGCCCCCCATGCATAGGTTTGCCAGGATTTTGGGAAGGTTATGTTACATGATTTTAGTTATTAAAAATGAGAGTATTTCTTCTGATAGGCCTATCTTTAGTTTGGGGCCTATCACATACCCCACTTTTATTTATTGCATTCAAAGTGTATATTTTTTAAATGTTGACACCCCAAGGTATTGTATATGGTGTGCTTTGATGCCTTTGAAGCAACCGTTTTAGCCCAAAAAATTGGAGAAAGTATATGGTGGTAATTTTTCAATTTTCATTTTTACAGACACATTGCTTTTTGACTATGATTTAGGAGAGATTGTTGTAAGTTATTGCAAAAGAATACTTCAGGTTGTTTTCTGCAAGGCACCCTGAGTACACCTATGCCCCCCATGCATAGGTTTGCCAGGATTTTGGGAAGGTTATGTTACAATTTTATGACTTGTGATTTTAGTTATTAAAAATGAGAGTATTTCTTCTGATAGGCCTATCTTTAGTTTGGGGCCTATCACATACCCCACTTTTATTTATTACATTCAAAGTGTATATTTTTTAAATGTTGACACCCCAAGGTATTGTATATGGTGTGCTTTGATGCCTTTGAAGCAACCGTTTTAGCCCAAAAAATTGGAGAAAGTATATGGTGGTAATTTTTCAATTTTCATTGTTACAGACACATTGCTTTTTTACTATGATTTAGGAGAGACTGTTGTAAGTTATTGCAAAAGAATACTTCAGGTTGTTTTCTGCAAGGCACCCTGAGTACACCTATGCCCCCCATGCATAGGTTTGCCAGGATTTTGGGAAGGTTATGTTACATGATTTTAGTTATTAAAAATGAGAGTATTTCTTCTGATAGGCCTATCTTTAGTTTGGGGCCTATCACATACCCCACTTTTATTTATTGCATTCAAAGTGTATATTTTTTAAATGTTGACACCCCAAGGTATTGTATATGGTGTGCTTTGATGCCTTTGAAGCAACCGTTTTAGCCCAAAAAATTGGAGAAAGTATATGGTGGTAATTTTTCAATTTTCATTTTTACAGACACATTGCTTTTTGACTATGATTTAGGAGAGATTGTTGTAAGTTATTGCAAAAGAATACTTCAGGTTGTTTTCTGCAAGGCACCCTGAGTACACCTATGCCCCCCATGCATAGGTTTGCCAGGATTTTGGGAAGGTTATGTTACAATTTTATGACTTGTGATTTTAGTTATTAAAAATGAGAGTATTTCTTCTGATAGGCCTATCTTTAGTTTGGGGCCTATCGCATACCCCACTTTTATTTATTGCATTCAAAGTGTATATTTTTTAAATGTTGACACCCCAAGGTATTGTATATGGTGTGCTTTGATGCCTTTGAAGCAACCGTTTTAGCCCAAAAAATTGGAGAAAGTGTATGGTGGTAATTTTTCAATTTTCATTTTTACAGACACATTGCTTTTTGACTATAATTTAGGAGAGACTGTTGTAAGTTATTACAAAAACATACTTCAGGTTGTTTTCTGCAAGGCACCCTGGGAACACCTATGTCCCCCATGCATAGGTTTGACAGGGGTTTTGGTTAAAAAAAAAACAGGCCCAATTTTAGAAAAAAATAGAGTAGTGAAATGTAAAAATCTGGCACAGTAAAAGTAAAAAAAACAAAAAACATCTAACTGTAAACATAACCAAAAAAATATATATATATATGTAACAGCAAATGTATTTATTTTTTTAAAAATTGACCATTGTATGGTACCGCTTGAAGCAGTCCCCAATGCAGAGTGCAGGCTGTCCAGGGCAATCAGGACAGTAATATATGGTGTCCCTTCTCTTCCCCCTCTTGGTACAGACTCTGCATTTTTTTTGTGGTTTCTGCTTTGTGGCAGTAGGGGGGATTTTAAAAATAAAATGGGTAGCCCCAACTCTGCTCTCTCCCATCACCGCCCGGGGAGCAGGTGCATCATGGTACAAAATCCCCGTAATAATCTGGAGCTGAAACTATAAAAAAGTCTTTTTAACTCTGGGGTTTGCTTTTTTGAACAACAAAAAAGCGTTGTGGGTTGCAATCTGCATTAGGTAAATTGCAACCTTTTTGTACCAGGCCCTTGTCTTCCGCATAATTAGGTAGGGCTGCAGCAGCTGATCAGCCAGATCAACCCCACCCATATGCCGGTTATAAGACTTGATGCACACTGGCTTCCTTATGATCTCAGCTCTGCCACGTACAGAAACCGCCACCGTCCTCTCTGTGTGGATGGTGGTAAGAAGGTATACATCCTTCTTGTCTCTGTACTTCAGTGCCAACAGCTCCTCTTGGCGCAGAGCTGAGGTCTCCCCCCTTCGTAGCCGGGTGCGTACAAGCTGTCCTGGGAAACCTGCGCGGTTCTTTTTAATTGTACCGCAAGCTACTGTATCAAAGCAATACAGTAGCTTGAACAAAAGGACACTTGTATAAAAATTGTCTAAGTACAAGTGATACCCTTTGTTCATTAGGGGTAATATCAGGTCCCAGACAATCTTGCCAGTGGTTCCCATATGTTCTGGGCAACCTGGAGGGTCAAGGTGGCTATCCTTTCCCTCATACACCCGGAAGGCCTGAGTATACCCAGTCTCGCTGTCACAGAGCTTATACACCTTTACCCCATATCTGGAGCGTTTGGAAGGAATATACTGCTTGAATCCCAGCCTTCCCTTATACTTCATTAGGGATTCATCAACGCATATATTCCTTCCAGGTGTATAAGCCTCTGCAAACCTGGCAGAAAAGTGGGTTATCAGGGGGCGGATTTTATACAGCCTGTCAAATTGGGGATGCTCCCTAGGGGGGCACAGGCTGTTGTCGCTGAAGTGCATGAAATGCAGAATCATTTCATACCTCTTCCTCGACATAGTCTGGGAGAAAATGGGGGTAGAGCAGATGGGGCTAGTACTCCAGTAGGAGCGAATGGAGGGTTTCTTTATGATGCCCATCAGCATAGTCAATGCCCAGAATTTTTTGAATTCTGGCACATTGATGGGGGCCCATTGCTGCTTTGCCAAATATGTTCCAGGCTTTGCAGCACGGAACTGATGGGCATATAAATTAGCTTGGGCGACAATGTTCCCCAATATATCATCGCCCAGAAACACTTCCAGAAACTGCTGGGGGCTAAAACCTGCCACATCTATATTTATGCCAGCATTTGCTGTGAAGGGTGGGATATCTGGCCTCTGGAGATGAGGCGTTACCCACTCTTCAGCAGCAATGGCAGCAACACGCCTCCTTCTGGCAGGGGGGCTAGCAGGGGGGCTGGCAGGGGGGCTAGCAGCCACAGATACATCACTATCAGTTGAGACTGCATCTAGTGATGTATCTGAGCACATGGCAGGGTCAAAATTGGGGTCTGAGTCAGAAATAGAGGCATCTGACTCTGACGCAAGGATGGCATACGCCTCCTCAGCACTATATCTTTTCTGTGACATTTTTGTATCACAGAAAACAATTACTAAAAAAAATTAAATTAACTAAATTAATTAACTAAATTAACTAGCAAAAAAGTACAGCTATGCTACTGCCAGTGATTTATAGCGATCACTGGCAAGCTAGAGGTTAATGGCTCTGAAAATTAAATTAAATTAACTAAATGTTTCTGAAAAGAGCCTTTGGGTTTTAAAAAATTACAACAACAAAATTAACCCCTAAAAAAAATGCACAGACAGCAAAAAAGTACAGCTATGCAACTGCCAGTGATTTATAGCGATCACTGGCAAGCTAGGGGTTAATGGCTCTGAAAATTAAATTAAATTAACTAAATTAATTAACTAAATTAACTAGCAAAAAAGTACAGCTATGCTACTGCCAGTGATTTATAGCGATCACTGGCAAGCTAGGGGTTAATGGCTCTGAAAATTAAATTAAATTAACTAAATGTTTCTGAAAAGAGCCTTTGGGTTTTTAAAAAATTACAACAACAAAATTAACCCCTAAAAAAATGCACAGACAGCAAAATGCAGCAAAAAAAAAAGTGCACCTTTGCTACTGCCAGTGATATATAGCGATCACTGGCAAGCTAGGGGTTAATGGCTCTGAAAATTAAATTAAATTAACTAAATGTTTCTGAAAAGAGCCTTTGGGTTTTTAAAAAATTACAACAACAAAATTAACCCCTAAAAAAATGCACAGACAGCAAAAAAGTACAGCTATGCAACTGCCAGTGATTTATAGCGATCACTGGCAAGCTAGGGGTTAATGGCTCTGAAAATTAAATTAAATTAACTAAATGTTTCTGAAAAGAGCCTTTGGGTTTTGAAAAAATTACAACAACAAAATTAACCCCTAAAAAAATGCACAGACAGCAAAATGCAGCAAAAAAAAAAGTGCACCTTTGCTACTGCCAGTGATATATAGCGATCACTGGCAAGCTAGGGGTTAATGGCTCTGAAAATTAAATTAAATTAACTAAATGTTTCTGAAAAGAGCCTTTGGGTTTTTAAAAAATTACAACAACAAAATTAACCCCTAAAAAAACGCACAGACAGCAAAATGCAGCAAAAAAAAAGTGCACCTATGTTACTGCCAGTGATATATAGTGATCACTGGCAAGCTAGGGGTTAATGGCTCTGAAAAGAGCCTTTGGTTCAATATTTTTTAACAAATAAAAGAAATAAATCTCTCTCTCTGCTAAATACAGGTCTCTCTCTCTCTCCAACAAAATGGCAAGTGAGGAGAGGGAGGGAGATCCACACTGATCATAGTCAATATTTACAAATATTGACATGATCAGACAAATGGGGTATTTTATTATTATTTTTTTTTTTAGGGTGGGAGGCTCAGATTGGGTGACCCTAGCTTGCCCCTATGATGATGCAGGCTAGGGACACCCCCAGAGGCCCCATGATGCACTGGGCATCGCCATCTTGGATGCCTAGTGAAGGGGGAGGGGGGGGCTATTTAGGGATTTTTTTTATTTTATTCGTTTTTTTTTTTTTAATTTTTAACTTTTATTTTACAACTAACTAAGTGCCTCGACCCACCGAGGCACTTAGCACACAAGCAGAGCATCGGAAGCGTGTCCGATCGCTTCCGATGCTCTGAAACACTGCCGGGCTCCACGTGGAGCGAAACCGGAAGTGATCACTCGTGGGGGAGTGATCAATCCGGTCCCGGCACTCGGGAACAGTATTGCAGGATGCCTAGACCTCAAGGCAAGCCTGCAATACTGTTAGAGCAGCTGGAAGCGATTTCGATCGCTTCCAGTGCTCTGTTAAACCGACGACGTATGCCATACGTCCTCGGTCGTTAAGTGCTTTTTTTTTGAGGACGTATGGCATACGTCGTCGGTCGTTAAGGGGTTAACAGGATTCAATAGAATGGTCTGACATGTTTCGGCCCATGGCCTTAATCTTAGACAGTGATTCTATTCAGAAAACCGCCAACATTTAAAAGCAGTACTTGAACCCTATTGGTTGCTCAAGAAATTGTAATCATCAATAACAGCTGAGATAACATACATAGGTGCAAGGAGGATGAAATAAAACAATATAACAAATTATCCTAGGTTAATAAAAATGTAAATGTAACATATTTATGCTCATTCAAGAATATACATAATACAGCAAGCAGAATACAAAGGAATCTAATTCCCAAACAATATATGTTGCAAGTTTAAAAAATGCAAGATAGATAGATAAGTTTAATTGAAGATGAAAAAAGGGAGAAATGAGCACAAACACATATGTATTCGACTACCAAACTGGGTCACATATTAGTAATGGAAATACAAATAATTTCCTTATATAAATAAATAAATAAATATGAAATCTCTCAAAAAGCATGCTCATGTTATCACTGGGCACACTCTATGTATTCCACATCTGAGAACAAAGGATTGCTTTCAAAGATGTCCTGCTAAGGTGTGAAGCTAAAATCCCTATCAGATTGTCACTGACCCCTTTTTCTACTCTGAAAAATTTGGTCTAGTTAAGTTCAGGTAGTCATTTCAAAGAAAAGCTGAATGCAAGGAGAAGGAAGTCTTGAGTCTTTGGTCTGCTAAAACTGGTTTGATTGGCAAACTGCTGATATACTTGGGATACAATCACTCTAAGCAAAAAGCTGAGACTAAACTTTTTGATCTATGCAATAACTGTTTCTTCATATGATTTGATCTGAAAATACTTGAAAAATATTGGAATACTAAAATTGGCTCATGTTGGTAATGTATGACTGTTGTTTATCTTTAAAATTTTAAACAAAGGTAGTTGGTAACTATAACTGAATTGCAGTCAGTAGATTTAAAAAGGGTATTTTGCATTTTAACTTGCATTCATAGTCATTATTGCTAAATAATTTATTTACTAGACAGGGTTTTATACCCCAGATTTATAAGTCAGTTATTATAGTGAACTCTCTCAGAATTGTACATAAACTGGTTATTGTGATTATATCCCTGGTAGTATTTAATTAAGCATAGTCAGTGGGTAATCCATATTGAACATTGAACTAGAGTTATTGGTTAATAACAGAAGATTCTGGTATTTCATTGTAATATTTAAATGCAACTCTGATTTGGGAGATTATTGTGAATAAGGTAACTTTATGATCTTTGCATAGCATATTATAATAGTTTAAACTTGTATAGTTTTGAATCATATCTGGTACACAATGAAACATACATACTGACACACACACTGTCACTCACACATACTGACACACAATGAAACATACATACTGACATACACACTGTCACTCATACATACTGAGTCTGGCACACAATGAAATACACAAGCTGAAATAAAAATGGCAGGGAATTTGTATTGGTGCAGCAGGAAATATTGGGAGGTTTTGACAATATTTGAATGATTTACCGTCATAATATATATATATATTTATATATATATATATATATATATATAATAAATATAATAAAATATATATATAATAACAGAATCATGTGAGCACAAACACATATCCATACTTACAATTGTTTATGTATTACACATTAATAAAAGTAAAGTTTAGTCCATGCTCATAGGTCTTGAAAACATGTAATCTGCCAAAATAAGCCACATATAGACACATTAACCTGCTTTCCTACCATTTTATACTCAGCAGCATATGCATCAGTGTGCAAGTGAGGTATTTTAAAAAATTGTCCTGCAGAACAGCTTTGTACCATACTGCCTGCCACTTGTTGCCTGCAGACTGTTTTCATTTAAAGGGACAGTAAAGTCATAATTAGATATTCATTATATAATAACTAGAGCACAGGTGAAATATTCAGCTGATGAGTAACCATGGTTACTAACCTGTGCTCACCCTTCAGATGATTATTTCACCTGTGCTCTAGTTAGGATATAATGGAACTCTGGCCTGTGTAAAAACACTGATTTAGATAGATTATGCAATCTTGAACAACTTTCCAATTTACTTCTATTATTTCATTTGCTTCCTTCTCTTGATATCCTTTGCTGAAAGGTTTATCTAGGTAAGCTCAGGAGCAGCAAAGAATCTAGGTTTTAGCTGCTAATTGGTGGCTGCATATTACACACACACAACACACACACACACACATATATATATATATATATATATAGAGAGAGAGAGAGAGAGAGAGAGAGAGAGAGAGAGAGAGAGAGAGAGAGAGAGAGAGAGAGAGAGAATTAAGCACATTTGAATATAGAAGTAAACTGGAAAGTTCTTTAAAATTGTATGCTCTAACTAAATCATGAAAGAAAAATGTTGGGTTTCATGTCCCTTTAAATAGCATTTTCTTAGGCTGCTTCAGGAAGCAATAAATCCCAGAATTGTTTAGTCTAAGGAGTAGTTAAAGGGATAGTCTAGTCAGAATTAAACTTTCATGATTCAGATAGAGCAGGCAATTTTAAACAACTTTCTAATTTACTACTATTATCAATTTTTCTTTGTTCTCTTGGTATCTTTATTTGAATGTAAGCTTAGGAGCAAGCCCATTTTGGTTCTGCACCTGGGTAGCACTTGCTGATTGGTGGCTACATTTAGAAACCAATCAGAAAGTGCTATCCAGGTTCTGAACCAAAAATGGGCCGGCTCCTTTGCTTACATTCTTGCTTTTTCAAATAAAGATACCAAGAGAACAAAGAAAAATTGATAATAGGAGTAAATTAGAAAGTTGATTAAAACTGTCTGCTCTATCTGAATAATGAAAGTTTAATTTTGACTAGACTATTCCTTTAAAGGGGCATTAAACACTGAGATGGTAATATAAAATGATAAATTGTATATTTATAGACAAAAAACATTGCAATATACTTTTATTATTTATTTTGCCCCCCTTTCCTGTTAATTCTACTCTGAAATTGTAAGCTTTTCAGTTTGTTAGAAATGGAAGTGCAGAACACTGTTATATTCCACACAGTCAATGACTGCACACTCTAGTGGACTTATTTTCCCATTGCAGAGAAGGTAACCTAAGTTACAACATGGCAGCTCTCATTGTTTTATAGACACTAAAACTTTACACTTATTTAAACAGCTAATGAAACTTTAAAAAAATACATCTACATGTTATTCTCAGACTAATCTTTATTTGAATGCATCATTCTAGCATTTATTTAGTGTTTAATATCCCTTTAAATGATAATGCACACACAGAATAGGGGACTCAAGGGGATCCATACTAGGCAGACCAAGCTCCCTGTAAGCCCTGTTTTATTTCCTTTCCAATTGCAAGCTGCCTATCATTCTTCTACTACTTTGTACACACAAATTGTAAGCAGTTATACAGGTAGCAGCAGGATTTAGCAATACTTTGCTTGTTCATTGCTGTCAATCGGCATTGCTGACTGCTGCTGCTCCTGATTGTGTAACTAGTAAAAAATATACAGTACCACAAGGGTGCAAGGAGAGAAAAAGAAATAAAAAACTAAAAATCTAGTGTAGCTGTAACAGAACTTATCTGACATTCCCCATTGCTGGCTGCTTATGAGAGGCTTATTTTTTTCACACATGAACACTTATGTTCCTTCATAGGATCACCAGTTCAAGAGAGGGAGGGAAACAATGCATGCTGTGAATTGGAGTCCAGAACTGCAGTTACACAATAAAGAGAAGCATAGGGTGAACTAAAAATTCCAGAATGCTTTGTAACTCCAAGAATACTGTGCTTCTTCCTCTAACACTGAACTCCATTGAAAGAATTAAAAGACATAAAAATGGACATTCTATTGTTTTTTTTTTCTGCAGTTTTACACCAGGTGGGGAGGAAAATTCAGTGAGGGGCAAATGCCCCATCTTGCCCCCTTTCCGGACACCCATGTGCAGAGCTTTCACCAAGTTTTATCGTTAAACCACAGTGTTATGATTGTCCCATAATCAGCCCCACATCTGATCTGTAAATTCCAAACCGCAGCTCAAAATGAGAAAATGGAAATAGTGCAGTCATGTAGTTTACACTCACATGGGGCACCTCTTATTGGATTAACATACTTGTTTTAGAGCTTTAACCAAGCTGTTTTGTATTGCAGCAATGTTAGCATTGGCCCATAACCAATCATATATCCGGTATGATGATAAAATGCATTTATTTAAATAACATTAAAAATTCCCTTTTTTGTGAAACATTAGTAGGCAAATGATTGTAAGTGTACGGTTGTTAAAACTCACCCAACAAATGATATAACAAACCCCAAACTTAAAAGAAGGAAATTGTCACTTCACAATACCCAGGGAATAAATACTATACCAATGCGCATTTCACCAAGAAAAATGTGTTTCTTCTCTAAACGAGTGTCGGAATAACATTTATTTCCGAGGTATTGTGAACTTACAATGGTAATTTTAGGTTTGGGTTTTGTTATTTCATCTGTAGGGGGAGTTTAAACGCTTGTACCTACCGATGTAACAAAAAAAGGGAATATTTGTATTATCATACCGGATGAATGGCTGGCTATGGGTCAAACATAAAGCTGCTGTAATATGCTAGAGCTTGTTCATAGCGAGCTTGTTCATAGCTCAACAACAATTGAATCTAATAAGAGATACTTCGTGTGAGTGTAAACTACAGGATAGCACTTTTCACAAGTATTTAAAAACTAACCTTTTTTCAGTTTTGTCATAATATATGACCAGAAGAATGTTTTGTAGCTTATCATACATAGGTATTTGTATTTTGTTTTTTTCCGCTTAAAACTATCATTTAGTAAATTATAGGGTTGAACACAATCTTGTTATCTGTAGATTTCTGATCTTCGACTGTTGTCAGGGTGTTCTCCAGTGATCATAATCTCTAAAAGCCTCTGACATTTACACCTAAAGCTTACCTCCTAAAAACAGCACAACATTGTAATTTATCTGTGAAGTTAATCTCCCAATTTCCAAATCCAAAAACAAAAGTGCAGGATTAAGGACAAACTAAACGCAAATTTGTTGGTTTAGAGATTACATCATAGGTTGAAGGATTTCTATGTTTATTGATCCTTTAAATTGTATGTACTGATGCTAATACGTGACTCACTTTCACAGTGTACATCAAACCTGTTGTACTTTAAAACCATAGAGATATGTATATTGTTTTAAGGAATTTATGGCTAAAGTGGGCATGTATGTTTGTTGGGTTATTGTTTGTTAATAATTTTTTCACTTTAACTGATAGAGAAGGTATCTGTTGCTTTAGCTTCCTAATGTCATCCAGTATGGAGGTGATAATGTCTGTGTGTTTTAGCCTATGCACAAAACCAGTGTGACATTCAAAAACTTGTTTGGTCATTCTTTTACAATTCACATAAAGGGTATATTCCAACATTTTTTAATTCATCAGCTAAATTGGTACATTCTAGTAGAAATGACTTTAACAGATTACTAAAATCTTGCTGCTTAAACAACAACCATACCATTGGTCACATTATAAAGCATTTCATCTCAGCTGTAGACGTTGCATATTCCATTTAGTAATACTGATCATTCTACTGATCACAATCCTTTGGAAAAACTTATCAAATTATTTCTCTACCAAAATGTTCATAGACTTTAATTGTGATTATCTCTTGAAAATTATAAGATTAACTTTCCTGCAGGTTTGTGATCAACCCCAGTATTAAAAAAATGTTCAATTACCAGCCTCTAATCCATTTAAAGAAACTGTTAAAATGACACTAATAGACACTAAAAATAAACTGAATAAATTGCAAAAGGTACGTTTAAGCTCTATAATTGAGCCTAAAACACTCACACACAAAAAAACATTAAACTGGCTTTTCCAAATAATATATATATATATATATATATATATATATATATATATATTTATAATGTGTCTACATATGTATACATATGTATTTGTTTATATGTGTATTTATGTCTGTAAATAAATATATATATACATATATAATTACATAAATAAATCTGTACACACACCTATAAATATACATGCAGTATACAGATTGTCCTAGGATATCTTTCTCTTTCAGCTATATATCACTTAAATCTCCAGCAATTAATTTTTTTTTTCTTTATTAAGCCTATGTTTCACATTACTTAAGCCTAATATTTTCTATAGATTGTTAGCAAATACAAAACTTAACTTGCAACCTGAGTGTACTACTTCCACTGACTATTGAAAGTATTGGGTGTACTATGAAGGTACCAGGTGCACTAAAATGCTTTGGGTTAACATGTTAACCATATCAAGTACAGAATAAGGTGCAATGGATTATCAGTTGTGCTTGACCTGCAAACAATATAGTAAGGCAGAAGTCCAGTAAAATTTGTAAAAGAAACAGATTGAAGAATGGAATTACTATTGTATAAACTAGAACTATAAAAACCTATTGACCATTGACTTCAGAATGAATCCAAGTTGTGTAAAAACAGTCTGGATGCAAAGAAGTTGGAATATTTTCCCTAAAACTGATATGCACAGGAATTGATAGGGAAAATTAAAATATATGTATTTTTTCTATATCCATCAAAAATGTATCCCTGTGTTGCAAAAAGATCTGAATGCAAAATAGATGTTTGCATTATTTAGCAGCCAGAGACACCCCCCTAGAAAACTCTCTTGAGTGTTATTTATTTTGCTATGGACAGATATAAATAAGCTTATGCACAAACAATTGTAGATGACAGCTGCACATTCTTGGAAGATTGTGAGTCTTTTTGAAAAAATATACTGCTCTTTTTAAATTCTAAGTAAGTTTAATATATGGAGTTTCTCTTTCAATGGAAAGCTTTTATTTTTTACTTTACTTTTCAATCTCAGTGGTTTGTGCATATATATATATATATATATATATATATATATATACACACACATATATACACACACACACACACACACACACACACAGTATTGTTGTTTTTGCAAGGGTAGAATGAACATATATCATTATTTCTCAGTCTCTTTATTAGAATACCTAAATGGACCTAAATGGAATGGAACCATAATAAATGTCATTGCTAACACCTGTATTTGTCCTACTATTGCATGTTAAAATGACTGCTAGGAAAAGGTCTATTACACCAGTTTGTGAAAGACATTCTTGAGCATTACATACATAAGTGGTATGAGTTTAATTCATTGGAAGCTTGCTAATAAGACCAACTTTCAATCACATCATTCCATTCAAAAAGCCAAAGATCACAGAATTTGACAGACATAAAATCATACTTTTGTATCAGCATGGCCACTCTCAAAGGGAAATCAGCAAACAAACTGGATACTGGAGATGTGGTATTCAAGCTGTTATAAAGAAATTTGGAGAATCAGGAGAGGTCAAGGACAAAAAAAGGACTGGAAGGCCAAGAAAACTTTCAAAATCTGATGAGAAGCTTCTCAGAGTTTCTTTTTTGAGAGACCGTAAGAAGTCCCGCAAGGACCTGGCTCAGCATCTGGCAGCTTCATCTGGATGCCAAGTTGACAGTCCAAAAAAGCTTGATCAGGAATGGGGTAGCAGCCAAGAAACCACTTTTTTCGGAAGGGGAACAGGGTGAAAAGGCTAAAATATGCTAAAGCTCACAAATATTTTAAAGAAGATCAGTGAAAAAGAGTATTATGAAGTTTGAAATTTTTGGGTACAATCATCGACAATATGTAAGAAGAAGAGTTGAAGAGAGAAGGAATAATGAGTGCTTGTGGCCTTAAATGAAACATGGTGGAGGGTCTGTCCTGGTTTGGGGCTGCATTTCTGCCAGTGGTGTTGTTGACATTGTCTGAATTGATTAGATCATGAATGCTGAAAAGTACAGAAACATTTTAATTCATCATGCCATTCCTTCTGGAAAGTGCCTGATTGGGAATGGTTTTATTTTTCAGCATGATAACTATCCCAAGCACACTACTAATGCAGTGAAATCATATTTGGAGAGCAGCTGATAAAACACTGAAAGTCATGGACTGGCCTCCACGGAGTCCAGACCTGAATATTTTGGAGGCAGTATGGGATCACCAGGACAGAGAAAGAAATAAAAGACAACCTAAATCTAAAGAAGAACAATGGGAAGTGCTAGAAGAAGCCTGGTAGAATATATCAGAAGATTACTTCAGAAAACTTCAGGACAGTCTCCCCAAAAGAGTTCAAGATGTGCTTTGTGCCATGCGAGGTCACTCTAAATATTGACTTTTGCTTGAAGATGCCATTTTGTTCTAAAAATTGTGTTTTTTTATATTTTGTGTTTATTTCCTGTATTTTCTGTTTGTATCTTAATAAAGAGACCGAGAAATAAATATAGGTGGTCATTAAAACTTTGCTAAAACAACAAAGACTTTGGAACAGTACTGTATATATACAGTAAATATATATATATATATATATATATATATATATATATATATATATATATACACACACACACACACACATACATACACACCTAGATATACATATTTAGACACGTTTATGTATGTATCTCTATGTTAAAGCCCTTTGCATGCCTTTTTTTCCAACACCTGAAACCTCATATCTTTGAGCCCTTATAGTTTTTAATTGCAATTTTTATTTAAAATATTTTTTATCAGTTATTATTGTAACTGTACTGTTAAATGTATTTTTGGTGTGTTTTGTGCAACTTTTTTTGTTGAGCGTAACAGTTAACCAGAGCTCTGAAGTTGCACTATGCTGACGCGCATTAAATGAAATTGCACTCAAGCGAACAAGTTTACTTTTAATTTGCATGCAAAGTGTCGTGATAAACCCCTTATAGCTTGCATGCAATTGTTAACATGCCACTAATCTAGTCCTTAATAGGGTATTTAAAATGCAAAAGAATACTTCCCAACATTTCCTGGTGCCCTTCTGAGACTGGTAGGTGAAGGAGACTTATGGGTGGAGCTGCTGGGGTGTAGTTGCTGGAGTCTCTATTCAACAGGTAGGACCAGAATGATGTAAACTGGGATGGAAGTGGTTAATGGGGCATGAGTGAAGTCAGAGAGGATAGTGGGTAGTGCCAGTGCAGTTACTGGTTTTGCTCTGGAAACTGGGACATTTACCCTGAAGGGAAACTTCAGGAAGGACTGTGGGTTCTAAAGCATTTTCTTTCATCAACATTTGTAATATTTTAATTGACTTAAGATAATTATGTTTTTAAGCAGGTTTTGTCATTGTGACATTCACCTGCCCTAATCAAACTGTGCAGTCAGGGCTGTGACTGAGATGTGAGGATGAAAGGGTTAACAAAATACTCTCTAAACTATTCTAGCTCCATAAAGTACAAAAATCCCTTTTATCACCACCCCCTATCTGCATCTATAATTCCAAATGCGCCCACCCCAAAGGCTAGTTAAAATTAGGGATCCTTTGTCCCCTAATACACAGATTAATATCCAAAAACCCAATTTAGTAAAAATCTATCTAAACAAATGTAAAACAGCAATTACACTGGATACTTGTTTTTAGGCTAAACAACACAGTCCTGTAGGATATAAACATTTGCAGTCTTGAAATTGCAGAAAAGAGCAGTTTTTATTCCAGAAATAAAACACATGCCACACTTGGCTTTAAATCACATTGGGTGATTTAAAAACAACTATAAACAAAAGCCTAGCTCTTTTAGAGGGCTAACTAAACATGTAGCAATCCTAACTAATCAGTAGAATAACCTAACAAACAATAACCAACATTTCTGATTAACTGTTTTCTCAGATACGTTTTTTCTGCTCACTGCTGTCCTGCCCTCAAGAAGTAAAACAAATATTCCCTGCCTAGGAATCAGCAGCATGAGAATTTAGCTGCTGCTAATTAATTAATTCGGGAGAGGTGAGTGGATAGAGACTATGAAGAATTCGGAGTCCTAAATACCTTCTCTCCACTACCCTTCCAAACAAACTGTGACATATCCTCTCCCATAGCTCAGAGCTAAGGGAATTAGTGGCCTTCATCGATAAGCAGTGCACACGGCAAAGACCATCTGCATTACCCTCAGCTATACCAGCCCTATGCTCCATAGTAAAATTAATCAGATGAAAGCTAAGAAACCACTTGGTCACTCTGGTATTTTTTTTCTTTATTTAGCCTCATTCAAGTCAAAGGTGCATGATCAGTAATCAATTTAAATTTTCTTCTTAGAAGGTTATATTTTAAATTTTCTGGTGCCCATTTGATTGCTAAACTCTTTTTTTCAAGTACAGAGTATCTCTGTTCATGCAAATTCAATTTCCTACTAAATTAAATGACTGGATGCACTTCACCCCTGTGAACTTGAGATAGTACAGCTCCTAAGTTAATAAGACTGGGTCATCACACAGTGCAATCTTCAAGACATTAAATGCCTCTTCTGCCTCAGGTCCACTTTTCCATGACTTGGTTAACTCTGTTAAAGGGTTAGCAATTGTAGCAAAACTTGGGATGAATCTACGATAATGCCCTGCAAGACCTAAAAATGCTCTTACTTGTTTTTTTGTTACAGTAAGGAGCCAACCAGAAATAGCTTCTACTTTGTCCTTTTGTGTTTAAGTAGTCCCCTTCCAAAAGTGTAACCCAAATATTGAGCCTCTTCCAATCCTAGAAATCACTTAGCAGGGTTGGCAGTTAGGCCAGTAGCTCAGATAAAATCTACTACTGCCTGAACTCGGAGCATATGTGTTTCCCAGTTACAACATCTTCAAGGTAGGTAGCAGCATATTCTCTATAAGGCCTAAGTATCCTATTTATCATATACTGAAAAGTAGCTGGTGCACCATACAACCCAAATGGTAACACGTTATACTGGAATAAACCCTCAGGTGTAGAAAAATATGTTTTGTTTTTTTTTGACCTTTCAGTTAGGGGAACCTGCCAGTAACCATTTGTCAAATCTAAAGTACTTAAATATCTGGAGCCCTCTAATCTCTCTATTAATTCATAAACCCAAGGCATAGGATAAGCATCAAACTTAGAAAAATTCAATTTACAAAAATCATTACAGAATTGAATTTTACCGTTTGGCTTGGGCACTAGAACAATGGTAGACTGGTAGGTGAAGGAGACTTATGAGTGGAGCTGCTGGGGTCTAGTTGCTGTAGTCTCTATTCAACAGGTAGGCCAGAATGATGTAAATTGGGATGGAAGTGGTTAATGGGTCATGGATGCCTTTGGTATTCTGAAAGTCAAGGTACCCTCTTAAGGACATATGACAGAATTTTTCCGTCATAAAACAATTGAGCAAACTGAAAGCTGTGTCCTTAAAGGGTTAATCTTTTTCCCTTGCTTTGTAATGATTTAATGTTTAATAACGTGTTTTTCCTGAAACTGGGACCTGTTCAATAATTTGATATGGTCCTTAACAGCTTGCAAAAAAACTTATATTCAACTGTATGAATCTGTACAAGAACTCTATCCCCAGGTTGGAAGACCCTTAGCCTTGCATTCCAATTGTAACTAAATTCCTGAGCCTTCTGTGCCTTTTCCAAATTTTCCCTTACTGCTGACATTATGGCTTCCATTCGATTTTTCATTTGTGCAAAGTGTTCTATAACACTGCGGTGAGGAGTGTGTTCCTGCTCCCATTTCTCTTTAGCGATATCTAATATCCCTCTGGGATTTCTACCATATAGTAATTAAAAAGGTGAAAACCCTGTAGAAGATTGAGGCACTTCTCTAACAAACATTATGTATGGCAACAAACAATCTCAACCCTTTCCATCTTCGTCTATCATTTTATGCAACATAATCTTCAATGTTTTATTAAACCTCTCCACTAACCCGTGAGTTTGGAAGTGATGTACTGATGTTCTAAGCTGCTTAATTTTAAGAAGTTTACACAATTCTTTTATTACATTTGACTTAAAAGGGGATCCTCTGGTCAGTAAAAATCTCTTTTGGTATGCCCACACTGCTAAATATCATCATCAACTATTTTTGCATTTTTTTTTTTAGGAGAAGTATTTCTTAAAGTTCTGCTTCAGGATACTGGGTTGCATGATCTAGTATAACTAAGATATATCTGTGCCCCCTAGCGGATTTAGGTAACAGAATTACTAAATCCATCACAATCCACTAAAAAGGGTTTTCTATAATAAGTAGAGGTATTAGTGGGTTAAGAAAATCTTTAAATGGAGCTTTTTTGCTGACATTCTGCACAGGATTTACAAAATCTCTCAATTGTGGAAAAAAAACTGGCCAATAACACCTAGCAAGTACTCGCTCCCTGATTTTCTCAATCCCAATGTGCCCCCCCTAACTTATGACTGTGAGCAAGCTTTAGGACAATATTTCTGTGAGAATTGGGAACCAACAACTGCTCCACCTCATCAACACCCTTTTTTCTACCCTATAAAGTAAACCATGCTTCACTTTAAAATAGGGAAAACACAAAAGTTTGTTAGGATCAATAATAGTCCCTTCAATCATCTGTACATTTTCCCTTGCAGCTGATAAACTTGGGGCTTACCACTGAGCAGTATGAAAATTACCAGGACTAATTTTTAGATCCTGAAACTGTACATCTCTTACAGGGCCATCATTCATGTCTGGGGTTTCTGCCTCATTGCCCAGGAATACTAGAGGTAACACTTTTTTCCTGTCTGTCTCCAAATCAACATTAGAAAAAGGGATTTTTTTTTAATCTATTTCTGGTACCCCCGGTTATTCTGCTGGGCACATTTCCTGACTTCCTAGGTAATTTCCCCATATTTTATGAAAGTAAGAGAAGTCTCTGCATATTACCATATCATAGGGCAAAACAGGTACTGCACCTACAAGACATTTAACCATTCCAATATCTGTAATAGCTTCTACCTCTGCTTTAGGGTATGAGTGAGTGTCTCCATGTACACATACAATATCGAAAAATTGCACTTTATCTAATATTTCAGGTTTAAGCAAAACACCTTTTACCAAAGTAACCGGCACACAGCCGGAAGAAGCCCGTAATGAGCACGGGTGAAACGCGCGTACAGTCTAACAGCGGTGTATTCAGCTGAACACCGCTGTAAGTTTTCTCTCTGCATGAAGGATATTTACAGGCGTGCTGAGCACTTAAAGAGCCTGTTGCTGCTAATAGAGGAGGACAAAGTCTCAAAGATTCCCTTGTTCTGGGTATGCATAACTACAATGGAGGAAGATTGAACGAGCAGGTAATATCTATCCACACTATAGCCGCTCACTGAACAGGTAAGATCACAATGCCCATGAGTCTAAAGTATACTCGATGTACAGATTACTACACTGAAATGTATCCTAACTGTCATTGAGCAAAATGAAATTATTGTGGTTTGAATATGCGGATCTTCTAACTTTGAAATCACCTGTGTGAGTTTTTAGGCATAGTGGTGGGCCTGCATTAAAGTTTATATCTAAAGCATAAGTGAATTACAACCAACATATAAGCACAGATTGTGACAAGTTCATTGGATTACAACATCTATACACTGGACTCTGAGTAGTCTTATATGCCAACCCGGGTTGATTTTTTGTTTTCTATGCAGAGAGAGAAATAAATGTTATTTTGTTGCTGTATTTGGATAATAATTACAATTATTCTGAACAACAATTGCAAGTGTGTTTATTCCTGACAACTGGGTAAAAGTTTATATATTGTTGAATAGTCTGTTGCTGGATTGATAAGGGCTCTGCTACTCCTTTTGGTATAATATACCTTTAAATTAACCCTTACCGTGCACTACATAGTAGGTGTATCCCGAGCGGGGAACACTATTATTAATCTATGTATTAGACTCTCAAATTTATTATACT
The DNA here is from genome assembly GCF_027579735.1 of Bombina bombina. NCBI lineage: Eukaryota > Metazoa > Chordata > Amphibia > Anura > Bombinatoridae > Bombina > Bombina bombina. The sequence goes on from NC_069504.1 coordinate 93,461,741, forward strand.
AGGAGTGCTGGTACATTGTAACTCTTATATATATATATATATATATATATATATATATATATATATATATATATATATACATACATACATATATACACACACACATATATATATTTTACCAAAAATCATCATATACACATATATATATATATATATATATATATATATATATATATATATAAATATGTATTTAAGAATAAATAGAATGTATTCTTCTATGTGAAGAACATTGGAATGTTAAATATTCATAATTCATGTCAGATATAGGGCACTTGAATAAATGTGATTGGGTTAGCACGTGAGTATGGGTGTTAGTTTTTTTTGCAGTTTAAGTTTAGAGAAGAGAGGGAGCACAAAATAGCACTCCACTCATAATCTAGCCCTAAATGTGGAGAATATTTTCTGAATTTCATACCTTGTTCCAAGGGCAAGAGAACTTGTCAATATTTATTCCTGGAGTCTCTAAAGACAAATAATAAGGGGCATATTTATCAAGCTCCGTAGCTTGATGCCCCCTGTTTCTGGCCAGCCTTCAGGCTCGCCGGAAATACAAGTTATGATGCAGCGATCTAAAGACTGCTGCTCCATAACCTGTCCGCCTGCTCTGAGGCGGCGGACAGAAATCAACCCGATCGAATACGATCGGGTTGATTGACACCCCCTGTTAGCGGCCGCAAATCTGCAGGGGGCAGTATTGCACCAGCAGTTCACAAGAACTGTTGGTGCAATGATAAATGCAGAGGGCATATGCTGTTGGCATTTATCGATGTGCAGCGGACATGACTTGCAATATCGGATCATGTCCACTCGCACAATGATAATTCGGCCCCTATGTGTCATCACTGAGTGCATGACAACTTTACATACAATGAGGAATTGGGTAGGAGCACCTTCTTTTTGCTTGTGTTACAGAGCTGAAGTCCATATCTCAGCCCACGCCCCTCTCAGAGGCCTTAAGACCCCCCAAGCTGAGTCCCTCAAAGACATAACTTTGAAATTTGTCAGAAAAAAAATCTACTACTCTTTTTACGTTCAGACTAAAGGGCCGATTTAACAAGGGCCAAATGGCCCCTAATTACCCTGTTAAGAAGCAGTTAAGAAGCAGCGGTCTTAATATACGATCGGGTTGATTGACACCCCCTGCTAGTGGCCGATTGGCCGCGAATCTGCAGGGGGTGTTATTGCACAAGCAATTCACCAGAACTGCTTGTGCAATATGAATCAGCGATGTCTGTCGGACATGATACGCTACAGAGTATCATGTCTGCCAGACATTGATAAATTGGCTCCTAAGTGCTACTGCATTGTCTTTTTATCAAGCATTTGTTGATTAGAAAATCTACAGTATTTACTGGTTCTTTAATAATAATAGATTTAAATAGAGCATACAATTTTAAACCAATTTAAGCCTGATATATCTCTATTATCAGATTTCCTTTGTTCTCATGTTATCCTTTGTTGAAAACAAGGGATATAAGTAGCAATGTTATAGATTAGCAAGAGCACTAGATGACAGCACTATCTCTTCAACAAAGAATAACATGAGAACAAAGTATAACATGAGAACAACCTAAATCTGATAATAGAGATACATTGGAAACTTTAAAATTGTTTGCCTATCTGAATAATGAAAGAAAAGTTTTGGATTTTATGTCCTCTTAAGAAATCAGGATTACACTAAATAAATAAATTTATTTTTAGTTTAGGGTCTGGGCAGTAAAAGAGCTATATGCCCTTTTAAGGGAAATGCCCATACAAATGCCCTTTTCAGGGCAATGGTAGCTTAGGCTATTTTAGATATTTTTTTTATTTGGGGGGGTTGGTTGGGTGGTGGGTTTTACTGTTTGGGGGTGTTTGTATTTTTTTTTAGAGGTAAAAGAGCTGATATCTTTGGGACAATGCCCCACAAAAGGCCCTTTTAAGGGCCATTGGTAGTTTATTGTAGACTAGGGTTTTTTATTTTGGGGGGGGGGGCTATTTTATTTTGATAGAGCTATTAGATTAGGTGTAATTCTTTTTTTTTTTGATAATTTGTTTGTTGTTTTTGTAATTTAGTGTTTTTTTGTAATTTAGTAAGTTTTTATTTTTTGTAATTAGATACTTTTTGTAATTTTTTGAGTAGTGTTAGGATTTTTTTTATTGGTAGTTTAGTTTTATTTAATTGGTAGTTAGTTTAATAATTATAATAGTTTAATTGTTAGTTTAAAATAATTTTTTTTAATTTCACAGGTAAGATTTAATTTAAGATAGGGAAATTGTAATTTTAATATAAAGTTAGGGGGTCATTAGGTTTAGGGGTTACTAGTTTAAATTTGTTTATTTCGTTGTGGGGGGCTTTCGGTTTAGGGTTTAATACTTTATTTTAGTATATTTTGTTTTGGGGGGCTTGCAGTTTAGGGGTTAATAGGATTATTATAGCGGCGGTGTGGGCGGACGGCAGATTAGGGGTAAATAATAATTAACTAGTGTTTTTTATGAGGGAGGGCGGTGGTTTAGGGGTTAATAACTCTAGTATAGCGACAACACTTGTAATTGCTGCGGTGCTGTTTTAACGCTGAAAATGCCATATTTTTTAAGCGTTACAAGCCAAAACGCAAAACTTGTAATCTAGGTGTCTGTTTCTTAAATAATGTTTATTAATGCAATAATTCAAATGTATATCATCTCCAGGATAACACATGAACCATATAAAATATAAAGTTTTGCAATTCCCAAAAGCGGAACTGGAGGGACGCGCTCTTGTAAAACAATGTTCTTTAATATCCAAATTAAAAACAAGTGTGCACGATTGTAGCAAAAAGAGGAGGGGGGGAAATTCACCCAAAGTACGAGAAGCCAGTAAATGTAGACAATCGTCTTGGGGGTTTCTGGAAGGGAGGCCGCTCTACTGGTTCCCAGTGCGTGGGACAATCTAGGTATTCAAAGAGAAAAAAGAGGGCGCCTAATAGTGTGAGTAGGTCTGGGAAATGCCACTTGGTGAAAGAAATGAAGAGGCTTACCAGATGGTGTTGCACCGTACTCTTGACCGGTGCCAGCGGGCAGACTAACACTTAACAGTGGTCAGTACACTGGTCTGACTCGTTAGTCAGCTGGATCTCCAAACTCTTTGGCTCTGTCCCGGCTATGTTCCAAAATATAACCACTTTGTGGATATGAACTTGATGTAGCAGTGCTCCTTGATAGAACAAATATAAAAGACAACTTCCGAAAAGTTCAAATTAAAGATGCTTTTATTCTTATGTGTCACTGCAACGCGTTTCTCGACCGAATAGACTGGTTGTTTCCTCAGGCAAATACCCGCCAACTTTAACCCTTTATAACTGTTTTTTGCATTTTTTTTTAATTCAAAAAAGATTATTCTTTGTTTTGGGGCCAATTGGGGCACTTTTAGAAAATTAACCAGAGATCTGATCTCAGGTTATTTTCCGAGCCCTAATTGCTACTGCTAGCTCGCAGTAGCAATAACCAGTCACTTGTAATCACTGCTAATTTATTGCATGCTCGTAAACGACCGAAATTGCCTGTATACAGGCGTGTGATAAATTAGCGCTCCACTTGTAATCTAGCCCTAAAATGGTAGTAAACACTTTTAGATACCAATATAAAATATTTAATTGTGCATAGTAAAACTACTTTGCAAAATGTTTTCATTATTTACTTTGCACCCTTTTTATATAATTTAGCTCTGAAAATGTTGGATTTTCTAATTCTCAGAGATGGAAATGCACCCGCTGACTTCTTAAAACTAACCCGGGTACATATATTTCCCTAATTGGCTTCAGTAGATAAAAACTTAAAAAATGCAGTTAAAGGGATAGTAAACACCAGAAATGTTATTGTTTAAAAATATAGATGACCCCTTTATTTACCATTCCCCAGTTTTGCATAACCAACACTTATACAGAAATATACTTTTTACCTCTGTAATTACCTTCTTGCAGTCATATGAATTGTTTTTGGAGTGGTCTCTTCTTCAATAAGACAGTGATAATGTACTGTGAGGGGTTTATGTTGCTGGGTATTGGTTGTCCATCGTGTCTCCCAAATAGTCAGGTCTCTCAATGGTTCGTCTAGGAAGCCCCAGGATTTCAACAGTGTACGGAGTCTCAGTAAGTCAAATTGGTGTTTGGGAGTTAGTGTAGGGAGGCTCAGCATGTCTCTATGTGTTCTTAAGTGTCCGTTGCAGTAAAAGTCACCCACTGTGTTTATGCCTGTAATTACCTTCTGCTGACAGACTCCTTATCTCAGATCTTTTGACAGACTTGCATTTTAGCCAATCAGTGCTGACTCTTAAATAACTCCACATGCTTGAGCACAATGTTATTTATAGAAAACACGTGAACTAATGCCCTCTAGCTGTGAAAAACTGTAAAATGCATTCTGATAAGAGGCGGCCTTCAAGGGCTTGGAAATTAGCATATGAGCCTACCTAGGTTTAGCTTTCAACTAAGAATACCAAGAGAACAAAGCAAATTTGATGATTAAAATTATGTGCCCTATCTGAATCATGAAAGTTTAATTTGGACTTTACTATCCCTTTAATAAAAACATAATGACCGTGGCTAGCCTTGTCATCTCTGGAAGCAAGCCTTATAAGGAAAGTTATGGCTGGGGTTTGGTGATTGAAAAAACAATTGCAGCAAACAAGATGTTTATTTTCTTTAAAGAAATGTTTAGACTTGACTGATACAGCTTTCCCTAAGTATGCCTTTATTAAAAAAAATGGCATATGTTTATACAGTAGCTTTTAAAAAAATATGGGTTCTGGTGCTCACTGCTCATCATCACATCAGCTGATCAGATACCAGTGCCCTTTCACCCTAGGAGTTTGCATTTACCTCTGTTTACAATGTAGTCTAAGCCTCCTTGGCGTCAATAACTTCCTGAAAAATGATGTGACTCATGTTTATATTTTATTTTTGTAACCAATTGTGGTTAAACTTTCACAAGCACTTTTAGCACTCGAGGACCAGTCTCCAGTGCACAACATAGGCTATTGTAGGCAAATAATAGTTCCATTTATGTTAGACAATTTTCCATTAAATTCCACTATAATCATTTCTTGACTGTTGTGAATTTAGTTTTAACAACAAGACCTTTATTTTTAAATAAGACACATGTTATCTATTAGTATAGTCAATAAAATGCATTTTATACATGACACTTTTGAAAAGTTAAAACGAAAATGCTGAATATGATCCCTTGTTTTAGATCATTTTACTGTAAGTAACTTTTGCTTCAAAAATTACTTAAAAATCTAATCAGTTCTACATATTTTTAATATGAATCAGTTTTCATAGATTGTTTCAAACTCAGTTCCAACTTAAAGTATAATTTCCCAATGGGAATTCGTTTTGAATGTCTGTGGATTGAGTTATAACCCAAACCGTATTGCAGATGGTCTGATAGTCAGTTTAGTGAATCTTAAAAAAACGAACGGCATAGAGATTGTGAATCCAGCTGGCACTTAAATATCAAACAATCTTCCAATTTTACTCAGGAGGGAGCTATTTTTGCCTCATTCTACATTTTCTCACTCTGGTTTCTAAAAAGTCTAAGACTACATTTACTAGATTTTTAGAAATGAAGCAATTGCAGTTGCTGTGTTAGTTCTTGATAAAGGTTATGGCAAATACTCGTTGATCCAGATTTAAAGGGACATGTGACCAAATGCTGAATAAAAAGTGATGCAGCATTTCTGTAGAAAGCTGTCTAGAAAATATCCCATGAATGCCTCTATGCAAAAGAAAAATAGATACAAGATCATTTATCTCAAAATGTTCTCATTAGCCAAATCCCATTGTAGAGGGACTTTGAACATCTTATCCTAAGATATGCAAGGGAGTGCATCTGGCATGTGCAAGCACAGTCACTCTTTATTTCCCTCCTTGATGTCAGTAAGATTATGGTGAAATCCCACAACACCACAGTAAAGCAGGGTGAGAACTCAGCAATGATGATGCTGATTGGCTGTTGTCTTATTTTTTCACCATGCAGGTGACAGTAAAAATAGCAGTTCTAGATCCTTTTATACATAGAGATGTGATATTTTCTAGTCATCTTTTTACAAGTATGCTGTGTGACTTAATATATAAATAACGTACCTTTAACAAGAGTTAAATGTAGTTGCTCTAGATTATAACTATTTAATATTGTAATATATGTAATATTATTGTAATATGTGTTTTAAAGGGTCAGTAAACCTTAAAAATAATGTTATATAATTCTGCACATAGTGCAGGATTATATAACATTATATTAGCCAAACTTTGTAAATCATAATATTTCCTTTTTTATTTTGTAAAAATACCGCTGTTTTACAGACCCGCTCTCTGTACTCTGCTGAGCGGGTCTTTTGTTTTTACTGAGTGCATCGGGCCAGCTGTATAGTCACAGCCCGGCCCGACCGCGCCATTAGACACAGTGCAGCTCGCTCCTGCTGTCAGACAGAGCACTGTGTCTAATGGCGCGGTCGGGCCGGGCTGTGACTATACAGCTGGCCCGATGCGCTCAGTAAAAACAACAGACCCGCTCAGCAGAGTACAGAGAGCGGGTCTGTAAAACAGCTGTATTTTTACAAAATAAAAAGGGAATATTATGATTTACAAAGTTTGGCTAATATAATGTTATATAATTCTGCACTATGTGCAGAATTATATAACATTATTTTTAAGGTTTACTGTCCCTTTAATAGCTGAAAAACACTATTGGATAGCTACCCTGGAAGTGAGATATCCACAAAATGTTTGAATGCCATTGAGTGACTCAAACTGTTAAATATTTTAATGAAGAGCTTGCTTATAAGCCTGATTCATAAAATTATTTTATTAAACTTTTTGGGGGGATTTATTCTTAGCCTAGCAGACTGCACTATGTCCAAGATAACAAGTTGTGCGGTATAGCTTTATCGCCTAAAAAATGGCCTTTGCGTGCAGAATGGTCAGTTACTTGATATTAGAAGTCATGCGGTATGGCTGTACTGCGATCGTTATAGCCTATACTGCAACGATCCATTCCGCACTTAAAGACCTGTAGTTATGTGTTTTGCAAAACAAAAAAGTTTCACATAACACATCAAAAATATGTTACAGAATATACTAACATCCATAAACTACATATTAACCCCTAATCCACCATCCCCCGCATTGTAACTACTAAAATAAACTATTAATCCCTAATCCGCCATCCCCCCACCTTGCGACTACCTAAATAAACCTATTAACCCATAATTTGCTGTCCCCCCACATCATAACCACTAAAATAAAGTATTAACCCCTAAACCTCCGCCCCCACATCACGACTACTAAAATAAACCTATTAACCCCTAAACTGCCATCCCCCCACATCGCAACTACCTAAATAAACCTATTAAACCCTAAACCTAACACTCCCTACATTTAAACTAAATTAACAATATTCTAACTACCTTAAAAACAAACAAACTAAGCTTAAACTAAAAAAAAACTAACATTACAGAATTTAAAAACCTAAAATTACAAAAATAAAAAACATAAGATTACCAAAAATAAAAAAAAATATAATTACCAAAAATAAAAAACCTAACATTACAAAAATAAAAAACATAAGATTACCAAAAATAAAAAACCTAACATTACAAAAATAAAAACCCTAACATTACAAAACAAATCAAGAAACCTAAAATTACAAAAAAATAAAAAAAAGCTAACTTTACAAAAATAAAAAACGAAAGGGTCTTTTGTAGGGCATTGTCCTAAAGTTAACTTCTCTTTTACCCTGAAAAAAACAAAGTACTCCCTAACATTACAACCCACCACCCACCCAACCCCCAAAATAAAAAAACATAACTAAACAAAAACCCAAATCTACCCATTGCCTTGAAAAGAGAATTTGTATGGGCATTGCAGTTAAAAGCTCAATCAACTCTATTTAAGCCCATAAAAAAAAACAAAAAAAAAACCTAATCTTAAAAAAAAAAAAAAAAAAAAAACTAACACTGACCCCAAAATCGGTACTCACCATTGCTGAAGTCCGGCAATCCAACTTCTTCCCGGCAGCAAAAGGTCTTCATCCAGGCGGCTCCATCTTCCTCCAGCGCGGGGCCATCTTCTATCTTCATCCCGGTGGAGCAGAGGCAGCACAGTAATCCGACATGGAGGTCCTCTTCATGCGATTGTCCGCCGCACACTGAAGATTGAATGCAAGGTACCCTTTTTATATTAGTGTACCTTTGCATTCCTATTGGCTTAAAATTTCAAATCAGCCAATAGGATGAGAGCTGCTTACATCCTATTGGCTAAAATGTTAGGGATGTACTTTGTTTGTTTTTTTCAGGGCAAAAGAGCTGTTAACTTTAAAGCAATGCCCTACAAAATGCCCTTTTAAGGGCTATTGGTAGTATTGTTAGATTAGGCTTTTTTTATTTTGAGGTGTTTTTTTTAACGGGGGTATTAGGATAGGAGTAACTTTTTATTTTGGATAATTTCTTTTTTTATTTTTTGTAATGTTAGCTTTTTTATTTTTTTGTAATCCTAGGTTTCTTGATTTTTTGTAATGTTAGGGTTTTTATTTTTGTAATGTTAGGTTGTTTTTTTTTTGGTAATGTTAGGTTTTTTTATTTTTGGTAATGTAAGGTTTTAGTTTTTTTAACAGCTAAGTTTCTATTTATTTTAAGGTAGTTAGTATATTGCAACTTTAATTTAAAGTTAGGGGGTGTTAGGTGTAGGGGTTAATAGGATTATTTAGATAGTCGCAATGTGGAGGGACGGCAGTTTAGGGGATAATATTTTTATTTAGGTAGTCGCGATGTGGGGGCCGGCAGTTTATAGGTGAATAGGTTTATTAAGGTAGTCACGATGTGGGTGAACGGCGGTTTAGGGATTAATAGCTTTATTTTAATAGTCACAGTGTGGGGGGGACGGCAGTTTAGGGGTTAATACTTTATTTTAGTAGGTATGATGTGGGGGGGGCAGCAGTTTAGGGGTTAATACTTTATTTTAGTTGCTACGATGTGGGGGGGGGGGTGGCAGTTTAGGGGTTATTAGAATAGGGGCTTATGTTAGGGTGTTAGGTTTTTTTATAAACTTTCTTTTCTACAAAGACTTCAATTGGGAATGCGAAAATGCGATAGCGATTTGTGTTTCTAACATTTTTTCTCCATTGAATATGTGCACAAGCACGTCAAGTTGGTTTGTGTGCGGTATGCGGCTTACCGCACCATACCGCTTAACAAAAGAAAGTTTTATGGTGGCGGCGCTATGGAATTTGCGGTACAGACACATTTTTCACAGTATTAACGCAACGGCTATACTGCACAACTTGTAATCTTGATCAATGTATTTTCTTAGCTATTGATCTGTTTAATATTTTAGACTATAGCTAGCAATGTGAAAGTCAACATTAAACTTTCATAATTAATCTAGAACATACCATTTAATATATATACATTTGTTTGTGTATATTACTAAATATACCTGTTTCTCCTAGTATAATTTCTTTAAACTTGGCTCCCTTCCATGAGAGCATGCTGAGGTACTCAGAGGCATGCATGTGTCTTGACTGAACGTCTTGAACTCTTTTTGGCAACAGTGTTTGTATCAATGCTATACAAGCTACCTGTAGAGGGAGCTTTAGAGGGCAGCCACTATATGGTAAAACCCTATGCTAAATTAGGCTGTACAGCTAGAAGTCCTGTTTGATAAAAATACTGTTAGAACAATGCATACATCCTTGGAATTGGATAGGAGAGATTCAAACAGAGTGTGCAGTAGTAATAAAGGAAAGTAAAACTGTCGGTGTTCCCTGCTATCATTCAGCACTGCCTGTTGCAGCTAAAGCTCCTTCTATTTATTTATTTTGATAACATTGATACACACACTACTGCTATATAGTGATCAATATGTGAGCATTATTGAGAACACCTTAGTATTGGCATGTCCCATTAAGCCTAAAAAAATATTTTCCAGTGAGCCCAATCACTTCAGTTTCTAAAGGTTATAGTCACAAATATGTGGAGGAATCTTTGAGCCTATAATGAAGCTGTTCTAGAATATAGTTTAAGATGTTTATTATTAATGCATACTCACTACCTGTGTAAGTGAATATACATCATTCAGACTTTATATTAAGTATCTTAGCTTAGCATAAAACCCTAATGAGCTTTTTTATGAATCACCACATATAGAGCTAGATTACGAGTGGAGCTCTATTTATCACTCCCACTTGTGCGTTAACTCCGCTAGAAGTAATTTTTTTGCCCATGTCGGGTATTGTGTGTATTACAATTTGAAAGTAAAAAGTTTTTACTTGCGCCTTAATCCGACGTGCAGAAAGCCAAAGTTAAAATATTGGTACCCCGTTAATGTATTAGCCCTTAGACTTCAATAGAGTGCGAAAAGTGGAAAAAAACTAACACCCAAGAAGTCGCACAAACCCAATAATATTTTATCAAGTGCACTAACCCAACATGAAATATTTAAAATATATATATATACATCTATATGATTATCAGTAGGTATATATATATATATATATATATATATATATACATACACGCACACACACACACACATACATACACATACATATAGGAATATCTATTAAAAATACTTAGAGCATATTCCCCTATGTGAAGAACATTGGAATGTGAAATATTTACAGTAAATATATAATTAAACACTTTATTAAATAGGAATATTGCAAAAATATTATTTTAAATGCTTTCAGCTACTTGACTGCAAAGGACTCCAATGCACACACACATTATATATATATGTCTATACATGTATACATATGTGTTTATGTGTTTATATGTGTATATATGTCAATAAATACAAATATACACACACATATATATATATATATATATATATATATATACACATACACACACATACGTACACACATATGAACATATAAAGAAATATATATATATATATATATATATATATATAACGACCTTGCCCTTACCCAAGATGGCTGTTGTAATAGTTGTATTGAGGAAGAGAAATGCCATCTGGGAAGGGGGAGGAGTTGTTAGTTCTGAGGAGATTTCTGAGGTGTTAAGAGAAGTGTGGAGTTTTGCACAGACTTGGAGATGGGGGAAGATAGTTGCTGTTTCCAAGCTGAAAGAAGTTATTCAGACTAATGCATGGATTCCAGAGACAGTTCAGACATTGCTACATGTGGCTGCTGCAGACAGAAGTTGGAACCTTTTATTTGTACTGTGAGTGTCAGCCATTATCTGCTGTTTTAAGATCTCCATAACTTCATGTTAACTAAATGCAAGAGAAAAGATATACTAGTCATATCTGATATGCTGCAGAGTTTGCTGTATATTAAAGAGATAACCCAGAGAATATTTTAGAAGTTATTCTGCCTGAACAGTTTGCATAAATACACTAAATGGATTGCACAGCTGCATTACATAAGGAAGTAACTGAGTGTGATGTGCTGCAGAGTTGTTGTATATTAAAGAGATAGCCCAGAGAATATTCTAGAAGTTATTCTGCTTGAACAGTTTGCATAAATACACTAAATGGATTGCACATCTGCATTACATAAGGAAGTAACTGAGTGTGATGTATATTAAAGAGATAACCCAGAGAATATTCTAGAAGTTATTCTGCCTGAACAGTTTGCACAAATACACTGACTGGATTTATAAAGCTACATTACATAAGGGCATAACTGTGAGTTTTTCTGCAGCTGTTTGTAGTAAAAGAGTGACTAACTTTGCAGTATAAGGCAAGTGGATTGCTGAAATTCAGTAATAAGGTAGAGACTTAAGTTATTCAGTATTTCTGAGGAGAAGTTTTTTTGAGCACTGCATCGATCACAAGCAGCGCTCTCTAGCTTCGTTCACAAGCAGCAAGGGATAATTACCTCAACTAAATTCTATTAAGTATATGAAATTGCATTGTACAGCACCACCTCAAAGTATTTTACAACAACAGTTATGTTTATTATTTCATGAGCTTATGAAGGACTTCTGAGTTAAAAAAAAAGGTATACTGATGTCATAAGAAGATATTGTGATTAATATTATTATTTGTATTTGTTACACTGTATGTTATTGGTTAAACACTTTATAATAATCAAAGCAACATTTTATTTGAAGATTTCTTGTGTGGTTATTACTTGTTTTCTTTTTGTACTAAAATCTTATAGGACCCCACACCCTATTATTCTAGGGTGTCCCCTATAGGTGGAGGCACTGCGTCATACAGGCATCCCTTATATACCTGATTTCAACCCCCCCTCCTACTCCCACTCTGCGGAGGCTTAGTTCTCATACACGAAACAAGTAGACAGCATTACACTATCACCTACCTCAGGAAAGGTCAGGAAAGGGTGTTACAGATGGAGGCACTGCTGAGATCGAGAGGCGGGGCAAAATCAGAAGAGATGCATCTTTTAAAACTAGAAGAGGTGAGAGAGTGGGCAATGCAGAAAAAGGTACCAATTGAGCAGGCAGTGGCTGTGACTTGGATACCAGTAGGAACCAGTAGAGATAAACTATGTGAGTCACTCTAGAGAGCTCTTCAACTAAGAGAGTACCCTAAGATAGTAGCATTCAAAAGAGTACCAGATGACACTTGGGGTATCATATTAATAGACACCAACCAATGTTTCTTAGAAGTACCCAATCCCTCTGAGCTACAGCTACTAGGGCTACCTTCAGTCAGACTACCCCTAATTTATGCCATAAAATCAGAACTGCATATAGTCAAGGAAAATTAAGTTCAGGGTGTTAGAAGATCTCAAAATGAATCTAATATGGAGTCTAGTCTATCTGAAGTTCTGAAGATGTTGGCTACAAGCATCACAGACAGCTCACATACATACAGTTACCAGAAACTAAAGATATTTTCAGGAAACCTTCCTGTACCCTTAGGAGAGGAGGGTATTGCGGCATGGTGTGATCATGCTAACATGGTGCTGCAAGAATGGAGCTGCCCAGAGACAGTGAAGCGTGTCTGCCTCTTAGAAAGTGTTAGGCCACCAGCACAAGTATTGTTGCAACACCATAGAGAGGAACACCCTGAAGCTACTGCTGTAGAGTTAATCTCTTTCTTAAAGACCTTATATAGTTTATTTGAAGATCCAGAAGATCTCTTGTATAAGTTTCGGTTACTTAAGCAGCGAGAGACAGAGAAGATGTCTGACTTTCTATTAAGATTACATGAGCAGCTTGTATTATTGGTTCGAAAAGGGGTAGTGACCCGACAAGATATGAATAAACGGAGGCAAGATCAGTTCCTTCGTGGAATTATACCAGACCACCCAATAGCCATCTTTCTTAGAGCCCAATTGCACTCTCAAGCACCAAAAGAATTGGAGGCCCTTATGCCTATGATGAGGACTCAAGAAGAGGAAATGAGTTTCCACACTGTGCATAAGTCTGGCGAAGCTTGCATATGTAAAAGTGAGACTAAAAAAAAATTAGAAGACTCCAGAAATGCAGATTCTTTGTTGAAAGAGCTTATGGAGAATGGACAGCCTGACCAAGTAAAGGCTGAGTTGGAGAGAGCAAAACTACCTGTAAAACTCCAAAATACTACTCGACCAAAAGGGAGTTGTTTCACTTGTGGAGAGATAGGCCATTTCTCAAAGGATTGCCCCAGCAAAATACACTCATATGCTGGTGATTTTTTGGGAAGCCTTACAGTCCCTCAGAAGAAGGGAATGACTGATATTTCCTTTGATTTATCTGAAGATGATGTAGCTGGGCCAAGGGCTTTTATTGGAGTAAAAGTTTGTAACATTTCTACACAGGCGCTGTTGGACACTGGATCTCAGTGCACCATAATCTATCATAGTTTTTATGATACTTACCTTAAACATCTTAAAATCAGGCCTCCCTCTCAAATTGATTTAAGAGGTGTGGGTGGAAATAGGTGTGCTGTTGATGGAGTTGTCACTGTAGTCATTAGTATAGTCCAGTTACATACTAGTATGATATACCCCATGAAAGTGAAGGCTTTAATCTGCCCAGAAACCTGCAAAGATTCCGAAGCCCCTATAATTCTAGGGACCAACACAAAATATGTACAATCTTTGCTACGGAAATTCATGATGGAGGTTGGGGGGCAAGACATAGACAAGTCATTACACCCAACTTTACGTCAGGAGGTTGAAAAGATATCTTTGAGACAATACGCTGGTCAGTGCTACAACCGTTCTGCCGGAGTGACTTACATTTCCCCAGGAGGGATGAAAGAGTTAAAATGTTTGGTGGTGTACCCTGACGGCAGACCCAAAGAGGACTGTTTTATTCTTGAAACGCCAGATGAAGAAGCAACCAAGCAGGGTTGGATTTTGGTACCTGAAATCTTACACAGAAGAAAGGAGGGGCCTCCACCACAGTGGCTAAGTGTTAAGGTCCAAAATTTGGCCCCATACCCTGTTGGTATTGATTTTAATCAGACTTTGGGATATCTTTATCCAGTAGTAGACTCATCATTGGCTATTCGTAAATGTTTCTCTCTCTCAAAAACAGAAAAACTACAATTTAACTTTGAAGGATCTACAATTACTAAGGAGGCATGTGAGCGGTTGCAGAAGGCTATGAAGGCCGGTGCAGGAGTTTTTTCTGCTGCAGAAATGGATGTGGGACATTCAAAACATTTGCTTCATACCATTCGCCTAACAGATTCTGCCCCTTTTAGGGAACGTTTTAGGAGATTGCCTCCTCGTGATGTTGAGGATGTTCGTGCTGTTTTGGCTGAGATGGAAAAAGCTGGAATAATTGTTCCTTCTTGCAGTCCATGGGCTTCACCCATTGTAGTGGTTAGAAAGAAGAATGGGTCTATACATTTGTGCATTGACTATCGGACTCTTAATCGAAGAACTATACCTGACCAATTTGACCTACCTCAAATTGAAGAGATTGTACATTGTCTTAATGGCAGCCGCTGGTTCAGTGTTCTGGATCTGAGATCCGGCTATTTTCATGTAGGGATGACTGAAGAAGACCAAGATAAGACAGCTTTTATTCGTCCACTAGGATTCTATCAGTTTACATGGATGCCACAAGGGATCTGTGGAGCTCCAGCCACATTCCAAAGGCTAATGTAACGTACTGTGGGAGATATGAATGGATGTGAGTGTCTTGTCTATCTAGATGACCTTATTGTATTCGGTAGTACTTTGGAAGAACATGAGACAAGGTTGCTGAAAGTATTGGATCGTCTTCACGAAGAAGGCCTAAAGTTAAGTCCGGAGAAATGTAGATTTGGGCAATCATCTGTGACCTATGTAGGTCATGTGGTCTTGGCAGAAGGGGTGTCTACACATCCTGCTAATGTGGAAGCAGTAACCGCATGGACACAGCCTAATAACATTGGTGAACTTTCTTGGATTTTGTGGATACTATCGAAGATTTGTGAAAGGATACTCCCAGTTAGCTCGACCCCTAAACGACTTGCTGAAACATAGTGAAGATGATCCTAAAAAGCCACTAAATGCAAAAACTCCTTTGGGAACTCGGTGGACACCAGAGTGCTCCAAAGCGTTTTAACTGAGGCACCTGTCTTGGCCTATGCAGATCCCGAGAAACCTTATGTGCTACATATAGATGCTAGCTATGTGGGTTTGGGGGCAGTTTTACACCAAGAGTACCCTGGAGGGTTGAGACCTGTTGTTTATCTAAGTAGGAGTTTGTCTAAGAGTGAACAGAATTATCCAGTCCACAAGCTTGAGTTCTTGGCTCTGAAATGGGCAGTAGTGGATAAACTCCAGGATTACCTTTATGGAGTAGAATTTGAAGTTCGAACAGATAATAATCCACTTACCTACATCTTGACTACAGCAAAGTTGGATGCAACCGGTCATCGGTGGTTGGCTGCACTATCAAATTACACTTTTAAGTTACGTTACAAGCCAGGGCCTAAGAATATAGGGGCTGATACAATGTACCGACGACCAGGACTACCAGAACAAACAGGTGATTCTCAATGGGAAGAAATTCCTTCACTTGGTGTGAGAGCATTCTGCCAAACCAGTGTCTTCAAAGACGAAACCTCTGTTTTTTCAGATTTGAGAGCAGTAGATTCATTAGGATATCATCCACAAGCTCTGCCTGTATATTATTGTAAACCATCTGTAGTGGAATTAGCCAGATGGTCTCGAATACCTCCTGAAGAATTAATAAATGCACAGGAACAAGATCCTTTAATTGGACTACTTCGAAAAGCTGTTCAAACTGATAGCCCACACTATCTAGGGAATGGTCTGGTCCACTAAATAGAAGGTGGATAAGTTTCAAATTCAAGATGGACTTCTGTTTCGAGTAGTTAAATACCACAATCATCCAGATCGAAGACAACTGGTGTTACCTGCCAAACTAAGAAAACTTGTTCTGTCATCCTTGCATGATCAGCACGGACATCTTGGGATAGAAAAAACATTTGGCCTCTTGCAGGATAGATGTTATTGGCCAAAGATGAGAGAGTATGTAGAAGACTACATTCATAAATGTTTTAGATGTGTACAGAGGGAAAACTCTTCCAACTCGAGCTGTCTCTATGGGTCATTCTGAAAAGTGAATGGCCCCATGGATCTTGTTTGCATGGATTTTTTGTGCATTGAGCCAGATTCATCTTGGCATTGGAAATGTTCTTATTGTAACAGATCACTATACCCGTTATGCTCAAGCCTTCCAACAAAGGACCAGAAGGCTAGTACTGTGGCTAGAGTTCTTTGGGAAAGGTTTTTCATTTCATTATGGTCTTCTAAAGAAACTGCATTCTTGATCAAGGTAGAGAGGACTTTGAAGAGTCGCTCCTCATTAAGAAATGATGAATGTTTTGGGAATTAAGAAGACAAGAACTTTTCCTTATCATCCAAAAGGAGATGCTCTTTGCCTGAGAGGTTTAACAGAACTTTGCAAAATATGTTAGGGACCCTGCCAGAGTCTGAAAGAGAACTTGGAGTCATCAAGTAGAAGCACTAGTTCATGCCCTACAACTGCACCCGACATGAGTCCACAGGTTATTCACCCATACTTCCTTATGTTTGGGAGAGAAGCGAGACTACCTATAGATCTCCAGTTAGGGGTGTCATCAGATGGAGTTTCTCATAAGAGTCACTATCAGTATGTCAGGCGATTGCAGGAGAGTTTACAAACAGCTTATAAGTTGGCTGAAGAAGCTACTGCTCGATTAAATGAGGCTAATAAGCAACGATATGACAAGAGAACAAAACATCAGGATTTGCAACCAGGAGACCGTGTCCTTTTACGGAATTTAGGGATACCAGGCAAGCACAAGTTAGCTCCTAGATGGAGGAATAGTATCTATAGAATAGTCAGACAATTGCCAGGTCTTCCAGTTTTTCAGATAGCAGATGAAAATGGTGTTGTGAAGACATGGCATCAGAATCATTTGTTGCCTATACCTCAATTCCAGCATGATGTTACATATCATGAGGACCAAGGCCCAAGCATGTCAATTAATAATGAATATAGTATCCCACATGAAGACTCATCAATTCAATCGGACCCTGAAATGAGATCTCCATTGCAAAGAGAGACCTATAATGATGAGCATGCCTCCTCTGTTGCCCCAACCTCTGAACCTGATATGCCATCCTTACATAACAGTCCTATACCAGATAGGGAATCTCCAAACCCTATACATTATGATAGTAGAAGTCCCTATAGAGAGAAAAGACCAGCAAGAAAGAGACATCCCCCAAAGAAATTGACAATGATACACTAGGAAACCCTGGTTATAATGTTGAACCCTTGTTGCCTGCTCTAACATCTGCTGTACGATGTGTTTTGAAAGATGTATACCCTAACCATCATTTGACTCATGATGAATATGTGATTTTGTTAGTAGACTTGCTAAAGAAAATGTGTTGATGTGTTGCTCTTGTACCCCTTGCTGGGGACAGCAAGTTTTTTTTTTTTTTTTGGGGGGGGGGAGTATGTAAGGACCTTGCCCTTACCCAAGATGGCTGTTGCAATAGTTGTATTGAGGAAGAGAAATGCCATCTGGGAAGGGGGAGGAGATTTCTGAGGTGTCTAAGATGAAGTGTGGAGTTTTGTGCACAGCTTGGAGAATGGGGGAAGAAAGCTAGCTGTTTCCAAGCTGAAGAGAAGTTATTCAGACTAATGCATGGCATACCAGAGACAGTTACAGACATGGTACATGTGGCTGCTGCAGATAGACAGTTGGACCCTATTTCATTTGTACAGTGAATGTGTCAGCCTTTATCTGCATGTTAACTAAATGCAAGAGAACAGATATACTAGTCATATCTGATGTGCTGCAGAGTTTGATTGGTATATTAAGCTAGATAACCCAGAGAATATTTTAGAAGTTATTCTGCATGAACAGTATGCATAAATACACTAAATGGATTGCATAGCTACATTACATCAGGAAGTAACTGAGTCGTGATGTGCCTGCCAGTGTTTGGGTTGTATATGAATGAGATAACCCAGAGAATATTTTAGAAGTTATTCTGCCTGAACAGTTTGCATAATACACTAAATGGATTGCACAGCTGCATTACATAAGGAGAAGTAACTGGGTGTGATGTGCTGCAGAGTTGGTGTATTTTAAAAGGATAACCCAGCGAATATTCTAAGAAGTTATTCTGCCTGAACAGTTTGCATAAATACACTAAATGAATTGCACAGCTGCATTACATAAGAAGTAACTGAGTGTGATGTATATTAAAGAGATAACCCAGAGAATATTCTAGATTGTTATTCTGCCTGAACAGTTTGCACAAATACACTGACTGATTTATAAAGCTACATTACATAAGGTCATTAACTGTGAGTTTTCTGCAGCTGTTTGTAGTAATAGAGTGACTGACTTTGCGAGTCATAAGGCAAGTGATTGCTGAAATTCTGTATAGTAGGGGTAGAGACTTAAGTTATTCAGTATTTCTGAGGAGAAGTTTTTTTTTAGCACTGCATCGATCACAAGCACGCGCTCTCTAGCTTCGTCACAAGCAGCAAGGGATAATTACCTCAACCTAATTCTATTAAGTATATGAAATTGCATTGTACAGCACCACCTCAAAGTATTTTACAACAACAGTTATGTTTATTATTTCATAAGCTCATGAAGGACTTCTGAGTTAAAAAAAGTTATACTTGATGTCATAAGAGAGATATTGTGATTAATATTATTTGTATTTTTACACTGTATGTTATTGGTTAAACACTTTATAATAATCAAAGCAACATTTTATTTGAAGATTTCTTGTGTGGTTATTTACTTGTTTTCTTTTTGTACTAAAAATCTTATAGACCCCACACCCTATTATTCTGGGTGTCCCCTATAGGTGGAGGCACTGCGTCATACAAGCATCCCTTAATATACCTGATTTCAACCCCCCTCTTACTCCCACTCTGCGGAGGCTTAGTTCTCATACACGAAACAGGTAGACAGCATTACACTATCACCTACCTCAGGGAAGTCAGGAAAGGGTGTTACACACACACACACATAGTATATATATATTAGAAACATCAAAAATAGGGAGGGCAATTTGCATAGAAACCAACTTGTGGAAGAAAACCTAATATGATTCAGTTACAGAAAAGCATACACTCAGCAGGAATTAGGCTGCAAATGACTGTTGGTGCAGACCCTCTTAGTGTTAAATTCAACACTAAAGATAAGAAAGAAAGCTCCAGATTCATAAGACAATATGGATATATAGAGAGGGGATTTCAGCCACTCTTTAAGCCCCACTAAATAAAAAAAATTTAATTTAGGTGTAACACCCCTCAAAGAAACGCCATTGCAATCGATCAGGTCAGCATATACAAAATAATTTTAATCAAAAAGCGGATTAATAACATAGAAAAGACATTCATAGAGAAACATAAAACACTACCCTTCTAGGTGTGCTGCACACCCTCAAAACTAAACTGCTGCGGTTAAACGACACTTGCAGCTTGCATTAAAGCTTGTGAATCAGCAGAACTGGTGGAGATGTAGATAAGTCCACAAGTAGAGAGGTCAACTTAAAAGGAAAGATAAGGTAACCCCGCATACGACCTGTCTACATAATGTTCATCTCTTGTATGTTGTGCCGTGACCCCCGGGTAGGAAGGTTTGTATCTCTCCTGCTAGTGTAGCTTGCTTCAGGCTTGATCAAGTTAGAAAAGTTGAGGTAAGAGCGTCCTCTATCTTTCAGCTGAATACACCTCCGTGTATGTGAGAAGGAAGATCCTCATCTGTGACAGTGCAGCACAGGTATCTGCCTGTCCCTACATTGCCGCACCATACATTACAGTTATTAACCCCTAATCTGCCGTCCCCAATGTCGCAGCCACTATACTAAAGTTATTAACCCCCTAAACCTATTCTAAACCCTAACCCTTACACCCCCTAACTTAAATATAAATAAAAGAAAATCTAAAATAAAAATTCCTATCATTACTTAAATAAATTCCTATTTAAAACTAAATCTTACCTATAAAATAAACCCTCAGCTAGCTACAATATAAAAACATCAGCCAATAGGATTTTTTCACCTTTAATTCTGATTGGCTGATAGAATTCTATCAGCCAATTGGAATTCAAGGGATGATGTCACTTAACGAAACATTCATTTAGGAGAAGACTTTGTTTGAAGAGGATGCTCCACGCCGCATGTCTTGACAGATGGAACTCCGCTCCTCGCCAGATGGATGAAGATAGAAGATGCCGTCTGAATGAAGACTTCTGCCCGTCTGGAGGACCACTTCTGTCGGCTTGGATGAAGACATCTCCCGGCTTCGTTGAGGACTCTTGCCGCTTCGTTGAGGACTTCTCCCGGGCTTCGTGAGGATGGATGTCGGGCTCTTCAAAACTGTAGTGGATCTTCAGGGGTTAGTGTTAGGTTTTTTTAAGGGTTTATTGGGTGGGTTTTATTTTTAGGTTAGGGTTTGGCAGCAATAGAGCTAAATGCCCTTTTAAGGGCAATGCCCATCCAAATGCCCTTTTCAGGGCAATGGGGAGGCTTAGGTTTTTTTAGTAGCTTTTTATTTGGGGGGTGGGTTGTGTGGGGGTGGTGGGTTTTACTGTTGGGTGGTTGTTTGTATTTTCTTTTACAGGTAAAAGAGCTGATTTATTTGGGGCAATGGCCCTGCAAAAAGCCCTTTTAAGGGCTAATTGGTAGTTTAGGCTAAGGTTTTTTTTTATTTTGGGGGGCTTTTTTATTTTGATAGGGCCTATTAGATTAGGTTAATTAGTTTAAATATCTGATAATTTTGTTTTTTATTTTGTGTAATTTAGTGTGGGTTTTTTGTTGTAATTTAGGTAATTGTATTTAATGTAGGTAATTTATTTAATTGTAGTGTAAGGTTAGGTGTTAGTGTAAGACAGGTTAGGTTTTATTTTACAGGTAAATTTGTATTTATTTTAACTAGGTAGTTAGTAAACAGTTAATAATTATTTAGTAACTATTCTACTTAGTTAAAAATAAATACAAACTTGCCTGTAAAATAAAAATAAACCCCCTAAGCCTAGCTACAATGTAACTATTTGTTATATTGTAGCTAGCTTAGGGTTTATTTTATAGGTAAGTATTTAGTTTTAAATAGGAATTATTTAGGTAAGATAGGAATTTTTATTTAGATTTCTTTTTAATTATATTTAAGTTAGGGGGGTGTAAGGGTTAGGTTTAGGGGTAAGAATAGTGGCGGCGACATTGGGGCGGCAGATTAGGGGTTAATAACTAATGTAGGTTGCGGCGATGTTAGGGACAGCAGATTAGGGGGTTAGTAATATTTAACTAGTGTTTGCGAGGCGGGAGTGCTGCGGTTTAGGGGTTAATATGTTTATATAGTGGCCGCGATATCCGGAGAGGCAAGATTAGGGGTTAATAATTTTATTTTATTGGTTTGCGATGCGGGAGGGCCTCGGTTTAGGGGTTAATATGTAGTTTATGGGTGTTAGCGTACTTTTTAGCAGATTAGTTATGAGTCTTATGCTACAGCTTTGTAACGTAAAACTCATAACTACTGACTTTAGATTGCGTTACGAATCTTGCGGGATAGGCTGTACCGCTCACTTTTTGTCCTCCAAAAAAAAAGGCTTGTAATATTGGCGCTATGGAAGTACCCATTGAAAAAAGACTTTACACAAATTGCGTAAGTTAATTTGCGGTACGGCCAAAAAAAGTGTGTGGGGACAGCTGTACCTACAAGACTCGAATAGCAAGCGGTAGTGAAAAAAGCAGCATTATGAGCCTTAATGCTGCTTTTTTCTTATAACGCTAAACTCGTAATCTAGCCGTATGTTATTTATCTGTTTTTTTATTAAAATATTTTGTATATGCTGACCTGTGTTTGCAATGGCATTTCTTTGAGGGGTCGTTACACCTGAATTATCATTTTTTTTATTTAGTGGGGCTTAAAGAGTGCTGAAATCCCTCTCTATATATCCGGATTGTCTCATGAATCCAGAGCTCTCTTTTCCTATCTTCAGCTTGTATGTATATATACAGTATAATAATATATAATATATATATATACTAGATATATATATAATATATATATATATATATATATATATATAATATAAGCAAAAGAGTCAGTTGCACTCTCACAAACAGTTCTCCAAGGGCCAGGGTGCTAGAGTAGCTGAAATGTAGCAAAACAGGAAACAGCACTCTCTGGACTTAAGTAAAAAACAAGTAGTTTATTCAGTAACGTTTCGGGGAATGCTCCCCTTCATCAGACCTCCCCTTCATCAGTGTGTATATATATATATATATATATATATACACACACATACATACTTTGCTGTGCTTTTTTTTTCTAACACCTAAGACCTCATATGTTTGAGCCTTTATAAATTTTAATGCAATATTTAAAAATATAATTTTTATTATATGGTGTTATTATGAGTGTAACTGTAATTTTTAATGCATTTTTTATGTGTTTTGTACAACTTTTTGAGCATAACAGTTAACCAGAGCTCTGAAGTTACGCTAACCGGACGCGCGTTAAATTCAATTGTGTTCGAGCAAACGCATTTACTTTCAACTTGTAATGAGCGTTACTTCCGACGCATGCAAAGAGCTGCGATAAACCCCTTATCTCTTGCGCTCAACTAAAGCTATAATAAAAAATCAATTATAATAATGTTATGCTACTGTATGTGTATGAAGTACAATATTTAATAAAACTTTACCTATGGTTGAGAGTTTTTTACTGTAATTTACTTTTTCACTAGTCTAGCTAGTCACAATGCAAAATGTGGTACATTGCTCCATCTTTTGGGGTAGCATATTGCCCACTATTGCCCCCACCCCTTTCTTTTTTAATTTCCTCCGTCTTCAGCTGCATTTTTACATACACTTTTTCTCATATCTAAGCCTATGGACCTGATTTTTGAACACATGGAGTACCTTAGCTTTGATCCCGTCAGGTTGAAGTAATAAATATGACTTATTATCAGTACTATCTTTGCCGAGATCATTGTATATACTTATTTGAATAAAGTCATTAAAGCTATACTCAGTCATTTTTTTCAGAATAACTTTAATTCTGTAATGCTATGGTTACAGGATTCTGGAGATAAGAACCATTTTTCTCTGATAATTTTTTTACTCAACATTATTTGTCTTATTTTATGACTCTATTTATTGTAAAAGATTACTGTCATGATACAATCATGTGGAGTAGTTGATACCTGGATTGGCTACTCAGCAGAGGTGGTATTGTCTCAGCCTGGAAGTGAACTGCTGTTCTGTGTGTGTGGAATTTGTATTCAGAGAAGCTGTGGGCTGAGCCCCTTCCCCCTCCTTAGCCTAGTGAGGTGTGTAAATGAATGTAGAACGCTCCTCCCCTTGGAGACTGATAGTGGGGCTGAGACTTGTTTTTATTGGCCAGACCCGTTGTAAATTATAACCCGGGCGTTGTCTTTGACAAGACAAAGAGAATCAGATCTCAAGTATGCAAGAGACAGACTTTTTAGGCAGAACTGCCTTGGACCAAGAGACTAACATCAGATGGCAGCTCTCCACATACCTAAATGAATTTGATAATAAGTAAGGTATTGTGTAATTCTTTTCAGGTTCCAACTTTTGTTTTTAAAGAACTGTAGCTTTGCATTTGTAATTGTATGTTGTTTTTGAATATCTTTATAATTTTGCACTGTGTAACCTGTGTTGATATTGTTGTTATTAAACACATAGAAAATCTAATTCTGTCTTTGGGCTCTAATATCTGAATTCACAGTCCTGTTGAGACAAGGTTAAAGGCACGTTACCTAAGTATTAAATAGTGTGAGTTTTTAGGGGTTTCCCAGAACTCCCCTTTAATTTAAAAGTTTTGGTGGTGGCAGCAGAGAAATTGTCGGAGCAGCGTGGACACGATTGGGGCTAATGTGGTGTCTCTTAAGGTCCTTTTGGCAGAGTTGCAAGGATAAGGGAACCAGATCTGTGTGCCATTAGCCCCTTCATGCCCATGCCCCTCTATTGTGACGCTGAGAGGGCGTGATTCGTCACAAACTGGCTGGCAGCGGTGGGGATATTTAGAGTTTTTTAGTGCTATTAGTATAGTACTAAAAGAAATTACATGTTTTTGTGTAATTTCCCAAAGACAGAAACTCAGTGCCTAATTTATATATATATTATATATATATATATATATATATACACATTGCAGTGCAAAGAAGCAGTTTCTTTTTCCACCTTCCTCTTGTTTGTTCGTTGCTACTCTCATTATGGAAGAATATAGAAATATGCCGAAAGAATCCCTGGAGCTAATTTGTCAGGGGGAGAGCCATTGCAACTTTTGGCAAAACAAAGGATCAGTTGGTCCAGGAACTGCAGCATTCAGATGGCCTTCCAGCAGAGCAGGAAACAGGCACCAGAAAGGGATACTGTGTGGAACTGGTAACCCAGGAGATGATACCTGCTGCTGTTACCCCTGTGAGTGAAAAGGAGTCTGAGCTACAAACAGCACTCAGGTACTTGGGGATGCTGATCCTAAACTGAGAATGGAATTCGATCCTCAAGTTATCAAGAAGCAGTCGAGAGAGAAAGAAAAGAAGAAAGAGAGAGGGAGGCTGCAGCGAGAGAGGCTGCAGTGAGAGAAAGAAAGAAGAGAGAGAGTCTGCAGAAAGAGAAAGAGAGAGAGAAAGAGAGAGGGAGGAAAAGGATGCTCAACCGGAGGACATGAGCTGGATTTGCAGAGGAATAGAACCAGCCTGTCTCCCCAACACCAGTGAAACGCGGGGGAAACCGCAACAGAGAGGCCCCGTCTGGAGTATTTTCAAAATTGGAAAGAGACACTGACTTGGATGTTTTTCTGAGGGGCTTTGAGAAGGTATGCAAGCAGTATCAGCTGCCCCCAGAGCAATGGGTTCGCTATTTACTCCTCGCCTGAAGGGTAAAGCACTGGATGTATTTGCTTCCCTTCCAGGGGAGGATGACCAGGACTATGAGGCCATAAAAACAGCCTTATTAAAAAGTTTTAACCTCCTCCGGAATTCTACAGGAAAAAATTTCGGAGTCTTCACCAAAGTGCAGATGACAGCTGCACAGAATATGTTGCACAGCTAAGGTCTGCTTTTAAGCATGGACTGGGGGCCTAAAAGTCCTCACTCATGAGGCTTTGGAGGATTTGATGATCTTGGAGCAGTTCATGCAAACGTGAAGTCCTGATGCCAGAGAATGGATTCTGGACAGAAAACCTAAAACGTGGCAGAGGCCTGCAGATCTGGCCTAATGATTACGCCAACAACAGAGCACCTGCAACCAGGCCGGGGAAGCTATGCAAGCCATGTCCCCTAAGTGGAAAAGAGCAAACAAGGTAGCAGAGAGACCATCTCATCTACACCCTACAGCCAGAGGGGCAGGGGCCACACCGGACAGGGGGATACCCGCCGGTGTTTCACTTGCAACCAGATGGGGCATCTGAGTTTCACCTGCCCAGAGAAGAAGAAGCCTGAGGGTGGGCATATGGCTGGGGTCCAGCATCAGTTTTGTTTGTGGGTGGGCTAGAGGAGAGTAAAGATAACCTGCAAAGTGTCACTGTGGGTGAACGGGTGACCATGGGACTTCAGGATACTGGGGCTGCCTGTACCTTGGTGCGCCCTGAGCTTGTGCAGCGCAGAGGATATTATCCCTGGGAAAACCATGGCAATCAAAGGAATTGGTGGGGTATGCCCTGCAGTGCCAATGGCACGTGTTTACCTGGATTGGGGTGTGGGCAAAGGTTTGCGGGAGGTGGGGGTCTCCGAGAAAATCCCTGTTAATGTTTTGCTGGGGAATGATTTGGGTCGGATGCTGTGTCATTATGCCCCAGAGGAGAACACCGGTGAACCAGGAGGGATCGAGAGCTCACCCCACCCTGAGGTACTGTTAAAGTTTGTGGGGACCATGGGGGGCATGAGGACTGGGTAAGAATGCCAGAGTGGACAAGTTCCTCATGGCGAACAAACCAGAACTGTATTCCCAAAATGTCACTATGAATAATGCTAAACATGATTGTGATGCTTGTGCAATACCAATGTTAAGTAGAAGCCGGCTGGGAAAAGGAGCATCGGGGGTGCCCCTTGCCCGGGCCACAACTGGGGGGGAGGAACCTAGGTCTCCTGCACCCTACTCCTGTGCTGCTTCTGAACCCAGGAGTGGGGTGGAAGGGGAGGGGGACCCTTCGATTGCTGCTGGTGTCTCCTGTACCCTGGGTGGGGGAGAGGGAAGAAAGAGCCACTATAGCCCATGGTAACACGTCTGCAGGCGGCTAGAGTGTCCGAAAGGGAAAATAAGTTAGCCCCTTACCCAGCAGAGCATGAGTTCACTAATCTGCATGGCTCCCCTTCAACCCCTGTTCCCCCCACAGCTCTGTCCTAGGAATCCTTGATTTCCCATGAGACAGGGCAGGAGGGGGGAAGCAAAATGTACCTGACTGCTCTGCACTCTGACCCCCTCCCTGGAAGGGATGGGACAGCTTGCAGAGCAACCAGCTGCTGACACGGATGGGCAAAGGGTATACTGGGATAGAGGGATTTTGTATAGGGAAGCCTGTGCTAGAGACCCCCAGAGGCCCAGGGAGACAGAAAGACAGCTAGTAGTTCCTCAACAATCAGAATGGAGCTGCTTCGACTGGCCCATGAGACCCCCCTGGCAGGGACACCTGGGGTGGGTACAACAAAAGCTAGGTTAGCTTACAATTTCTACTGGCCTGGTATGGGTACAGCCTGTTGCAAACCATTGTTTGGTCCTGTCTAGTCTGTCAAAGGGTTGGTAAATCAGGGGATGTTACACGTGTACCCCTAAGGCCCTACCCATTATATCAGAACCAATTTGATCGAGTGGCAGTGGATATAGTAGGGACCCTTGGCGTGGTACAAGCGATACAGGTAAACAATTCATACTTACCCTTGTGGATTATGCCACTAGACACCCAGAGGCAGTTGCGTTATCCTCCATCCGGGCAGACAAAGTTGCTGATGCCCTGCTAAGTATATTCTGCAGGGTAGGTTTTTCCTAAGGAGATGCTTACCGATCAAGGTACCCAGTTTATGTCCAATTTGATGCAAAGCCTCTGAAAAAAGGTCAATGTGCAACATCTGGTTGCCAGCCCCTACCATCCCCAAACCAATGGTGCTGTGTGAGGAGATTTAATGGGACCCTTAAGCAAATGCTTAAGACCTTTGTAGAATCCCAGGGCAGGGATTGGGAAAAGTACCTACCTCATCTGCTATTTGCTTATAGAGAGGTACCCCAGGAGTCCACAGGCTTCTCGCCATTTGAATTATTGTACGGACGCAGAGTGAGGGGGCCATTAGATTTAGTCAGAGAGGAATGGGAAGGAAAACTATGCATACCAGAGACTTCAGTTGTAGAGTATGTCTTAAAGTTCAGGGACAGAATGCAGACCCTGACTGGGCTGGTGCAGGATAATCTAAAGGCTGCCCAAACTAAGCAGAAATACTGATATGACCGTAATGCTAGGGACCGTATCTACGAGGGTAGGTCAGAAGGTGATGGTCTGACCCCCACTAGGCAAAATAAATTACAGGCTGCCTGGGAGGATCCATTCCCTATCTACAAAGACTGGACCTCTACTTATATGTGGTGGCCCTAGACGAGACAGGGAAACGACAGAGATGGTATCACATTAATATGTTAAAACCTACTATGACCCAGAGACCCCAGGTACTGAGTGTGTGTAGCTTACCAGAGGAAGGGCTTGTGAGCGACCCCCT
This sequence comes from Bombina bombina, assembly GCF_027579735.1. Taxonomy (NCBI): domain Eukaryota; kingdom Metazoa; phylum Chordata; class Amphibia; order Anura; family Bombinatoridae; genus Bombina; species Bombina bombina. The sequence continues at coordinate 93,489,898 of NC_069504.1, forward strand.
AGTAGATTTGGTCAGTGAAGCAAAGGGGCAGGGTTCTTTGCAAACTGCAGCAGTCGATCCCCAGCTCTCTGCTAAACAGAGGAAACAATTAGACGCAGGCTCTTACTCCTTATGAACATATTTTCACAGGTAGGCCAGGGCGAACAACCTTAGCTATACACCATGTGGACACAGGGAACCAGGTCCCACTAAGACAGGTTGCATACCGGGTGTCCCCTGAGGTCCGGGCGCATATTCAGAGGAGATAAGAAGACATGCTAAAGCTGAGCGTGATTACTAAGTCCAAGAGCCCTTGGGCTTCCCTGTGGTGTTAGTACCCAAGAAAGATAAATCCACCCTTTTCTGTGTGGATTATAGGAGACTAAATGCAGTAACCACATTCGATGCCTACCCCATGCCAAGGATAGATGAGTTACTAGATCAGCTATCGAGTGCCCCAGTACCTAACCATTATGGATTTGAGCCGAGGGTATTGGCAGATCCCTATGACTGCAGAGGCCCAGGAGAGGTCCGCCTTTATTACCCCATTTGGGTTATATGAGTTTTGTGTGATGCCATTTGGCATGAAAAATGCCCCTGCCACTTTCCAAAGGCTAGTTAACCAACTGTTGGAAGGCCAAGGGGAGTTTGCTGTGGCCTACTTAGATGACATTGCAGTGTTCAGCAAGACCTGGAGGAACATTTGGTACATCTAGATCAGGTTCTGGACCGCATAGCCAGAGCAGGGCTCACCATTAAACCAGAGAAATGTCAGATAGGCATGACAGAAGTTCCAGTATTTGGGGCATAGGGTAGGAGGGGAACCCTACGCCCTGAGCCAGACAAGGTAGAGGACATCACTGCCTGGCCCACACCTATGACTAAAAAGCAAGTTATGTCATTTTTGGGGACTGCAGGGTACTACCGTAAATTTGTACCAGAGTATAGTGCAATGCCAAACCCCTCACAGATTTAACTAAGAAAAGGCTTCCCAAATCCATAGACTGGACCCAGCCATGCGAGGAGGCTTTTATCAAACTGAAAGAGGCCTTAGCCAATTCTCCTGTGCTTCAAGCTCCTGATTTTAATAGGAGGTTTGTAGTACAAACCGATGCCTCTAGCTATGGGTTGGGGGCTGTGCTCAGCCAGGTTAATGCAAAAGGGGAAGAACATCCCATACTGTACCTAAGCAGGAAGCTGTTACCCAGAGAAGCTGCATATGCAGTGGTAGAAAAGGAATGCTTAGCCATTGGTATGGGCATTGCAAAAATTAAAGCCGTACTTATATGGCCGGGACTTTACTGTTATAACCGATCATAACCCTCTACATTGGCTAGATAGGGTTGCAGGAAACAACAGCAAGCTGCTCAGATGGAGTTTAATATTGCAACAGTATAATTTCACTGTGCAGCACAAGAAAGGCAGTTTACATGGGAATGCTGATGGTCTCTCTCGACAAGGAGAGCCAGTGGTATAGATGGAAGAGTGATCAGCCTGTGGCTGATTCCTCATTCCACCATTTTAAAAGGGGAGGTGTCATGATACAATCATGTGGAGTAGTTGATACCTGGATTGGCTACTCAGCAGAGGTGGTATTGTCTCAGCCCTGGAAGTGAACTGCTGTTCTGTGTGTGTGGAATTTGTATTCAGAGAAGCTGTGGGCTGTGCCCCTTCCCCCTCCTTAGCCTAGTGAGGTGTGTAAATGAATGTAGAACGCTCCTCCCCTTGGAGACTGATAGTGGGGCTAAGACTTGTTTTTTATTGGCCAGACCCGTTGTAAATTATAACCCGGGCGTTGTCTTTGACAAGACAAAGAGAATCAGATTCAAGTATGCAAGAGACAGACTTTTTAGGCAGAACTGCCTTGGGACCAAGAGACTAACATCAGATGGCAGCTCTCCACATACCTAAAGGAATTTGATAATAAGTAAGGTATTGTGTAATTCTTTTCAGGTCCAATTTTGTTTTTAAAGAACTGTAGCTTTGCATTTGTAATTGTATGTTGTTTTTGAATATCTTTATAATTTTGCACTGTGTAACCTGTGTTGATATTGTTGTTATTAAACACATAGAAAATCTAATTCTGTCTTTGGGCTCTAATATCTGAATTCACAGTCCTGTTGAGACAAGGTTAAAGGCACGTTACCTAAGTATTAAATAGTGTGAGTTTTTAGGGGTTTCCCAGAACTCCCCTTTAATTTAAAAGTTTTGGTGGAGGCAGCAGAGAAATTGTCGGAGAAGCGTGGACACGATTGGGGCTAATGTGGTGTCTCTTAAGGTCCTTTTGGCAGAGTTGCAAGGATAAGGGAACCAGATCTGTGTGCCATTAGCCCCTTCATGCCCACGCCCCTCTATTGTGACGCTGAGAGGCGTGATTAGTCACAATTACACTGAGCTAATGCACCTTCGCCTAATAGCCCTCTACTACACATAACTTACACACTGTTTCCAAAACCACCTTCCCCCTCCACCTGATTAAAAAACTTCACCCCTTGGCCATGCTTCCTGCTCCTAGAAGAAAAATAACAATGCTAAGATGTTTGATAGTGCAGCGTTTTGTTTGCCAAACTCCACTTAGATTGATGTAAGGCAAATAATTAGTAGCACATAAGCATCCCAAACAATTTATTTAATTATATTGCAATTTACTCTATTTCAAAGATTATTTTTTAATCCCTATTATTACATAAATACATAAGGGATGAAAAGCCATATTATCACTGTAACGATTAAGCCAATCTGCCCAGCCGTGACTATGGGGAGAGTGTGGGCATGAAAGGGTTAATAACACTAAGCCTCTGGTTCCCTAACACCTTTAACTCTACAAGGACCTAAAGGGACACCAAATTAACCCCCAAATATTTCATACACCACCCCAGATTAACAATACTACCACCACAGAGAGTTTTGAATAAGGGTGTCTTGGAAACCGAATAACTCACATGACTAACAATTAGGTAACGCAACTTTAACCTTGTCTCTACAGAGTGTGAATTCAGATATTAGAGCCCAAAGAAAGAATTAGATTATATATTTAATAATAAAATACAAATACAGGTTACACAGTGCCAAATTACAAAAACAGAAGACATGCAAAAGAACAAAAAATAAATGCAAAGATACAGTTCTTTAAAATAAAATGGGACATAAATTAAACACAATACCTACACTTTGCAGATATTACCAAGTTACCAATAGGTTTTTTGGGAACTTCCTTCAGATGTTTTCTCGTTCTGTCCCAGGCAAGTTCTGCCAATATGTTGTTGTGCATTCAATTATATACCTCAATCTTCATTTGTCTTGTCACAAACCATCCTCCTTGTAAAATACAGCCACCTAGCCACTCCTTGCAAGTCCTTAACCCACAGTACCAAGAGATTCAGGCAGCAGGAGTATCTTTAGATCAATGCATTCTTTAACAAACACAGATGTTAAACATAAAGAACATTTCAGATTAACCCTGGCAATCCTGAGACACCATACCACCTCTGTGGTGTAGCTATTCCAGGTATTAATTACTCCTCTTGAATGTATCATGACAATCACTTAGTACCGAGAACCTTAATACTCAAACACCATCTACATAACATTAACTAAAATAAATAACTCCAACACAAGAAATATGAGATAAAGACAATGCAGTTCAACATCAATATTAACTTTTTAACCTTAAAAGTGAACTAAGATGGTGGTGATCAGATCCAAGTATTCAAATTCAAGGCTAGGTGCCATCTCATCATATGTCATTACACAACATAAAGTTCTGCAATGTACAGAAACATAATTTAAGTATTTCCTCTTTTTAGAAATGTATTTTGAATCCCCTTACAAAATATTTATAAGAATCACCAAAGCCTCTTAACAATTTTCTCATTTTCAATGTTAACACACAACTAATAAGCTCAGTCAAGAACCTCAGATATTGAACTTTTACTGTCCTACAAATATACAAAAAAATGTAAACAAATTGAGTTTTGAATATTTAGCTAAGCAATTCAAAATTTTCTACTACCTAGTGGCTGAACCACAATAAACAATCACATTGTAATATAGAGTTTGATAAATTGAGAATGTATAAGAACATAAAATAAATGGCAATGTGTATATTACATAAATCCAGTTGTTATCTGTACTATCTTTAAAGGGATATTAAAGCCAAATATTGTATTTTGTGATTCAGACAGAGCATACCATTTTAAATAAATCTAGAACTAAAAGTTACACTTAATAATGTCACAAAGAAATACAATAAAAACTAAAAAGGGATATATAAAAACACAATATAATAATGATACAAAAATAAATAACAGTCTTCTGTGTCTTTAAATGTCCTGGTGTGTCCAAATTCAACAGTTGGATGGTTCCCTCAAAGAAAGCAAGAACATATAATAAAATGTTTAAAATAATAAAAGCAGTCACTCAGTGTTCAGTACAGTTTTTTTTTTTTAAAGGCAGTCACTTTTGTAGAAACATTCTTGTTACTAATTACAATAAATATACCAAATATCACAAAGAAAAAAAAATGTGAAATAAATGTGATAACAAAAATCATAAAAGGAAAACCAAATAAAGTTCTGAATAAAGGATATGTCTGTGTCCTCTGGATGAGTTTTTCAGCTTGTTAGCATTCCTCAGTGAGATCCCATAAAAAAGGAAACAGAAAATTGCAACATAGTGTGAATCTGTAATGGCACTTTGAGGAAGTAGTTGTTTTGTAACAAATGACTACTCACATTTGTTGGAGCTTTCCACTAAGCTCAAGGATATGCGCACTCCCACTTTATACTGATGGGGAAAACAGTACACTAGGCAAAACTTGGATACAAATTTATTTTAAAATATATAAAAGCGTCACATAAGCCTTGATAACACCACAATGTAAGGGTACAAAAGCAGATATGCTGTAATAAATGCTTCAAATCTCCAAACTTGCAAAGAGGTAAATGGATCAGCAGGAGTGTGACCGCCGAAACCAAAACCTCTTTAGTAGCAAGACAGTAGCGCTAAGCCCCCAGGTGTCCTGGCTAGTGTAGAGACGTGATAAAACTCAATATAGAACAGTTCAGTTCCGACGTACGTTTCGCAGGTATGCTTTGTCCAAGTTTTGCCTAGTGTACTGTTTTCCCATCAGTATAAAGTGGGAGTGCGCATATCCTTGAGCTTAGTGGAAAGCTCCAACAAATGGGAGTAGTCATTTGTTACAAAACAACTACTTCCTCAAAGTGCCATTACAGATTCACACTATGTTGCAATTTTCTGTTTCCTTTTTTATGGGATCTCACTGAGGAATGCTAACAAGCTGAAAAACTCATCCAGAGGACACAGACATATCCTTTATTCAGAACTTTATTTGGTTTTCCTTTTATGATTCTTGTTACTAATGTTTTAATCATCATGCCGTATTGAATGGCTACAAACTGTAACAAAGTTCATTCCCCTTGTTGAACTCAGACCACAGGGAGCCCCTCCTCATGACGTGACAAAGGGGTCCATTTATTAATGTTCGGACGGACATGATCCGATATAGTGGATCATGTCTGCCGCACATCGATAAATGCCGACAGCATACGTGGTCGGCATTTATCATTGCACCAGCAGTTCTTGTGAACTGATGGTGCAATACCACCCCCTGCAGATACACTTTGCAGATATTACCAAGTTACCAATAGGTTTTGTGGGAACTTCCTTCAGATGTTTTCTCATTCTGTCCCAGGCAAGTTCTGCCAATATGTTGTTGTGCATTCAATTATATACCTCAATCTTCATTTGTCTTGTCACAAACCACCCTCCTTGTAAAATACAGCCACCTAGCCACTCCTTGCAAGTCCTTAACCCACAGTACCAAGAGATTCAGGCAGCAGGAGGATCTTTAGATCAATGCATTCTTTAACAAAAACAGATGTTAAACATAAAGAACATTTCAGATTAACCCTGGCAATCCTGAGACACCATACCACCTCTGTGGTGTAGCTATTCCAGGTATTAATTACTCCTCTTGAATGTATCATGACAATCACTTAGTACCGAGAACCTTAATACTCAAACCCCATCTACGTAACATTAACTAAAATAAATAACTCCAACACAAGAAATATGGGATAAAGACCATGCAGTTCAACATCAATATTAACTTTTTAACCTTAAAAGTGAACTAAGATGGTGGTGATCAGATCCAAGTATTCAAATTCAAGGCTAGGTGGCATCTCATCATATGTCATTACACAACCTAAAGTTCTGCAATGTATAGAAACATAATTTAAGTATTTCCTCTTATTAGAAATGTATTTTGAATCCCCTTACAAAATATTTATAAGAATCACCAAAGCCTCTTAAAAATGTTCTCATTTTCAATGTTAACACACAACTAATAAGCTCAGTCAAGAACCTCAGATATTGAACTTTTACTGTCCTACAGATATACAAAAATAATGTAAACAAATTGAGTTTTGAATATTTAGCTAAGCAATTCAAAATTTTCTACTACCTAGTGGCTGAACCACAATAAACAATCACATTGTAATATAGAGTTTGATAAATTGAGAATGTATAAGAACAAAGATATCTTAGACAACACACATTTTTTTTAAATAAATGGCAATGTGTATATTACATAAATCCAGTTGTTATCTGTACTATCTTTAAAGGGATATTAAACCCAAAAATTGTATTTTGTGATTCAGACAGAACATACAATTTTAAATAAATCTATAACTAAAAGTTACACTTAATAATGTCACAAAGAAATACAATAAAAACTAAAAAGGGATATATAAAAACACAATATAATAATGATACAAAAATAAATAACAGTCTTCTGTGTCTTTAAATGTCCTGGTGTGTCCAAATTCAACAGTTGGATGGTTCCCTCAAAGAAAGCAAGAACACACATACAATGCTTGAAAACCAATCAGCAATAGGTACTTGCAACAAGGTATTTACGCTTTCAAGAGCTTCAATAGCTCTAAGGATCAAGTTCCATAAAATAATCCACCAGATAACAGGAATTTTAAACTTTTTTTTTTTTTTTTTTTAGTATACACATTTTAACAATAAAATGTTTAAAATAATAAAGCAGTCACTCAGTGTTCAGTACAGTTTTTTTTTAAAGGCAGTCACTTTTGTAGGAACATTCTTGTTTCTAATGTTTTAATCATCATGCCGTATTGAATGGCTACAAACTGTAACAAAGTTCATTCCCCTTGTTGAACTCAGACCACAGGGAGCCCCTCCTCATGACGTGACAAAGGGGTCCATTTATTAATGTTCGGACGGACATGATCCGATATAGTGGATCATGTCTGCCGCACATCGATAAATGCCGACAGCATACGCGGTCGGCATTTATCATTGCACCAGCAGTTCTTGTGAACTGATGGTGCAATACCACCCCCCGCAGATTCACGGCCAATTCGCTGCTAGCAGGGGGTGTCAATCAGCCCGATCGGACGGATTGCTGTTCGCCACCTCAGAGGTGGCGGACAAGTTAAGGAGCAGCAGTCTAAGGACCGCTGCTTCTTAACTTCCGGAACTGAAGCGGAGTGGGTCTGAGGCAGCATCCGCTGCTTCATAAATAGACCCCTAAATGTATGTTTCTCTACAGAATTGCTGGGTTTTTCAAGAAGAATTAATCTATATCCATCTGAACTTTTTATAATCCATACCAGACTCCTTATTGGTCCATTTTGTTAACCCTTTAACATCCTAATTTCATTTATATATATTCATATATGAAAGCATACAGAGCCATATTACGAGTGGAGTGCTATCGTTAGTGCGAGGAGCGTAAACTTGATTGCTAGATCATGTGTTCTTTATGCACAAATTACAAGTGGCACGCTGTTTAAAGTTTTTTAAGTAATGTTATGTTGTTGTTTTTTTACTTTTTCAGGTAAGTTTTTATTTTTTTGTTTTTAAAAGTAGTTTTTTTTTTTTTTAAAGTAATGTTAGTCTGTTCTTGGGTAACCTAGGGGATGTTAGGTTAGGGGTTTAGAAGTTAGTGGGTTACTTTGCTATGGGGGTTGTGGCGGTTTAAGGGTTAATAGTGTAGTAGGTTACTTTGCGATCGTGGTTGTGGCGGTTTTGGGGTTTATAGTGTAGTGAAGACTTTACAATGGGCTATGCGGTGGCTTGGGGATTATTAGAGTAGATGGGTTTATGGTGATTTGGATTAGCACAAGAGTATGGGTCTAAGTTTTTTCCACTTTTCTCTCTCCATTGAAGTTAATTGGAGAGTATATTAACACAATCACGATATTCTAACTTCTGCTCTTTGCGTGCAAGTGATAAATATTTACTTGTAATACGTGCGCTACCCGACTCATGCAAAGAGCGGGTCAATCGAAGTTATTGTGTGAGCAGGAGCGGTAATTACCATTCCACTAGTGATATATCACACAATGCTCTTAAGAACAGTTACTGTTCATATTAGAATTTACACATTGACAGCATATTATACAGGCATAGTTATTAAAGATAATGGATTAGTAGAAAAATCTTGCCTAGTTTGTCAACATTGCATAATAACCCAAACAATATATGGGACAGTCTACTTGATTTTCTTTATTGTTTAAAAAGATAGATAACACCTTTACTACCCATTCCACAGCTTTGCATAATAAACTGTTATATTAGAATACTTTATAACCTCTAAGTTTGCCTGTTTCAAAGCCTTAGCAGGCCATCCCTTATCTCAGTGCTTTTTATTAGTTTCTTTAAATCTTACACAACAACTAGACAGTGCTAGTTCATGTGTGCGCCACATTGATAACATTCTCTTCAGAGAAGAATGATAATGGTTTTACAAGAACCAGCACTGATTGGCTAACATGCAAGATTGTAAAAAGCACTGATATATTGAGCAGTCTGCAGTGGCTTAGATACAGCTAATCACAGAGGTAAAAGTATATTAACCCCTTTCAGACTAAAACTTTCCCAAAAGACCAGAACACTTTTAACATTACAATTAAACAGAAATAGAGCCTGTTTTTTTCCTACCTATCAAAACTATATATATATATATTTTAGTAGACAACCCAAAGTATTGATCTAGGCCCATTTTGGTATATTTCATGCCACCATTTCACCACCAAATGCAATCACATTTCACAAACTTTAGTACTAGGGTACTCACGCTTTCAAGAGCTTCAATAGCTCTAAGGATCAAGTTCCATAAAATAATCCACCAGATAACAGGAATTTTAAACGTTATTTTATTTTTTAGTATACACATTTTAACAATAAAATGTTTTTAAAAAAGAATTAATCCATATCCATCTGAACTTTTTTTTAATCCATATCAGACTCCTTATTGGTCCATTTTGTTAACCTTTTAACATCCTAATTTAATTTATATATATTCATATATGAAAACATACAGAGCCATATTACGAGTGGAGTTCTATCGTTAGTGCGAGGAGCGTAAACATGATTGCTAGATCATCTAAACAACCTGTGCCAAAATATAGCTAAGGTCCCTAGGGGGCGCCTATAATGAACTACCAAAGAAAACCCATAGATAAATCTTCTCTTCTGGGAAAATGGGATGTAGTAAATTCTCAGGGTTGTTCCTCTCCTTGATTTTCAAATGACACACAATAATTGTGGCAGCACCAGTGTGCTGAGTGGCGCAGACTGGGATCTCTCAGTGTTCCAGCTCACTAAATTCGCAGGGCTGCTCCTCTCCTTGATATTTCTGTAACAAACAGTCTGTGTGGAGACACAAACAACAGAGGGCGCCTCCTAGTGTAACACTGTGGTGTACTAAACAGATGAATAGAAGAGAATCACTGTACTCACAATTGTGGCAGCACCAGTGAGCCGAGTAACACAGTCTGGGATCTCTCAGTGACCCAGTTCACTGCTCCAACGGTTATGTGGTCAGGCAGACTCACTCCTCTCCATCAGACTTGTGCTTGTAGTGTAAAAATGATGATTTATTAAACCAGAATATAAAAACAATACTTAAAAATAGGGGGTACAATTGCCCCTAGAGACACTTGCTACTAGTTTATCAGCTTAACTAGCTGTTTCCTCAGGTATATGTCTCTAACTAACAAGCACTGTCTATTTATACATACTGACTACCTATCTGCATGTAGCCTATGCTCACACCCACTTACCTCATGTGCTGTGTATCAGGTTAATTACAAGCAACACAGAGGTAATTGGTTACAGAACAACATTTTGTCTGAAAACATTTAGATTTATACAATTTGAAAAATCCTGCTCATATGTACTTATAAACCTCTCATTTAAAGGAAATCCTGAATACACAATATATAAAGCTCACTTGCTTATATTGAAAATAATAATAATGATATCCCTTATGTATTTATAATTGTGTGACCTAAAGCCTGTATATAGAGTGGAGCTACATTCAATGTTCCTAACAATGGTGTTCTGTTAGCTCTTTTAAAGATGACAATCCTTATCCCATAACCATAATTCCAAGATCTACCAATTCTGAGTAAATAAGCTATTGCTCCAAGTGATATGAACACAAAAATGGGCTAAATACAATTATTTACTTTATCCTAAGTGACAAATGTGGTGTATACGGTTTGTTACCCCACTAGATATTAAATGACAAAAACTCTCTATATACTCTTATGCTCTAACCCTAACATGCAGTCTAATGAAGCATAGTATTATACATATTTCCCACTGAAATTATTTACAAACAGCTTGTGCAATCATGGCACAAATGGTTGTAAATGCTTCTCTGGAATCCCCTTTGTTCAGAAATAGCAGACATATTTAGCTTTGATATTGCTTTTTGGAAATTTGAAGGCCACTAATTGTAGCTGCGCACCATACTTTTATTATTCCTTGCAGTGAAGGGGCTAATCAGGTAGCTTGTAAGGTTAATTTTAGCTTTAGTGTAGATATTATTCTCCCACTTGACACTTCCCATCCTCTGATCCCTACCTGATCCCTCTTAAACAGTTCTCTTCCCTCCCCCACCTTCAATGGTCACCCCCCATCTTAAGTACTGGCAGACAGTCTGCCAGTATGCAGTTTTACACTTTTTTTATTATTATTATTGTCCTTAGTGTATGATTCCTTCCATCTTAGGTACTGCAGCTGTCTGCCAGTACCCAGTTTTCTATTATTTTAATTTTATTTTAATTTAAAAAAACAAAAAAAAAAACAAAACATTTGTTTCTGTAGTGTAGCTGCCCAACTCCCTCCCCCTCCCTCATTTACCCCCCACCCCACCCATGAACCTTTCCCTACCCTCTAATAGTTCCCTCCACATAGGATCCCCCTCTACCTCCTTACTTACAGGGTACGCCGCTGGTCCTTAAAGGGACATGAAACCCAAAAATGTTCTTTCATGATTCAGATAGAGAATGCAATTTTAAACAACCTTCTAATTTACTTCTATTATCTAATCTGTTTTATTCTCTTTGTATCATTTGTTGAAGGAGCAACAATGCACTAATGGTTTCTAACTGAACAAATGGGTGAGCCAATAACAATCAGTGTATATATGCAGCCAACAATCAACAGCTAGAACCTAGCCAGATCAATAAGGTTTTAAAGGGATAGTAGTCCAAATTAAACATTTATGCTTCAGATAGGGCATTCAATTAAAACCAACTTTCTAATTGAATTTTATCATCAAATTTGCTTTGTTCTCTTGGTATTCGTAGATGAAAGCTAAACCTACGAAGGCTCATGTTAATTTCTAAGCCCTTGAAGGTCGCTTCTTATCTGAATGCATTTCACCATTTTTCACAGCTAGAGGACGTTATTTCACGTGTTTCATATAAATAGCATTGTGGTCATGCACGTGGAATTATTTAAGAGTTGACAGTAATTGCCTTAAATGCAAGTCTCTCAAAAGATCTGAGATAGGGAGGCAGTCTGCAGAAGATTAGATACAAGGAAATTACAAAGGTAAAAAGTATATTTTTATAACAGTGTCGGTTATGCAAAACTGGAGAATGGTTAATAAAGATATTATCTATCTTTTTAAACAATAACATTTTTGGAGTTTACTATCCCTTTAATATAACAATGTTGGTTATGCAAAACTGGGGAATGGGCAATAAAGATATGATCTAACTTTTTAAACAATAATAATTCAAGTAGGCTGCACCTCTAAATATGAAATTCTAACTTACCAATTTGACACCACCAACATACTTTCATAGATTTCTGCTCCCTCCACACATTTCCATTAATTCCAGACCATGAGCATGCTCACTGTTGGTCAAACAGCAACAATGTACATGTGATCAAAGTTTATTTTTAGACACAGGTGTTATGAAATATTCAAAACAGCCAATAGGATGAGAGCTGCTTAAAACTTATTGGTTGTTCAAATCAGCCAATAGAATGAGAGCTGCTTAAATCCTATTGGTTGTTTAAATTAGCCAATAGGATTTAAGCAGCTCTCAACCTATTGACTGATTTGAAAATGGCAGCCAATAGGAATGCAAGATACCACCAAATATAAAAGGGGTACCTTTCATTCAATCTTCAGTGTGCGGCGGAGTTCACATGAAGAGGAGGCTCTGCACTTGATGTCGTTGTTGCCGCCGCCGGTTCTTCTCAGCCCCGTGCCGTCACAGCTACATGCCACTGGGATGAAGATAGAAGATGCAGCTGTGATGGATGAAGATGACGCCAGCTGCTTGGATGAAGACTTGTAGCCACCTGGATGAAGATGGATGTCCGGACTTCAGGAACTGTAAATACATTTTTGGGGTCTTTTTGTATTTTTTAATGGATACTTAAGAGGTGATTGTTCTTTTAAGGGCAATGCCCATAGGGAAAATGGGTAGATTAGTTTTTTTCTACAGTTAGTTTTTTTTTATTTTGGGGGGTTGGTTGGGTGGGGGGGGGTTTACTGCTAGGAAGTACTTTGTAATTTTTTTTATGTGAAAGAGCTGATTTCTTCAGGGCAATGTCCTACAAAAGGCCATTTTAAGGGCTATTGGAAGTTTATTTTTAGATTAGGGGGTGTTTTTATTTTGGGGTGGCTTTTTTGTTTTTATAGGGGTATTAGATTAGGTTTCATTTTAATTTTTTTCGATAATTTCTTTATTAAATTTTGTAATCTTAGATTATTTTATTTTTCATAATTTTAGCGTTTGTTTTTTTGTAATGTTAGTTTTTTTATTTTTTCGTAGTGTTAGGATTTTTTTAATTTGTAATTTTTTTATTTTATTTTTTGTTTATTTTTTTAAATAATTATGTTAGGATTATTTATAGTTTAAGATTAGTTTTTTTTTAACTTCACAGGTAAGTTTGTATTTATTTTAAGATAGTTATATTGTAACTTTAATGTAAAGTTAGGGGGGTGTTAGGTTTAGGGGTTAATAGTTTAATTTAGTGTGTCCCAGTGTGGGGGGGGGGGCGGCGGTTTAAGAGTTAATAGGTTTAGTTTAGTAGTTGTGATGTGGGGGGCTGGCGGTTTAGGGGTTAATATGTTTTTTTAGGTGTTAGCGATGCGGGGGGTAGCAGTTTAGAGGTTAATCACTTTAGTGTCTGAGATTTAAGGGGGCGGCGGATTAGAGATATTTAGACTAGGGGTTTATGTTAAGGTGTTAGGTTTTTACATTATCTTCTTGTCTCCTTAGACATCAATGGGGATTGCGGTATAGCGATCGCCATTCTGCGATCCCAGGTGTTTTTTCTAACATTTTCTCTTCATTGATGTCTATGGAGGAATATGTGCACGAGCACATCAAGTCAGGCCTTGGCTTTTGTGCGGTATGGAGCTTAACTCACCATAATCCACAGCACAAGAAGGTTTTTCTGTAACTTGTAATGGCAGCGCTATGGAAAGTGTGGTACTACAAAAAATGTTAGCGTTATGTACGCACCGGGTTTAGCGCACAACTTGTTATCTTGGTGTATAAATTTATAAAGTGAAACACTTGCATTGAAAATTTAACATCTTTATGAAAAAGGGCCTTAAAAACCTTATTATTTCTCTTTTACATCTAGTTGAGCATACCTTGAGACCTTGAGTGTTTTTGTGCTTTCAAAGGAAACCTGGTGTAAATTTGCGCTTTTCGACTTTATAATTGTCTATGGGCTGTGTAATTCTGCCGATAATGATGATAAATGTGATGTCATAAACTTTTGATAAACGTAACGTGGCTTCTGTAGCGGTACTCCACTAGGGGGTCTCCCTTCCTCCGTCCAAACACAGGGATGGCAACCGGATAGTGGGACCAGAGCTATAGTTGCTGAGACCAGGGTCAAGCCACTGGCTGTATATCCTCCAGTTGGGCTGGTCTCAGTGGGCGCGCAGGCAGGTAGTATCCCCTCTGTCCTGCAGCCCTCTACCAGCAGGTATCGTCCCCTCTGCCTGGCTGCTTCTAGGCAGGAATAGATCCCTCTGTCTTACTGCTTCCTTTAGGCAGGTATCGTCCCCTCTGCCTGGCTTCTTCTATGCAGGATTAGATCCTCCTGCTTCGCTGCTCCTATCAGGCAGGTATCATCCCCTCTGCTTTCTTCAGGAAGTATTGATTCTTTTCCCTGCACTGTCTTTAAAAAGATAATTGGGGCTCACAAGGCCATCTCTTTGCCTACAGGCCCACAGACTCTGTAGCAGGCCTCTCTTGCAGGGAAAGGTGCAGTCAGAATGCAGGGTCAGAACCTCTGCTACTGGTATACCTAAAAGAATCAGAGAGAACCAACTATTCCCAAAGGAACTACTAATGCTTTATTTCACCCAGGACTAGCTTTTACAAACACACTAATAAGCTTATGGTGAAACACACTCCTTAAAACATAAACATAGAAAACATATAGGAAACAATATAATAAGGGAATATAACTTTGCGAACAGGATGGAGGATTTAGGTAGTTCTAAACAGTAACAATAATAACCATCTGTTTGTATTTTCGCCCTATGCAAATATGTGCAAATTAGTCATTCCTTCTCTTCTACACATTTTGGTGGTGAACTTGCAACCAATAGAGGGCGCTGTCTTATGTTTTTAGCATAGTTCAACCAATAGATGGCGCTGTGTCACACATTGTCCATGTATGTGACTAAAGAACTTTCTACAGCCGTTTTTTCATTTTATGACCATGCGAAAAACGCAATTGCGGCTTCATTTAAGAGAGTAAGACCAGCTTGAGAGTAAGACCAGAACATTACACATGGTCACCTAATGAGAAAATAAAAAATAAGTTGTGGTTCACAGTTGAAAAGAATAAAAAAAAATCTATATATGCCTTTTTCTTCCCTTTCTCTTTTATGTTATACTTTTCACAGGCATGTGATATATTCACTGTTCAATGTTTAAATGGTGTAATATATTGGCAGCAGATCAAGAGACAATTCTGAACTTAAAGGGACCCTAAACACCTTCTGTTTTCATGTAATTATCATTTGTTTAATCTTTTTTTTGTTTGTTTTAAACATTATTTGTTTCTTCATGTTTCTATCTAGCCTCTGTTCAATTATTTTGTATTCTCAATGTTACTCCTAAACCACCGCCTACTGAATGCGGTGGTAGCCGCCATGTTGTAACGCACGTTGTATGTGATAACATAGAGACTCCATGTGCACTCCCTACTTCACTTCCGCGCATGCGCATTCAAATTAAAGTCTTTGCCGCTTCTATGAAGCTCGTTCTCATTAACTTTGTGAACGAGCTTCATAGATTTAGTTTCAATTGCAGCCGTTTTCACAGTGCTCAGTGATTATTGTTATTCAGTTTCTCATGCCGCAAAGCTCAAAATTAGTTGTCCTGTGCCCTTTCTAGGTGACATCATTGAGGTGCGTGTGCACTGTGGTGGACCATTTGTTCCTGCAGTGCTTTATTGAGGGAAGGTGTGGGAGCTCAGCGTGGAGTGGACATACACAGCCTTGGCAGCCAGTTGCTAAGCCCTCTGTGCAAGGTAATTTTGAACCCACATTTTCACACTTGTAATGATTCACAGGCACCGGTAGTTATTTAAACTTTTCCACCAAGTACTATCATATGTCACACCTCTCTACGTTGCTAACTGCATGGAACAGCCTCTTGCCACTTCCTCCAGATGCCTTGGCACCCACTTACCTCTTCCTTATCTCACATTTTCTGCTAACCATCCACAACCAGGTAGTATAGAATGAAAAAAAAAACGAACCGCCGGCATAAATCGGCCCGCGGGCCACATGATGGACACTAAATGTTGAAAAATACAAAACTTCCCAAAAAACGTGTATAACCTGTAATTACTAAAAAAAAAATTGATCAGTACAATAAGGGAAATAACTGGTCACATCAGAAGCTGGGTATGAGGGCAGTATAACTGCAAATAATTATATTAACCCCTTCACTGACAAAGTGATAGATAAAATCATTGTTACTCATTTTCTGTCTTCTTCACTGATATAAATATATATGCATTTTTACTGTACTTTTACTGGTTAATATAATCCTTTTTAGTTATACTGCCCTCATACCCAGCTTCTGTGACCAGTTATTTCCCTCTTTGTGCTGAGCTATTTTTTTTTTTATTAATTACAGGTTATACACGTTTTTTGGGAAGTTTTGTATTTTTCAACATTTGGTGTCCAACATGTGGCCCGCGGGCCGATTTATGCCGGCGGTTCGTTTTTTTTTTCTTTCTATACTACCTGGTAGTGGATGGTTAGCAGAAAATGTGAGATAAGGAAGAGGTAAGTGGGTACCAAGCCATCTGGAGAAAGTGGCAAGAGGCTGTTCCATGCAGTTAGCAACGTAGAGAGGTGTGACATATGACAGTACTTGGTGGAAAAGTTTAAATAACTAGCGGTGCCTGTGAATCATTACACGTGTGAAAATGTGGGTTCAAAATTATCTTGCACAGAGGGCTTAGCAACTAGCTGCCAAGGCTGTGTATGTCCACTCCACGCTGAGCTCCCACACCTTTCCTCAATAAAGCACTGCAGGAACAAATGGCCCACGCACCTCAATGATGTCACCTAGAAATGGCACAGGACAACTTGAAATAACAAATACAAACAATAGCTGATGCCGCTTCAAAATCTATTCTAGAGGGGGAAAAAAGCTAACAATAATTGCTGCAAACTTTATAGCAGCAGTATTTTTTTACTTATGCTGTGAGCGCGATGTCTACATGCGTGCACGCTCACAGCAATAAGCAGACTTCCACATTTGAGAACATCACTTTCACCATGTCTGCACGGATAGGTTACAAAGCGCAAGTAAATTTAAAAAAACAAACAAATAGGTACAACTATAATAAAAAAAAAGTGATTTTCATTTTAAAAACTAAAACAGCATTATGACTAAAAAAAACAAAAAAACCCTATTGACAAGTGTTTAGGGTCCCTTTAAGGGACATTTAACCATATATGAAGCTATAATAGTAGACAACCTTCGATCAATGATATAACGGTAATCAATTCCACTGGTTTGTTGTCTTTTGATAGAGTGTACAATGATTAACCGGACATTAGCCCGTATGAAAGAAGAATTCCGCAGAAGTGTGTCTTGTTAGGTCTAAATCTGATAACATTTAGCTTAAAGGGACAGTTTACTCAAAAAATTTCTCCCCTTTAATTTGTTCCCAATGATCCACTTTACCTGCTGGAGTGTATTAAATTGTTTACAAGTAGCTCCTTTACCCTTATATTGGCATTTGAAATTGTTAATTTAGCATGTGGTATCCCCACCTATTTTGAAAGTTTGTGGCCGCGCGTACCAGCTATAGATATGCTTTGTAAACACAGCCAGCAGAAGAAATTACACTCCCAGTGTGATAAAGCAGAGTGAAGGTAATAAAATGTTGATTTTCCATTGTTCTCTCAAAGTACTGGTGATTGTTTTAAGGACAGATATAAGATAAAGAAGCAGGTATATGTGCACAATGTGATACAGTAATGAGATCTGATTATACCTACAAGCTCAACCTATTTTATTAGGCTGTGGCTTCAAAACACAAAATCAGAGCTTTAATATACAGAAATAAACCTTAAAAAGCTAATTTTCATAAATTTTTTACTCTGCAGTTGGTAAAAAAAGCAATTGTAAACACATTAAGGGAAAAACTTTTTTACAGTATACTGTCCCTTTAAACAATACTAAAACTGACACGCTGCTGCATTTTTGTTATTGTTATCATTATCATTGAATTCTTTGGCCATACCTAGTTTTGATACATGCTTTAATATTCTGTAATACCTGAATTTATTTCTAATAAAAAGAATATATAAATAAAAATAAGAATAAAAAAAAAAATCTTTATACTATTCAGCGTAATCTTTTAATTCATATATGCAATTTTGCTTTATCACCCCACAATATTTTATCCTCAAACATTTTTTAATGCCCGTTTCTGACATTCTAAAAAAGGTATCAGTGTAAAACTTCATATTAGCAACAAATGGAGATATACAGATTATTATCAAATTTGGCTTAGGGAAATATATGGAATCCATGTTCTTCTAAAATGAGAACTTAGCAAACAATTTAACAGCATGCATTACAGCTCAATAATTAAAAATATTTATAGAAGCCCTTAAAATTCTGAAGGGGAGAAACAATGTTATAGTAAGAAGTGGGTGGAGTCAATGCGTTGTCTTTTTATATATATATATATATATATATATATATATATATATATATATATATTTATATATAAAATTCCATCTACACAAAGGCATTTATATAGTTCATCACTTTATCGAAATAGGTGTAGATAAGAAGAACAGACTTTTAGCCCAGGATACCTAAATGTCCCATGAACAAAAACTTGGTGATATGGAAAGATATCATACAAAATCTTTTAACATTATCTTGAAATGTATGTGTTTCCCAGAACTCTGCTTAGAAAGATACTGTAAACAGTACTCAAGCTAAAATTTGCCTTTTAAATTGTTTTGAGGGACTTCACAGTACTGATGAGACTACTTAGATAATCTTGCAAGAGCAGAGAACTTTAGATCATCTTTATTATTATTATTATTATTATTATTATTATTATTATTATTATAAGGTATTTGTAGAGCGCCAACAGATTCCGCAGCGCTATATCATCTGTCCCTTAATTACAACATGGTGGGGCCCATTATGTTACAAGTCTTCAACATTTAAACAACTTATATCATTTAAACAAAACATCTGAGTATTGTTCCCAGGCTGATCTCTTTACATTTTAAAACTGGAATTTGTGTTGTCTTTTCATCTTTCTCCATCCTACATACTCAAATATCTCTTTCTCATTTAAACTCTGTTCCTATTTAATTATACCTCTCTATGACATTGCCAATTGACAATATTCTTTATGACCAATAAGTCACTATACATACATTGTGATCACAAAGTTTTTTCCCCTAAAAATGTGAAGAAATTCCATGGGTAGTTGCAGTGCTTCCAAATTCAGTGCCATTTGATTAATTAGAAATCCTGGTTTTCATAACACAAACGTTGTCAGTATCTAAATTTAATTGAAAACAATGTGTAATTATTGGATGTATTTAAGCTATAGCATTTTGAAAAGTAATATTGGCCTATTTAGAATGTCCTCCTTTTTTCACATGCTGTTAATTTTGAGCTGTCAAGCATTAACATTTTTGGCTGCTGTAAAATGATTTCAGCCTCTGCTTTTCACCTGGTTCACATACTTTTGAGTTTTCTTTTCTAGTATTAAAGGGACATTGTACTGTAATAGTTTTCCCTTTAATTTGTTCCCAATTACCCATTCCCTTGCTGGAATATATTGAATTGTTATATAGCTTTAGATTTATTTTGCCTTTTGAAATAAATGTTTTTACATGATGAAACCACCACCTTATACTGAAAATAGGAATGCAACTGTATTCTATTGTAGAAAATATATGTAAACAGGAGGCATCATCAGTGGGTGGAATAGAAGAAGTTACTTTTGTTTCCGAAATAGCTGGTTTTGATTATTGAATGCCTCAGTCATAATTTACATTTCAATATGTATAAGACTTTGTGCATATGAAGAAATAACATGAGCAGGCCCTATTTTCCTGCAGGCACAGCCCATTTAAAAGGACAAATCCTTGAGAACAATAGGTGATGCTTTTAATTAAATAATTAAAACCAACTATTTGAAATACTAAATTATACATAAAGAATAAATGTGCCAGGCATTTAATATTCTGCAGCAGGTCTAACAAGTCATCTAAAACATATTAGGGGGAAACACATATTACAGTATAGTGTCCCTCCACAATTTGATTTAAAGGACCAATCAACACATTAGATTTGCATAATCAACAAATGCAAGATAACAAGACAATGCAATAGCACTTAGTCTGAACTTCAAATGAGTAGTAGATTTTTTAAAACAAATTTCAAAGTTATGTATATTTCCACTCCCCTTGTACCATGTGATAGCAACCAGCCAATCACAAATGCATTTACGTATAGCCTGTGAATTCTTGCACATGCTCAGTAGGATCTGGTGACTCAAAAATTGTAGATATAAAAGACTGTGCACATTTTTTTTTATGGAAGTAAATTGGAAAGTTGTTTAAAATTACAAGCTGTATTTGAATCATGAAAATTTAATTTAACCTGAGTGTCCCTTTAATGTCTTGCATCTTGTTAATTTTTAGTGGAAAACAAGTTTTTCATGTTAGGTTGTTTAGCAACTCTAACATTAGTACTAGAGGGAGGGACGAGTGCACTAATATTCTAATCAGGCAAAGTCCTGCAAATTGCAGTACAGTTTGTATCTCTGCTATTGTACAGCTGTCAATGTATTGCCTATTGTCAAACACTTTGGGTAGGTTATGAGTTTTCCACATGTGATGTGGTCTTTTCTCAATACATTTCCATTGCGCAGCTATCACAAGTTTTGAAAAATCATGATTGCATACGCGCATTCGCCTTTTAAGCAACAATCCTTTCCGCGCTCTAAGAGCCGTGGTTAACAGTTTTGTGCAACATAAATATTTCACGAAAAACTTAAAAAATACATTACAAAGTACAGTTACACTCATATTAACACTGTCTAATAAAAATTATTTAAAAAAAATATTGCACACAAAAGTTATAAGGGCTATAAGATATGAGATCTCGGGTGTTAGGAACAAAAAGCCAACAAAGGGATTTTACATTGACATACACACACACATTGAGAAACATGGATTTATATGTATATGTTTAACAATGACGATAATTAAAATATTTTAATAACAATCTTATGCATATTAAACAATATCTCAGAGGGATTTTCAAAGCGATATTCGCATATAGATCTCGAGATATCTAGACATATATATATGTATAAATAGATAGATCAGTCCAAAAATCATCACATATATAGAAAAATATTTATTCATAAATAAATAGAACATATTCCGTTACGAAAACATTTTCACAATATTTACACTTTTCAAGGTGAACATGTCAAGGGCTTTGCGCAACATATTAGTGTTTTTGCGTGTTTTTTTTTCTATTTGTCTTCTCCATTGACTTCTATGGGGAATATGTGAATGCACAGATGATGTGGCTATTTAGATTACGCGGCTTAACGCGCACGCAAAATAAGTTATTTTGCAACTTGTAATAGCTGCGCAACCCAAAATGCTAAAAAGCCATAACGCTCACTGTGTTTTCATAACTGATTTGCCGCGCAACTTGTAATCTTGCCCTTTGGGTTTATTTCTTTAACAGTATTAAATACATTTGTTTAAAATTTGGGGGCAAATTACTAGTGAAGTACCCCAGGGATTATCATTGATACCTATTTTGTGTTATATTATTAACATTCATATTGCTAGTGGGCTTTAAGTGAAGTTGCATTTTACTGATACATATATTTACTTAGAGTAAAAAAGAATAATAATAATAAAAAAACAAAAACTAAATAAATAAATAAACAAGCAATATGCATTTAATGGTAATTAATGAGTAGTGGAGGCAATCTTGTCTAAAGCATAGTTATAATTCTTCAGTTGCTGAACAAATTTGAAGAAATGTGCTTAATCTTAGACTGGCAGTCAGGGCCGCCATCAGGGGGTGACAGGGGTGACTCCTGACAGGGGCCCAATGGGCCAGGGGGGCCCCATGAGGCAAGAACTAAATACATTTTGGTATCCACCAGTGGGTACTACAGTAGAGTGCTAATTGAGCATGGGAAATGTTATTACAAGGAGTAAAGTATTAGCATTTGAGAGGATTTCTGAGTGTGCACGAAGCCACTATGCACAGTGTGAGACAGACTTGGCACTTTGTTTGTACAGTGTGTGCCTGGGTAAGACGGCAGATCACTTTCATTAGCAGAGGAGGTAGGACTTACTTAGCAAATGTTTTTTATTTCTTTGTGCAATTTTGGATTGTAACTTCAGTGTGGTAGTAGTTGTATGCTGGGGCCAGGGGTCCATAAAAACACATTTTTTTTAGCAGCAGTGTATTTATGATTATTTGACAAGGCTGTACAAATTCTATATATAAAACCATGCAGAAATGCTTCCTCCTCAATACACAAATGGTAGGTGCCCTTTTGGCAGATATGTATGTATATATATATATATATATATATATATATATATATATACATATATATATATATATATATATATATATATATATATATATTACATTCCAGTGTACTGCTCCTTTATGCAAGGACTTTCCAGATGCAAGGAGGCATTTTATCTAAGATTTTTACATCTGCATAAAATGTTATACTCTCAGACTAAGATTGCTCAGTGTTTAAAATGAGACAGGTTAACTTAAAACTGTTCAGTTTACACTACAGCTGACTTAATTTTGAAATACATACCAACAAGCCTAAATCCTGCATTTAACCAGATCTAATGGTATGAGTGTGGAGTTATAAAATCATGATTAGACTAAAATATACTATTTCAAAGAAGAATTACATATTAAATATGTTCTTCATAGATAATACATTTAGATATAAAATAAAATAATAAATCTATCTCCAAATCATTATTTCTTTAAGTTTATGATGTGTATTTATAAAATATAGAATATGGAATAAAGAGTTATAAATTAAATTAGCTTAGATAGGATATGAGTACCACAGCTTATGGTTCCACCAAGACCATATAGAGTACAGCATTTTCAAAATCCATAAGTACAGCTGACAGATGGGAACATTTGTACACTATATTTGAAGTGGTGGTTTGGTTGCGGAAATGGGGAAAAAACAAACAAACATATGTCAAGCTTTCAAAAGTACTTTTCTTCATCTAGCAATCTACCCAGATCATTAATGTTCAATTTTGAATTCACAGAATTATTTTTGTTCGCACAATTACAATTATGATTCTTTAAAAAGTGATCTCTTAATTTCTGCATTTTTTTTTCATGCCTGTTACACACACTGTTGATTTAGGGGATGCAAGGTGTATAAATGTTCCCTCCTGTGAGTGTTTCTGTGGTTTTCTGTGTTTATGTCTTTGTGCTTTGGTTTTTATGCATTTTTTTATCTGTGGGTCTCTCTGTGAGGATGGGTGTGTATGTCTTTGTGCATTTTCTGTGGATGTCTGTGAGGGTGTGTGCATATGTCTTTGAAATTTTTCTATGGGTGTCTCTGTTAGGGTGTTAATATGTTTGTCTTTGTGTATTTTCTCTGGATGCCTCTGTGAGGGTGGGTGTGTATGTCTGTGTTTTCTGTGGATGTCTCTGTGAGTGTGTGTGTGTATGTATGTATGTCTGTGTTTTCTGTGGATGTCTCTGTGAGGGTGTGTGTATTCTGTGGATGTCTCAGTGAGGATGTGTGTATGTACAATATGTATTTCTGTGTTTTATGTGGTTGTCTCTCTGTGTGTGTATGTCTTTGTGTGTTTTCTGTGGGTGTCTCTGTGTGTGTGTGTGTATGTCTTTGTGTGTTTTCTGAGGCTGTCTCTGTCGGTGTTTCCTTGGGTGTATGTGCAAGTTTGAGTTTGTGTGTGTATGTGTGTGTCCATTGTCTGTTCCTTTTTAGGACATTTTACCTTACTACTGATTATTCACATCTTTCTACAGACTTTGAGACTAATGAGACCTTTCCGGAAGTCACCTAATCCACCATTTAACCTTTAAATTATTGTTTAGACAGTTCAGGGCCCTTCTTTTCAGCCACTGCATGCTGTTGTCATTTAGTTGGCATCTTCCTTTACAAAAAGATAACCAGAACTCCATATTTTGTTTTCTAAATCTCCTTTTTTTTTTTTTACAAAACTGTAGTCTACCTCATTACTTGTCAGGTCAATGTAAACAAGTGTTGAGTGTGTTTCTTTGCATGTCTGCTAGAGTGTCTATATGTGAATCCTTATGTGTGAGTGTGTGTTTCAGTGTATGAGTGTGTCTGTGTGTCTGTATGTTACTACCTTTACAGCATTTCCAAGTTTAAATAGACACTTAAGAATAAAGTGCATATGCGTTTTAGTCTCTTGGTCAAAAATTGCACATGTCAAATGGGTGGGGGGGCCCTGATCAATGGTTAAGTCAGGGGCCCCAAAATTTCTAGTGGCTGCCCTGCTGGCAGTCCCTACTAGTTATGATTTAAGAGGAATACAACTGCCATCAGTTTGCTGGCCCAGACTGAGCATGGGGCATACAGGGCATTAACTTGTTGGTCCAAGGCTAGTTGCTAGGGCCTGTTGCCTTTGCTCCGTCCAGTCTCCAGCATTATTATTTGTGCATGATGCAGGGTCAGTCCTGTCCTGCCCTGCTTCTTACTATGGTGCTGTGTCTAAGCCAGGTCAGTGTGACTACAGAGGCTGATGAGCAATAAATGGTTATTCTTTATTTAAAAGTGAACTTCAATAGGGACAGTTTTTTCATTTTTATTTAATTTATTTTGTTTTACTATTTAATGGCAGACAAATTATAAAATACAGTGCCAGAAGGGTGATACAAACTTTAATTGTCATTATATTTGTCATGTTTGGGGTATGGTTAAATAACAGTAGCGGGGATTGGGCTGCTCAGCCTTAAAATGCAAAACCCTAGTTTTGGTCCCAATCCAGCCCTCTTAGTTTGCATGGTTTTTCACATATGTAGTGAACCATGCCTCTCAGCCATTGATTCCATCTGGTTTAATTCTGGAACAACAAAACCAGATGCTGGTGAAGACACAGGCCTGACCAGAAAAAAAAAAGGTTTGTTGTTTGTTATAGCTCATTAACACTTTTGCCCACCCAACCATACCAAGGCTTGGCAACCAAGCCCCAGGTAAACCTGACTCCACTTAGGTATCAGCCTAAATATATCCTAGACCAGCAAAACTCCACACTGATCCCATCCACCCACCCAGGCCTCTAACTGAGCCTCATAGACCTGACAGCTTAGCATTCAAAATTGGAATTGTGTGATTATGAATGTGCCAGTTTTTGATGTCTGATTCTCCGAGTATGTGTAACTATAGACATCCAAACAAGATACCCTTTCATTAGTAAACAATATTGGGTTACAGCCAACAGTGGTGAAATCTGATATGGGGCATTGTTTAATTAGACTTGAGCTATGTATACATTTATATATTAGGTCCTTGAATCTGCTCATAAGCATGCCACACTAAAATAAATTATAGCACAACACGATAAGACAGAGGTGACTCATATTTCACAGAAAACAATTTATTAGACATGTATGTTAACACTCTGTATACAAACATCCATGTATAGTAATGCATGAGTTTTTTTTAAATATAATAATAATAAGAACAAATAAGCGCCATTTAGAAGAACATGCATTAAAGAGAGAGGACATTCAAAATTAAACTTGAATGATTCAGATAGAGCATGTCATTTTAAGACACTTTTAAATTCACTTCTATTTTCAAATGTGCTTCGTTCTCTTGGTATCCCTTGTTGAAAATGATTACACACATATTCTACACTAGTGGGAGCTAAATGCTGATTGGTGTCTGCACACATTTGTCTCTTGTGATTGGCTAATTAGATGTGTTTAGGTAGCTACTAGTAGTGCAATGCTGTTCCCCCAGCAAAGGATAACAAGATAATGAATCAAATTTGATAACAAAAGTAATTTGGAAAATGGTATGTTCTATCTAAACCATTAAAGAAAAATTGTAGGGTTTCCTGTCCCTTTAAAGAAATTAGGAGTGTAAACTTATTACATATAACATAATAGATTTCTATTTTTTATTTATAATGTTCAGATTCACTTGCAGTTTGCTGTACATCAAACTACAATTATAACTTTATCTTTTACAAATTTCCACTGTGGCTGTAAAACAGTTTGTTGTTTTTCTTACCAAATATTCATACAGGAATTCAGAACTGTTTTTGTCTTGGCTTTGCATAAAGATGCAGTACCAGTCTTACTGCCTTTAGGTGCTGCTGCTGCTACTGAGCAAATATTCCCTCTATCTGTTGCATGCAAATCCCTCCAACAACTAACATTGCAACTTACAAAAGACTAAGAACTTTTAACCACTGCTCAAAAATGCTTGTATTGGGAAGGGAGGAGGAGCTTACCCACTGATGTCAGGAACTAAAAGCAGGAGCTGAAAAGCACATCTCTTTATTCATTGGTACAGAGCAGCCTGTTAAGGTCTATTTCATCTCAGCCAGCTTCAACATGTGGGCAGTAAAACTTCTACTGATGGTTCTTCTGATCAACGGTGCAGGTCAGTTTGTTTTATATCCTTCACAAAATAGCTTAAGATTTAGTAACTCTAAACACAAGGAAATTATTAAGCACTTAAGAATTTTACTGAGGTTTCAGATTTTGTAATAAATAATAATTGAATGATCTGGCTTTTTTTTATTAATAGTTTTTCTTTTGCAATTTATCATATGAACTCATTAACCCACAGGTGTTTTCAGTATTTATAGACTGCCTCAATCATTTTGCTCATTGGAAAAAAATAATAGTTTAATAGACTAGATTTTAAAACTTTTGATAGAATAAAATTATTTTTAAACAAAATGATATTTATTAATATTCATATTTAATTGTCATACTAATTGTATAACATTAATTAGTAATGTATGTTATGATATTTTTTTGCTGAAGCACAAATTCTTGCTCAAGAAATTACTTTATTTGTGATGCCTTTTTGAGATTAATCATCATTTTCTGCAGAAATTATAATAAACTGTGTGTCATATGAAAGAACACACTCAAGTGTGCAGTGTGTGTGCCTGTGTTAGTTATGTGGATCATTATTTCTTATAATGCCTTACAATATTTAATAGTTACTGACCTGTGTGTGTGGACCTGTAAATTATAATTTGTACTAAATTATAAACTTAGTACATCTCATCAACCTTTTATCTATACTAAATACACAATTATTTTATTACCACTAAATATGCTGCAATCTATTTGTTACAAATATTGAGTCATTCATTTCTACTAATTTAGACAGATTTTATTAAAATGTCAGGATGTTTAATAGTATCTATATTTTTTAATTATAAACATCTATCTGTATTGCTTCCACAGTTCTGTGAGAATTGTTAACAAACATCAAAAAGATAATGTTCAGAATTAATGTTACTTAGTATGTTAATTTGGAAACATTTTGTGCTATAGTTATCAAATTGTGTATTTGCTTACATTTCTATTTAAAAGCCTATAGAGGAGTGGAATGCAAATATATAAAAGGAAAATGCAAAACCTCTCATTTTATTTTTATGGTTTGCATATCACTGAAGGAGAATTTAATGTTAATGAAAAACGGAGGCTTTTGGTTTTAATTTACCTATAGATTTGCATTGTGAAAGGGGAAGATTTGCAATTTTAAATTCACTTTCAAAATATCTATTTGGTACAAATACATTAACTTCACTGAAAATGTTTTATAAACATTGATTTTTCTTTTCAGTTAAGATTTTGATAATAAGTATTATTATTATTAGTGGTAGTATTTAAAATAATACAGATTATTTTACAGCAGATATAATTTTTTTGTTATATGATATCAAAGTAATTCAATTTGTAAAGTTTTAGAATATATTACAAACTATTACTATTATACAATAAATATGAAGGCACAAAGGCAAGAGAGTACTGTTTAGTTGATTTTATTGGATAGGTAATATAAAAGGTAAAGCAATTGCATGATAATTTGTGTATAACCTCTTACCTTCAGAAATGATTACATTTTCTGTGCATTTTTTGTTTGAATTAGATGTAATTGAATAGATTTTTCAAATCTTTCTATGCCCCCCCCCCTGCTATCCTGTGTGTAAAAGTGTGACAGATCTTTATTATATATTATTTAGAATCATAATACAGATTCAAATTCTTTATATGGTCTTGCAATGTTACTATGTAAAGGTTGCTTATGCTAAATCCTTATTTATTATGTTAATGTCAAACACTAAATTATTCAAAAATTAGAATTAGGATCTGAACACATTAAGTTGTATAATTAGTAGCAAGAACAGGAACTTTGTAATTACTGTCTGTCATCATTTTGATAAAGTAATATTTATTCATGAAAATGTTAAAGTTATGTAAAATTCTAACAAATTGAATATTTTACCCTCTTGCTGGTAATTAGTATTGCTTGACATCCCCTTAAGTAAAAGCTGTTTGTGATTTATTTATTTTTTTATTTTTTTTAAGGCAGTTTGTGGCATTTCACAAAAATATTGTCTTCATGTGTTTTTTTTTTATTGTTTCAAGTCAGTCATGACTTTGGATTGACCAGCAGGGGAAATGTTAGCAAACCAAAGCTGTATGTAATCAGTGTATAAGTCCAAGAACACAGTATTTAAGCTGGCAGTTTGTTGTTAATTGGGAAAACCAAGAATAGGCATCATGCCAGTGGCTAAAGTCTGGACTGTCATATGTTGTTATCTGTTCTACATATGATCTGCAGATTTGCTATTAATAACTTTTTGGAGTGACTATAATATAGCTGAGGGCTATAAGAGCATTCCACATTGGAATAAGATCAGTTTGCAATAAAATTTAAATATTATTGTAAAGTGTTGCATGGAAAGGCAGAGTGCCAAAAGAGATTTGCACTTAAAGCATCAGGATTTATCTAGAAAATGAAAGAAGGAAATATAAGTTTTATGATATAGCTACACACAAACACACATAATGTGTGTTTGTATGCAGGTATACAATATATAGAGTATATATATATATATATATATATATATATATATATATATATATATATATATATATATATACTGTATATGTATAGTTATAGCTTTATTGTAATTTTTATTAATAATATAAAAGCCAAGAAATGTTTAATATCTTTAAATTTCCTGAAAGAGGTATTAAACACTTGTCAGCCACTTCCTTTAATCATTTGCATTCAGTTTCCATTAAAGTTATAGGAAACTAATACAAATTATTTATTAAGATTTACTCATTATGTCTAACAGTCTGCATGTTTAATAAGAATTAAAAAAAAAAAATTGTATACTAAGTTGTATTGCACAAATATTCAGAAGTTAAAGGGACATTTTACTGAGTATACACAACATACCACTGTCATTATGTTAGCAAAACTAAGATTGTTTTGCAGTTCCTTATCTGCTTCCTTCCTACTGAGGCGAAATAAGGACTGATATGTAGCAGGGTTAGACTTAAGATGCCTGCTTTGTGCACTTCCTGTTCTCAGATTTTGAACACTCTTAATTTTTAGAGTTAAGTTACAGGAAAAATGGGCAGGCAAAATAAATAGTTATATTATATCACAAAGCTCTTTTACTATACATTTTCTAACATTTTATATTAAAATCTTAAAGTGTTTATCTCCAAAAAATTGTTTAAATTTAAATTGGAACTGACATGGCAGTACTAGTTGTGCACGTGCTATTGATGTTTTTGGGTTGCCTTAATAAGGACACCTCCTACCATATAATTGGGGGAGGCAGGCATTCCTCTGCATTCTGAAATGAAAAGATTAAATTATTCAGCACGTGATCATGCTTTCAAAAAAATGAAAGCAAAAATATAAAATGTAATACATTTCAAAATCCCAATTTGTATATAAAACAAACAAAAAATACTACAATCTCTCTTTAAAGGGCCAGTAAACCTAGGAAATAATGTTATATAATTATGCACATAAAGCAGAATTATATAACATTAGCTTAGCTCCAGATTTAAAAAATAAATAGTTAAAAAGATATCGCGCAAAGAAAACAGAACACCGCTCTTGGCTCTACTGAGCGGGTCTGTTTTCTTCTGCTAAGCACATCACGGGCACGCTATCTATTCACAGCGAGCCCGATCGTGCCATTAAAATCAATGTAGCGCGTTATCGCTCTGGTCTGGTAGCGGGAGCGAGCTACATTGATTTTAATAGCGTGATCGGGCCGGCTGTGAATAGATAGCGTGCCCGTGATGCGCTTAGCAGAAGAAAACAGACCCACTCAGTAGAGCCAAGAGCGGTGTTCTGTTTTCTTTGCGTGATATCTTTTTCACTATTCACTTTTTAAATATGGAGCTAAGCTAATGTTATATAATTCTGCACTATGTGCAGAATTATATAACATTATTTCCTAGGTTTACTGGCCCTTTAATGGATAGAAGATTAAAGGAAATTTTAGCAAGTGTTTCTCCCCCCCCAAAAAATAAAAAATAAAAAAAATAACGTTGATTAGAGTCTTGGTGGATGTCCTTTATCCTTGAATGTGTGAATATTTGATGGGCAAACAGCTAGTTACTAGTTGCAGAGTATAAACGCTAATTGCTTGTGTCTTAAATTTGGGGGAAAAGGTTTTGTTTTCTTGTGTCAATTGAGCATTATTCAAACATTTTGTAATAGTAAAATAGTGACAATAAAATGATCATATAAACCAAACCACCCAAAGACCAATTAGTGCATTTAATAGAGGTCTTGGTGTGTATTCAGAGGGACAGTCTACTTGATTTTTTTTATTGTTTAAAAAGATAGATAACGCCTTTATTAACAATACCACAATGCACAACCACCATTGTTATATTAATAAACTTAAAGGGACACTGAACCCAAGTTTGGTTCTTTCGTGATTCAGATAGAGCATGCCATTTTAAGCAACTTTCTAATTTACTCCTATTATCAGATTTTCTTCATTCTCTTGGTATTTTTAATGGAAAAGTAAGAATGTAAGTTTAGATGCCGGCCCATTTTTGGTGAACAACCTGGGTTGTTCTTGCTGATTAATGGATAAATTCACCCACCAATAAACAAGTACTGTCCATTCTCCTGAACCAAAAAAATGGCTTAGATGCCTTCTTTTTCAAATAAAGATAGCAAAAGAACGAAGAAAAATTGATAATAGGAGTAAATTAGAAAGTTGCTTAAAATTGCTTGCTCTATCTGATTCACAAATGAAAACATTTGGGTTCAGTGTCCCTTTAATAACCTCAAAATCTCTGCTAGTTTCTAAGCCCTTGCAGCCAGCCTCTTATTTCAGTGCTATTTGTTAGCTTTTCACAGCCAGACAGCGCTAGTTAATTTGTACCATATAGATAACATTGTGCTTCATGTCCATGGAGTTACCTATGAGTCAGCACTGATTGGCTAAAATGCAAGTCTGTTAAAAGATTTGAGATAAGGGGGCAGTCTGCAAAAGCATAGATACAAGGTAATCACAGAGGTAAAAAATATATTAATATAATAGTGATGGGTATGAAAAACTGGGGAATGAGTAATAAAGGGATTATCTATATTTTTAAACAGTAACAATTTTTAAGAAGACTGTCCCTTTAAATGATAAAGAATCATATTACCCTTAAACTGCATAACTTAAAATTGATGGTGCATAGGGTGCCTATTTGTTAAAAGCTGAATAGAAAATAGAGTAGGATCATCTCTTCCTGAAAAATGAAGATATTTTACCTCAAGATTTCTTCTTAAGTAGATAGAATTTTAGAAGGATTTAAGTATCGTGCCAGCTTGTCCTGGAGCGAGCAGAGCATCGTGCAACTTACATGCGCTGGCTCAATTACTTTATTTTCTTCCACAGGTCACGGAATGTATTTTCTACCAAGATCATAGTGAACTCCTGCGAGAATCTCCCGGAACTTTATCTGTAAATCCTGATGGCTGACATTGGTGTGCAAAGGCACGGTTTTGTTCTTTTGTTTTAGCCAAGGAACATCCTGTGTTGTAATACACTTCTGCAGCCTCTGGAGACCACTCCCAATGCCGTTCTCTTGATATTGGGCTAGATTACGAGTGGAGCGTAAAATTGCACATGCAAATGTGAGCTGGAATTTCAAGTTGAGAGCAATTTGAATGTGACCTCGTGTTCGCATTGCATGGAAGCTTTGTGCTCACGAGAGCACGCCTCCATAGGCTTTAATGGGAGCCTCGATCTGATGCTGACAGAAATGGCACATAACCTAGAGAAGCAAAGGGGACAAGTCGCACAACTATGGGCAGTAACGTTTAAATGTATATATACACATATTGAGTATATGCACATATTAACACATAAATATATATGTATATAAGCAAATAAATATATATGTATATGAATATATACACATATTGAGTATATGCATATATTAACACATAAATATATATGTATATGAATATATACACATATTGAGTATATGCACATATTAACACATACATATATATGTATATATGCAAATAGATATATATTTACAGTGATAAAACAGTCCCCATAGACCACAATGTAAAGGCATTTTCCACCCCACACTCCCTCACTTTAACCTATTATAACTACTTTGTGAATTGTGCAGTTATTTTAAAAAATAAAAATAAAGCTGCTACAATTTTTCATTTTAATAAAGGAACCTTACACTTTATTTTGGGGGCAATTATGAGACTTTTTTTTATTAACCACAGATCTGATCTCTGGTTAATGAATTTGAGTGCAAAGTGCTACCGGAACCTTGCGGCAGCATTAACTAGCCACTTGTAATGGCTGGTTATTTAACGTGTACCCATAAACAAATTTGCCCGTTTAAAGGTGCACGTTAAATTAGCACTCCACTTGTAATCTGGCCCATTATGTGATAGTTTTTTTTTCTTTGCTGAAGAAAAGATAACTCCCTACTCATTAAAGGGACATGAAAAGAAAAAAAAAAACCATACAATTAAAAAAAAAAAAAAAAAAATCTTATTTTTACTATATTATAAAATTTAGTTCTTTCCTTGGTATCCTATGTTAAAATGTGTCTCCTTTCCATGTGATCATACTTAGCTAGGATCAGGAGCATGCATCAGACACGAGCGTTATATGACAGTAATGTTTGCAACAATCTTTGTAACAATTGTATACATATATGGGAAAATTTATGACGCTGCATTTGGGGTTATTGACATGCCTTGCTCTTGTGCAATTGGTTGTGCAGGAAAGGGGGCAGTTCAATTTCGCCACACTTGCCAATAGTGTTCAAGACACATGCACGCTACTGAGGCTACCTCAGTATGCTCTCATGGAAATTAGCTAAAAGTGGAGTGCAATCAGACAAACAGCAAATACAAGCAAATTCATGAACAGCCTTTAAAAAGGGCTAGTGTCTATCTAAGGGTCCAATTATCTAACATTTGCAAGTTCAAGCGTGAAGAACCACGCCAACACTCACAGGGGCTGCTTTCAAGGAATTCTCTAAGAAAAGGGGGAGTTGCAAGATGCCTCCAATAGAAAGTAATTGGGTTTGCTGGAAAACAAAACTTTGCTGAGCAGATCTGTTAGCAGGGAGCTCTGCAGGGGCAGATATATAGAAAATGCACCAACATGTGCATGTAGTTTTATTACAATATGAAATTAACCTTTTCCAGAAAATTAATTACTATGTGTTTTTATTTCAATAACTCATTCATTTGTTTCATACAATTTTTAAATTATGATTTTTTGTGAGCCCTGTTGTAATGAATGAATGTCCTTCACATGCTTAAGTGCAGAGAACACCCCTTTACAAGATATGTGTTTATGAGATACAGTACTGTACAAGGAAAACTGTAGAAAATTTCACCAGGGGTTTTATATTACTGGTGAGATTTATTTCAGAATCTTGCTAGCCCAGAAACCTTTAGATAAAGTGCCCTCTCTTCCATCCCCCAACGGGAGGCTTAGGTCTTCAGATGGCTCTTGTTTACATAGCTTTTCTAAATTCATTACTAAATTGTACTAAAATATTTAGTATAGGTGGAAGTTTTAAAAGGAAAAGCAGCTAGTTTGTGACAAAAAAGTGAGCTGAACTATTTGTAAACAACTTAATACACTCTAGCAAGTAAAATGGATAATTGGGAAAACATTGAAGGGAATAATGTTTACAGTACACTGATCAGGAGGTAATAGGAGAAACTAGAAACTTTTTACATTGAAGGATATGTCTAAATCATGAAATTTTGACCTCCATATTTATTTAAAGGGACAGTGTTCACCAATTTTCATATAACTGCATGTAATATAAATTGCAAATTACTATAAAGATTAATATGCACAGATACTGATATTAAAACCCAGTGTAAAACCATTTAAAAATGTACTTAGAAGCTCCCAGTTTAGCACTGTTGAAAAGGTTAGCTGGAACACCCACTGCAAGTGGTTCTATAGCAAAAGAAGCAGACCCTCTCCGCCTCCCCCTTCCTCTACATATCAAAAGATTCTTTACACAAACAGGAGCAAACTTTAGTAGGTATACATCAGTATTCTCCTAAAACTTTGGGCTTGGTTAGGAGTCTGAAAACCAGCGCAAAATTATTTAAAAATAAGCAAAACTATACATTGTTACGAAATCACACCCAGATGGACTAATCTTGTGTATAATGTCCCTTTAATAATTTGCAGAATTTCTGACAAATATTAAAGGGTCACAAAACAAAAAAAAAAAAAATTATAATTCAGATAGAGCATGATATTTTAAATAATATTCTATTTTACTTTTATGATCTAATTTGCTTTGTTCTTTTGGTATCCTTTGTTAAAAATCATACCTAGGTAGCCTCAGATGCCTCAGCTGCTGATTGGTGGCTGCACAGATATGCCTCTTGTCATGGGTTTACCAGATATGTTCAGCTAGAGCCCAGTAGTGCATTGCTGCTCCATCAAAAAAGGATACGAAGAGAATGAAGCACATTTGAAATTGTGTTTAATATTGTATTCTCTATCTGAATCATGAAATATTTTTTGTGGTTTTGTGACCCTTTAATATTTGTCTGAAATTCTGAAAATCATTTCATGTCTCTTGAAATATCACTTTTCTTTTTGTTTAAATATTTCTGTGTTCATTTAAATTATATAGAAATTACTTCAGTGATATAAAACTAAAAACGTAATATAATTAGATAAGTAATAATGATCTGATCATTTCATTAGCACACATACTATTTAATAAAATAGTTAAAAATATGTTACAATTATTGCTTCCCACCCCAAGTGTATATGCTATGAAATAAATTAATAATAATAAATAAATAAATAAATAATTAAATAAATAAATAATAGACTTATGTGGTGATGAAATAGGGATGCAAATATTGCTAAGATAATTGTTTAAAAATAATTAGTTGACATTTTCTTTAGTCATTGTGGTAAGGTTTTAGCTCATTGGAAATGAGATGAAGATGAATGAATCATGTTGATGCGTCAAGATATTTTTTTTTTGGCATGAATACATAGCTGTGTGGTTAGTTGTGTAGTTTTTTTTATATGTTATATTAGTTTAGGTACTGAAAAGTAACATAGAGGAATCAGTATAGTCATACACAGAATTTTAGTAATCTTAACCCCTTGAGTGCTAACAACGGCTCTGAGCCATCGCAGAGTCTCCCACCCTGGTGCTAATGACGGCTCAGAGCCGTCGCTAGCACTCTCCTACCTTGAGGGAGATCTGGGGGCTCCTACCCAGGCGATCGGGCCTGCATAGTGACAGGCATCACCGGGGCTTCACGTTATGTGCGGTGACGTCACCATGCAACTTTATTTATATACCCAGCGCTACGGAATTTGGCGGCGCTATACAAATAAATGATAATAATAATAATACTTAACAATGTTAAGTATAGGAGTAGGGGGCATGCTGCTTAGAAGCCTGTATCTCAGGCATCTAAGCAGCTACAGACCCCCAAAATCCACCGTTGGAAAGGTCCCCTTACTTTTCCAACAGTGTAACTCTTAGGGATCTGGAAAAAAAAAAGTTGAAAATTTAAAAAAAAAAAAAAAAAAAGCTTAGCACCCAGGTGGTAAAGTGCTAAGCACTCAAAGGGTTACAAATAAAGCTACTAAAATACAAACTCAGAAGGCTGTGCATGGACAACCAATGGAATGCAGATTTGTGCAGTGATCTATATTGTAGTGAATGCACAATGTATACAAATATTAACCAGTAAATATAAACATGTGGGCAGTGGTCCATTGGTGTTTTCTGTATGGAGTCACACTGGGCAAGCATAGGTGTGAGTGGGACACTGTGCCCTAAGTGGGGTGAGTTTTGTGTGTTGTGAGGGGGGCTAGACAGTTCCTGGAAACCAGGGCAGACATTTTAACCTGTGACGAATCATGTCATTAGTATGTATGAGAAATTAAATAAAAACATGCTTTTTAGAGATAAAATATAAATCAAACTGAGTCATTTTGCATGTCTTATGAATTGGCATCAGACAGCTTTGTAAAGTAACATAGAAAAACAAAACAAACAGGACAATTTCATCCAAAGAATGAGATAAATATTGTGAGACTCACCCATTAGAGATAAAAGAACATTATTATTATCATTTATTTGTATAGTGCGACAACATTCCGTAGCGCTGGGTACAGAGATAGAGGTATACAATGACAAGGGTTTGTTATAAGATACAAAATCATAGCAGACTTAAAAATCTAGTACAGAAGAGGGCCCATCTAGAAAGAGCTTACAATTTACAGATTGAGGGTGCAGAGATATAAGGTTTGGGGTAGCTTGTCACATGGATTGTAGTTGCAGCAGTGAGTCAAAGCAGTTCATGATTTATTTTGGGTAGCATCAAAAATAGAGGAGAGATGGTAAGCTTCTCTGAATAGGTGGGTTTTCAAAGAGCGTCTGAAGCTGTACAAGGTTGGAGGCAGTCTAATGACGCTGGGAAGAGTTCTAGAGGACAGGAGCAGCAAGTTAGAAATCTTGGAGGTGGGAGAGTGATGTAGAGGTAATATGAGTGAAGATATGTAGGTAAGAAGTTTATCAAAGAGGATGAGTCTGGGAGTATTTGGAGATGAGATAGGAAATATAGTTGGGAGTGAGGTTGTTGAGTGCTTTATAGGTTAGCATTAATATGTGTATGGTAAGCCAGAGACTAGAAGAGGGCAACAGCTGATATGGATAGGCGATCAAGGTGGGTGAGTCTAGCTGAAGCATTCATAATAGATTGGAGGGAGAGAGGTAGTATTTGGGAAGGACATTTAGAAGTAGATTGTAGTAATCAATGCATAAAAAAAATAGAAAATTAATTATTATTTTTGTAGTTTCTTGAGAAAGGAAAGGTTGAATTTTTAAAATGTTGCATAGTTGTGTACAACAAAATTTGGTGAGTGCTTGTATACGTAGAATGAATGTGAGTTCAGAGTTAAATATGACTAGGCTGACCATACGTCCCATTTTGAAAGGGAAAGTACCTTTATTTTATGCTGCTGCCCCTGTCCCATTGTTTTTTTAATAATTTACATTTTGTCCCGTTTTTGAGTCTATGCGATTGCAGCCAACACCAGTTTCATTTTTTAGCACACACCACTACTAAAAAAATGTTAGTCCCCACCGGCAGGGAGGGCAGTTTGTTTTTCACTGCAGGGTTGGGATTGGGTGGCTGTGTCCATATGATCCACACCGCGTTTATGCTGCCCGCACTTCAAATTAGGGGCGTGATAGAAAGTGACAGGTCAGTCGAGAGCTGTCAGACTGAGCTGAGGAGAGAGACTTCGAGACGAGGTCACAAGAGGGAAAATAGTTAGAACTACTAACTAACCGCCAAGCAAGGTCTTCTAGGAGTAAGGAGTCAGACTAG
The DNA here is from genome assembly GCF_027579735.1 of Bombina bombina. NCBI lineage: Eukaryota > Metazoa > Chordata > Amphibia > Anura > Bombinatoridae > Bombina > Bombina bombina. The sequence continues at coordinate 93,527,710 of NC_069504.1, forward strand.
ATCTGTCATCGATCTAAAGATCATCTGGCTCTGCCATCATCAATTCTGACCATCAGAGAGATAATTCAATAGATCAACTTCTGCAAGAGATGTGCGCGGTAAGAGTCTGACCTGTGTGCCTGTCAATCAATTTAACATTATAAAATGATGCTGCTGCAGTGCAACAGGATGCTAATTATAAAATCTACAACTACTATTATACGAATTAATCCAGATCTTCCAAACACCTGTTCAGAGGCTACACTTTTACCCTGCCTTTACCAAAAATCAGTTAATATTTTGGGGGAATTTGCCTTGACAACATAGAGGATAATTTGGAAACATTGAGTTAGCTAAAGGCCATGTGAGTAAAAAATATACACATTTCAAATTTAGATCATGGGACATTGTGAAAACACTGGGGATTGGTATTTAGACGTTATGGTGAAAACTCACTTTTTTAAAGCATGTTTGTGTTTGGCAAATGTAAAATTGTATGATAAATTTGAATACTTTATGATAGTGGAGATAGTGAGACCAATAACAGAAGAATAATTGTTGGCTCAATAGTTTATATTCATGTCAAAGTTAACTTTTGTTAAAATCATACTTTTTTTCCTATGAATAATGAATATTAACCCCGTCCCGTTTTTGTCATCTCAATGTCCCGTTTTTGTCCCAAGGAAATATGGTCAGCCTAAGTATGACCCAAAAACAGCAGACTTCGGGTGAGATGTTAAGAACAGTGTCTCCAATTGTAAGAGAAATGTTAGGTGTTGGATGTCTCGAAGATCGGGGAATAAGAGGCAGCTCAGTTTTACAGATTGAGCTGGAGGTAGTGCGAGAATATCCAAGAGAAAATTGCATAGAGACAGTTGGTAATCTTGTTGAGTAAATTAGGAGCAATATTAGGAGGGGAAAGATAGATTTGGGTATCATCAGTGTATAAGTGGTACTGGAACCCAAAATATTATATTTTTCAAAGGCAGGATGTATAGACGGAAAAAAAATCGGGATACAAGATAGAGCTTTGTGAGAGATGCAAAGGATCAGAGGATATACTGTTAAAGGAAACTGTAAACAAGCGGTTAGAGAAATATGAAGCAAACCAGGAGAGGGCTGTGTAGGATTTTTAAAAGGAGAGGATGGTCAACTGTGCCAAAAGCAGCAGATACTTCCAAAATAATTAATAAAGAGTAGTTTCCCTTTGCTTTAGCTGATAGCATTTGTTACTTTAGTGAGAGTGGTTTCTGTTGAGTGTTTAGGGCAGAAACCAGTAAGAATATAGTTGATATAAATTGATCAATTATAGACCGGTCATTGCAATAATTTGGAGGCATAGGAAAGTAAAGAGACAGGCTGATAGTTAGAAGGTATGCACAGGTCAAATGAGGTTTTTTTTAGGATTGGTGTAATTGACGCATGCTTGAATGTAACAGGAAATGTGCTAGTGGTACAAGTCTGGTTTAAAAGGTTATTTAGGGCAGGGGATAGAGAAGCTGCGAGAGAGTGGGAAGAAGTTGTGAAAGAATAGAGTGGGCAGGTTGTGAGATTAGCAGAAGATAGGTATATGAAGATGCTTCCTCTTTTAAAGGAGGAAAGTAGCAGAGAGTTCTATTAATAGAGGGGGTGGGTAGGAGGGGTGGGTTTAAGGGTTTGAGGGAGACATTACTTTTCTAATTGTGTTGATTTTATTTTGAAGTTATCAGCAATAATCTGAGCAGATTCTACATTCTGTAGACCATCCCTTGTTTATGACCTGGAATAAACTTACAAATTCACTAGTGGCTGGAAACAGAATTAATGCAGGTTCTCCTCTGTTCACTCAGTTGATTTTTTTAATTATTATTTTTTATTATTGAAATCATACATTAATGAATATAGTTATCTCATTGATAATATTATTTACTTTTATGGCTATCAAACACAAAATAATAATAATTTTCTTATAAATGTCCAGTGACAGAGTCTGATTTGGGTAAGGTCAGCAGGTACCCTGTATCAGCTGTTCTCATCTCTAGAGGGCTCATATGAGTCGTGGTTACCTTGTCTGTCCACCTTTCAGAAGTCCCCAAAGCACATATTATTAATTCCACATTTTTATGGGTCCAAAAAACTATGGTTTACATTCTCAGTTATTTATTTTTATTTATTTTTTTGCTATGGGCCACAAAACTAGTGCAGAGGGCCGTAAGTTGGCCATCTGTGTCTTAGGCCATAGGGTGACTGTATCATAAAAAACATTAATACACTATTGTACATAACAAAGCAGAAAAACTAAAAGACTAAATGTAAATCGTACATATGTTAAAAATGATATATCTTAATAAAGTATGGACAAGGTTATTATCGTAAGATAACAATATAATGGGAATTGAACTTATATATTTTTTTTTCTGTGAGTAAAAAAGCCAAGAAACTAATGTCTCATAGAAATTCTACAAGTAAATCTCTATTTTCAAATAATGTTGTTAGAAAAAGAACATATATAGGAAATACTAAGAACTGCATAACCCTCAAGATTTATGAAAACAATATTAAATAAATGTATGGATAATGCTAAATATCCTCAGGGAGCTAAGATCTAAGAAGATGTTTTTCATAAACCACCATTCCCTCATCAAAGGATAATACTACTTCGACAAATGCTGCCTTATTTATTTTGGGACAAGTGCTTTAAGGGGCTACAAGATATTTAGCCTAAAGTTCTAACCTTATATAAGATACTCCGGTTTCTTTACGAAGCAGTGCAGGCATTGTTTGTATCAGATGTTACCTACTCTACACAAGTAATCAAGCTGTATTTACAATTTAGATCTCTCACAAGCTTTCTAGGTGGGCAGCCTAAGAAGTAATGTTTTTCATGATAAAAACACGTCAGTATCGTAGGCAAGGTCACAGTAAAATTAAAACAAGTTGTATTCCGCATGTTTGTGCTGATACGCCAAGAGCTTTAATGTGCTCATGTGAAAATATAAACAACAGATTGACTATTTATTTTCATAAATCAAAACCAGTTCAAATCAAGCGTAATAGATGTCAGAAAATGTAAATCACCCTAAGGAAAGTCTAGGCATTGTTTGATTTATGGAATGTTTTCATGACTGATTTTTTTTTGGTTACTAAATAACTGTATATATATATACACCTGCACTTGGTATGAAGCTTCTTTATAATGTATGAAATAAAACGGATCCTTCAAACATTAAATCAGATTTGTCACCTTCAGCTTTCCTACCACTGGTTGTTATATATGGAAATATGAACAGGTTTCTTCAAACAAAATAATCAGTAGGCAAAAGAAACTAAATATTGTTCCATATTGCCTCGTGATGAAGAGTGAATTTACTTACCTTAGATGCATTTCAATTTGAAATAGAAGCATTTTTGCATCATACTTCCATTAGCAAAAATGCTTCTAGTAAAAGTTATAACTGTGCCCTTGCACCAGTATTTAAGCACCATGCATGTTCATAGAGTTGGTTGTGGTGTGTATTGCTTTTAAAGGGACAGTTTACCCAATATGACAATCATTTTTAAAATATTTAGATTCATTAATTACATAGGCTATTGCTGGTACAACAGCAAACTTACACCTAGATTACAAGTTTTGCATTAGGGGCTATGTGGTGCTAACGAGCAGTTTATGCTCACCGCTCACTTACAGACAGCGCTGGTATTACGGGTTTTTACAACTCAGACATGAAGTGAGCATTGAGCAAAATTTTGATCCTTACCGCACTCCAATACCAGCGCTGCTTACGTTAGCGGTGAGCTGGTGTAACGTGCTTGTGCACGATTTCCCCATAGGAATCAACGGGGAGAGCCGGCTGAAAAAAAGTCTAACACCTGCAAAAAAGCAGCGTAAAACTCCTTAACGCAGCCCCATTGATTCCTATGGGGAAATAAAAGTTATGTCTACACCTAACATCCTAACATGAACCCCGAGTCTAAACACCCCTAATCTTACACTTATTAACCCTAATTTGCCGCTCTGGACACCGCCGCCACCTACATTATACTTATGAACCCCTAATCTGCTGCCCCCAACATCGCAGACACCTACATTATATTTATTAACCCCTAATCTGCCGCCCCCAATGTCGCCGCCACCTACCTACATTTATTAACCCCTAATCTGCTGCCCCCAACGTTGCCGCCACTATAATAAACATATTAACCCCTAAACCGCTGCACTCCAGCTTTGCAAACATTAGTTAAATATTATTAACCCCTAATCAGCTGGCCCTAACATCGACGCCACCTATCTACATTTATTAACCCCTAATCTGCCGCCCCCAATGTCACCGCCACTATATTAAAGTTATTAACCCCTAAACCTAAGTCTAACCCTAAACCTAACACCCCCTAACTTAAATATAATTAAAAGAAATCTAAATAAAATTACTATAATTAACTAAATTATTCCTATTTCAAACTAAATACTTACCTGTAAAATAAACCCTAAGCTAGCTACAATATAACTAAATAATTTTCAAGACATCCAACGCGGAGCATCCTCTTCTGACGATGGCTAAGACTGAATGAAGGTTCCTTTAAATGACGTCATCCAAGATGGCGTCCCTTCAATTCCTACCTACATTTATTAACCCCTAATCTGCTGCCCCCAACGTTGCCACCACTATAATAAACATATTAACCCCTAAACCGCTGCACTCCCGCTTTGCAAACATTAGTTAAATATTATTAACCCCTAATCAGCTGGCCCTAACATCGACGCCACCTATCTACATTTATTAACCCCTAATCTGCCGCCCCCAATGTCACCGCCACTATATTAAAGTTATTAACCCCTAAACCTAAGTCTAACCCTAAACCTAAGACCCCCTAACTTAAATATAATTAAAAGAAATCTAAATAAAATTACTATAATTAACTAAATTATTCCTATTTCAAACTAAATACTTACCTGTAAAATAAACCCTAAGCTAGCTACAATATAACTAATAGTTACATTGTAGCTAGCTTAGGGTTTATTTTTATTTTACAGGCAAGTTTGTATTTATTTTAATAAGGTACAATAGTTATTAAATAGTTATTAATTATTTAATAACCATCTAGCTAAAATAAATACAAAAGTACCTGTAAAATAAAACCAAACCTAAGTTACAATTACACCTAACACTACACTACAATTAAATTATTTCCCTAAATTAAATACAATTAAATACAATTAAATTAAATTATCTAAAGTACAAAAACAAACACTAAATTACAGAAAATAATTTTCAAGACATCCAACGCGGAGCATCCTCTTCTGACGATGGCTAAGACTGAATGAAGGTTCCTTTAAATGACGTCATCCAAGATGGCGTCCCTTCAATTCCGATTGGCTGATAGAATTATATCAGCCAATCGGAATTAAGGTAGAAAAAATCCTATTGGCTGATGCAATCAGCTAATAGGATTGAACTTCAATCCTATTGGCTGATCCAATCAGCCAATAGTATTGAGCTCGCATTCTATTGGCTGTTCCAATCAGCCAATAGAATGCAAGCTCAATCCTATTGGCTGATTGCACCAGCCAATAGGATTTTTTCTACCTTAATTCCGATTGGCTGATAGAATTCTCTCAGCCAATTGGAATTGAAGGGACCCCTTCTTGGATGACGTCATTTAAAGGAACCTTCATTCAGTCTTAGCCGTCGTCAGAAGAGGATGCTCCACGTCGGATGTCTTGAAGATGGACCCGCTCAGCGCCGGATGGATGAAGACTTCTACCTGTCTGGAGGACCACTTCGCCCGGCTTGGATGAAGACTTCTCCCAGCTTCATTGAGGACTTCGGCCCAGTTGGATGAAGACTTCTCCCGGTAAGGTTTTTTTAAGGGGGTATTGGATGAGTTTTAGAGTAGGGTTGGTTGTGTGGGTGGTGAGTTTTAATGTTGGGGGGGATTTGTACTTTTTTTACAGGTAAAAGAGCTGATTAAGGGCTATTTGTAAGTTTAGTGTAGGGTAGGGCTTTTTTATTTTGGGGGGGGCTATTTTATTTTGTTAGGGGGATTAGATTAGGTGTAATTAGTTTATAAATCTTGTAATTTGTTTATTATTTTCTGTAATTTAGTGTTATTTTTGTACTTTAGATAATTTAATTTAATTGTATTTAATTGTATTTAATTTAGGGAAATAATTTAATTGAAGTGTAGTGTTAGGTGTAATTGTAATTTAGGTTAGGTTTTATTTTACAGGTACTTTTGTATTTATTTTAACTAGGTAGTTATTAAATAGTTAATAACTATTTAATAACTATTGTACCTAGTTAAAATAAATACAAACTTGCCTGTAAAATAAAAATAAACCCTAAGCTAAGAGTATTTTGACTAAAGGAGGAATCTTTGGCTGATTACCCAGAATGAGATTGCAACAAAAGTAACTATCTCATAGAGGCCTATTTATTAATGGTCTGTCGGACCTGATCCGGCAGTGCGGATCAGGTCCGACAGACCTCGCTGAATGCGGAGAGCAATACGCTCTCCGTATTCAGCATTGCACCAGCAGCTCTTGTGAGCTGCTGGTGCAATGCCACCCTCTGCAGATTTGCGGCCAGTTGGCCGCCAGCAGGGGGGATGTCAATCAAGCCGATCAGGTTGAATTGTGGGGATCTCTTTCCGCCTGCTCAGAGCAGGCAGACAGGGTTATGGATCAGCAGTCTTTTGACACGGGCCCTCAAGCTCCATTCGGAGCTTGATAAATGGGCCTCTGAGTCTCTGCAGCATGCTACAATACTAATAGGATCTTTAGCTGACTGCAGCAATTGAGGTTGCAACAAAAGTAAAAAAAGAAAAATTTGGATTGCCTTTGTAGAGGGTTAATTTAATTTTTTGATTTGCCCCTATAAAGGGACATGAAACCCAGTTTTTTTTTTTTTTACTAAAGGAGGAATCTTTGGCTGATTGCCCAGAATGAGATTGCAACAAAAGTATCTCATAGAGGCCTATTTATTAAAGGTCTGTCGAACCTGATCCGAGAGTGTGGATCAGGTCCGACAGACCTCGCTGAATGCGGAGAGCAATACGCTCTCCGTATTCAGCATTACACCAGTTGCCTTTGTAGAGGGTTAATTTAATTTTTTGATTTACCCATATAAAGGGACATGAAACCCAATGTTTTATTTCATGATTCAGACAGAGCATGCAAATTTAAACAGCCTTCCAATATACTTCTTTTATCTAATCTGCTTCATTCTCTTGGAAATCTCTACACTACAGCTAAAATTGTTTTATATATTCTCCGGTACTTTGGGAAAAAAATTCTCTAAAATTTCAAATACTGACAGGGTTTAAATGTTATTATTATTATTATTATTATTATTATTATTATTATTATCAGGTATTTGTAGAGCCCGAACAGATTCCACAGCACTATAAACATAGGTGGTATACAAGGTAACATTTATAGGGGGCCAAATGGGTAGAGGTCCCTGCCAAAAGTTGCACTGTTTTAATTGGCTGTATGCAGGTGATCTACAAACAGCTGGGCTCATATGCTTACAGTACATGCTAAGGGGTTCAAGGGGATAGCAATGGAGTTAGGAAAGGTTAGTGTAAGTTGTATGCCTCCCTGAATAGTACAGTCTTTAGGGAGCACTTGAAGCTTTCAAAACTAGGGGAGAGTCTTGTGGAGCAAAGCAGAGTGTTCCACAAGATGAGAGCCAGTCTGGAGGAGTCGTGTAAATGGGAATGTGAGGAGGTGACAAGAGAGGAGGAGAGTAGGAGGTCCTGGTCAGAGTGCAGGAGCCGGGAGGGAGAGTATCTGGAGACAAGGTCTGAGATGTAGGGGGGAACAGTGCAGGGTAAGAAATATGAGCCTGGCAGAAGCATTTATTATGGATTGTAAAGGAGCTAGGGAGACCAGAGAGGATGGAGTTGCAGTAATTGAGGCGGGAAAGGATGAGATCATGGATTAGAATCTTAGCTGTGTCTTGTGAAAGGAAATGTCTAATTTTAGAGATGTTTTTAAGCTGGAACCGGCAGGCTTTAGCCAAGGACTGAATGTGAGGAGTGAAAGAAAGATCTGAGTCAAGTGTGACCCCAAGACATCGAGCATGTGGGGTAGGGGTAATGATTTTTGAAGAAGGGGGAAAATAAGGAGCTCAGTTTTAGAGAGATTTAGCTTAAGGTAGTGAGAAGACATCCAAGATAAGATATGAGAAAGACAGTTAGTGACACAGGTTTGCAAGGAAGAAGATAGGTCTGGTGCAGAGAGGTAGATTTAGGTGTCATCGGCATACAAATGGTATTAAAACCCAAGGGACTTTATTAAGGAACCTAAAGATTATGTGTAGATTTAGAAGAGAAGGGGACCCAGGACAGAGCCTTGCGGTACCCAACAGAAAGTGGTAATGAGGTAGAGGATGCCCCAGAGAAGGCTACACTAAAGGTATGGTTAGACAGATATGAAGTGAACCACGAGAGCTGTGTTGCAAATGCAGAAGGATTCGAGGGTTTGGAGCAAAAGAGGGTGGTCAACAGTATCAAAGGCTGCAGACAGATCAAGGAGGATAAGCAGAGAGAAGTGGCCTTTGGATTTTGCTGTGGGAGGGTGACATGAGATGAGATGCAGATTTGCAGTAATGAGACTGTTTTTGGGATGAGGTGCAAGGGGGAGAGAGAGTCTTTAGAAATGTGTGAAGTTCATGAATACAAAAGTAAGGTGAGTTTAAGAGAGAAGGGCTAATGAGCAGTGCAGGTTGTGAGGGGGAAGGAGTAATTGAGTAAAGTTTGTTATAGAGACAAAAGGTGGAAAAAAGGAATATAAAGATATTGAGCATTTTTCAAAATAGTCAGTGGATAAAACACAGAATTACAATAGAACTTGTCTTGTCCCTTGTCCAATCCTTGTTCAATATTTGTATAACTATTTTGCCCAATTCTTAGTGCCTCACTTATAGATGTTCACGTAATTCTTGTATAATTATTTTGCCAAATTCATAGTGCCTCACTTATAGATGTTCACTTAATTCTTGTATAATTATTTTGCCCAATTCATAGTGCCTCACTTATAAATGTTCACTTAAGGGATGTGAACAGATGATGTTACAATACTGCAATGCTCACCCCAGCAATGCTTTCCCCATAGCAGTGTTAAATTTATTGGCCAGAGCATTCAGCTGATTGCAATAAATTAGATAATGACATGATCAAAGACAGTCAAAGGCCAATTGGGAAAATTTGATTCAGGGTGAGATAAGTTGAGAAAACATACAATATAATTTGGAGGAGGCTGGGGTTATACCATTAGTGAAAATATACATTTAGGAAGTATCACAAGTATTGACAAGGTTTGAACATCACATAGATAAAGACAACATATCAGCAGAGTAAATACATAACATTTCACATACTACAGACAGATACCAAAAGAGAGACTTAAGAGTACAATTCACACAGAAAACAGTGATTTTTGCAGGGGTTTAATGCAGGACTCATTTCATATAAAAGCAGAAGAGAGAGAGAGTAGGTTAATTGGCTATAGTTAGCATTCCTTAGCAGTTCGTTAGTTAATAAGCAGCAGTGTGGTGAGTATTGAGTATAATTCTTGTATAATTATTTTGCCCAATTCTTAGTGCCTCACTTATAGATGTTCACATAAGGGATGTGAACAGATGATGTTACAATACTGTAATGCTAACCCCAGCAATGTTCTATAATATAATGTGTATGCTCTAGCCAACATTTTGACTTTACTATGTGCTTTACATTAATGTTAAAGGAAAAGTAAAGTTAAAATGTTAGGGCATGCAATTTTAAACAACTTTTCTTTCAACCTCATTTATGAAATTTTCTTCATTCTATTGGTATCCTTTATTGAAAAGCATATCTAGGTGGGCTCAGAAACAGTAATTCACTACTGCTGATTGGTGGCTGCACAAATATGCCTCTTATCAGTAACTCCACTGATGTGTTCAGCTAGCTCCTAATAGTTCATTGCTGTTCCTTCAATAAACAATACCGTAAGAATGAAGCAAATTTAATGATAATATAATAATAAATGTCATTTTAAGGTGTTCAGTTTCGCAAATTAAATCTAAAAAAGGATCTTCTGTATGTCATTCACATGAAAGAGAATCATTTTTGCTGACTAACAGATCTGGAAAGATATGGTGAAATGCGTTGCAGACCTCTTTAGTAGCCACATTTTAAACCACATGGTGCAACTTGATGACATGTTAGAGAATTAAAGCTACAAGGCATGGAAACAATTTTCATTTTTAGTACATTTATCTATTTAGATAAACACACAAAACCACAAGGTTTCCTGTTCTATACCACAACAATGGCATATGACTGCTTAAGAAGCTTAGCAATTCTGTGTGTACATTCTTTTGACTTTAGTGCATACAAATTAAATGTGTTGCATTACCTCTGTGAACTGTTGGGGAGACTCATGTTTTACCATAAAGAAAATAAAAAAGATTGTATTGTCTGCTGGAGAATGTTTTGAATGTGATTTTAGACTTAATTCATAGCTCATTTATTTGACATACGTTTTATGAGACAGTAAACCTACACATTTGCCAAATAATACCTCCACAAATCCACATCACTAGTTATATCTCGGCTGTGATATTATAAGTTGCAGCTGTAGAAAAATTATCCATTTCCAACATATCACAAGTGATTACTTTGAAAAAAATAAGTAAAAAAAAATGTTTTACATGGGATAAGAAAATAAAAAGCTTTACAATTTGTTATGCAATCTTTGTACAAAAAACACATCAATAACAAAACCACCACAGTACTCTCCAAAGGGTTCCACTTAACATTTGCCCATAGCATTGGATGTTTGTGGTATTTTATGTGAAGCTTTATTCCCATGTTAACACTGATTATATTAAAGGACATCTGATTTTTATATCTGAATTATTTATTTATAAGCTAATTATTGCATTTGTATCCCATTTATTATTTATATACTTTTTTTAAGTTGTATCAAAACAGTGTAAAACCTTCTACCTTGTTATTTTCTTGGTTGTTTACTACTTCCTGACTATACCAGCTGAGTTACAAACATCAAAAGCACATTTATGTTGATGACCCTTTATGGGACGTTGTACTTAAAATCTTTATGCCAGAAGAAAAAGAAAAATGTAACTTTGCTGGACAAAACTCTAGCCAACCCCCTCCCACGTTTATTGTTAAGTATTAAAATTATGAATGGATATAGCCTCAAGTAATAAAAGAGACATAATATATCAAAATATGAAATTAGAGAACAAAACAAAGTGTCCTTTTAAAGGCTTAAATCACAAAATCCACAAGACTCTGCAAAAACAAAAGAAGAAAACATAAAATAATTTTAAAAGTAAAAAAAATAATAATTCTATCATCCGTATAAAAGAGCAGTATTTATGCATGCTTTAATTGAAATTTAAACTAGTACTTTCAGTGACATGGTTAATTAATCCCAACCACTGTCACCAGTTTGCAACACAAAGGATTAATTAAACCTGCCCATGAGGGCTAATTTACAACAGGTAGGGTTAACTATCTACCTCTGCTAACAGCTTCTCATAGACAGAGCTGCTCGCCAAGCTGTGGCAACAGAGAGAGTGTGGGCATGAAGGGGTTAACAGCACAATGTCTCCACCTGCCTTATCCCCAAGGGGCCGAAATATCATTGTGCGGGAGGACATGATCCGCTGCAGCGGATTTTGTCTGCCGCACATTGATAAATGCCAACAGCATAAACTTTCATACACATTTATCATTGCACAAGCATTTCTAGTAAAATGCTTGTGCAATGTCACCCCTGCAGATTCGCAGCCAATTGCCCACTAGCAGGGGGTGTCAATCATCCCGATCGTATTTGATCGGGATGATTGATGTCCGATTGATGTCCGCTGCCTGATGTCCGCTGACGGACGAGTTAAGGAGCAGCGGTCTTACCACCGCTGCTTCTTAACTCCTGTTTCCAGTGATTTTGAAGCTATGGTGGTAGATTGCAGCATGCACTGCTTGTTAAATCTACCCAAAAATCCTTACCACGACCTTTGTGAAGTTGGCACCCCATGTTTGTAAAAACTGAATTAAAATATACCATTCGTTTGTGCTGCGTTTGTGCTGCAAAAATGAACGTTTGTGCCGTTTTGGTTTAGGAGATATTGCGCATTATTTTGTTATGAAACTCCGCCCACTTTGCACCCCGTGTTATTCAATTTTTAAAAACAAATATAGTATTTGTTTGTGCTGTGTTTGTGCTGATTTGTGCCGCCAAAAACGAATGTTTGTGTCGGTTTGGTTTCAGAGATATTGTGCATTATATTTGTTGAAACCCCGCCCACTTTGCACCCCACGTTATTCAATTTTAAAAACAAATATACCACTTGTTTGTGCTGCGTTTGTGCTTGTTTGTGCTGCAACAATGAACGTTTGTGCTAGTTTCGTTTTGGAAATATTGTGCATTATATTTGCTGAAACTCCGCCCACTTTGCACCCCATGTTATTCAATTTTAAAAAGAAATATACCATTTGTTTGTGCTGCGTTTGTACTGATTTGTTCCGCAAAAACGAACGTTTGTGCCGGTTTGGTTTCGGAGATATTGTGCATTATATTTGTTGAAACCCTGCCCACTTTGCACCCCATGTTATTCAATTTTAAAAATAAATATACCATTTGTTTGTGCTGCATTTGTGCTGATTTGTGCTGCAAAATGAATGTTTGTGCCGGTTTGGTTTAGGAGATATTGCGCATTATTTTTTGCGAAACCCTCCCACTTTGCACCCCATGTTATGCAATTTTAAAAACAAATATACCATTTGTTTATGCTGATTTGTGCTGCAAAAATGAACGTTTGTGCTGGTTTGGTTTTGGAGATATTACGCATTATATTTGCTGAAACTCCACCCACTTTGCACCCCATTTTATGCAATTTTAAAAACAAATATACATGTAAATTGACCATACCGCAGGTGGAGAGGTTCACAAGTAGTGAACCTGTCTGCCTTCAGTCACCACTTGTGATGTTTCATCTCAGGGACAAATTTATCATTTGCGTATGTGAACCTTCTCCACATAGCTGAAAAAGCTGCAAATGCCGCTTGATAAATGTATCCCACTGTGTGGCCACTACAGGAAAAATTATGTCATACTATTTCTCATCACTAGATTACCATTCCATAGACAGCGAACATCACCCCCCCCCCCCAATTTAAGTGTCTGGCATTTCCCAAGTTGTACCTTGCCTCTTACTACTACATAGGGATATTTGGATTAATTGGATAACTGCTTTTTCCAGCACCTAAAATAGTTGTTTATGGATAACTATTATGATTTCTGGAAAAGTTCTGGGCATACTTAATGTAGCTATTTTCAGTGACTCCAACTTTGTGCTCTCGTTATTTATTTTGTCTCCTTTTGTTAATATAATTATAAAAATTGTGGGATTTCTAGTGCCTGATAGAAGTGGAGGTACAGATTCCAGACTAAAGACTTCTATTTTCCAAACAGTCATTGGTTGCATACCCTAGGAACATATTGATGGTGCCACTTGTTTTATGGATTAATAATTTCTTAGAGTAAATCATTCTATCTAGCATTTGTTCCTTTACACCAGACTGGTTACATTTTTTATAGTGGATAATGCAGATCATTAAAATTTTATTTAAGGGAGTATGAATAAAGAAATTATATTTTAACTAAAACAAAAATTCACAAAAGGGATACCGGAACGTTTCCTGGTGGGCCGCTGTGGCCTTGTGTGCATGCATAGCTCATTTCCTTAAAGCTGCTTTCCTCCTGATGAGGGTGGGGCCTGTAGTGCAGAAAAAAGGCCCTAGGCAGGGCTTTGGCCGGTCTTTAAATATTTTTAGGGCTGGCCTGATTTCCCAGTCCGGCCCTGCATAAAAGAGATGTGGATATTATACATTTCATTTGTAACAAAAAAACTAAAAACCTTCAAAGCACTAACTTGGTCCCTTTGTCAGGTAGTTTGATTTACAAATGATGATTATACAAATTTACATACAATGTACAGAATGAGAGAAATATAAGAAAGTATACATCTTATATAGCTATCATATCTATCATTCTGTATACTGTATATAAGTACCAGTCGTAACAACTTAGGCCTAGTTTACATTGAGGTGGTAAAGTTTGGAAACTGTTGGTAAAAACATTTATCTCCGTTAAAGTCTATGGATAATTTTTATGTTATCACCAGTTTCCAAACTTTACTACCTCAATGGAAACTAGGCCTTATTTTGTGTATCTAGTGATGTTGCCAGTTAACACAGAAAGAAATATACTAATTGTATTCTCCTCCTTCTCATTTATATTTACGTGTGGATTGTTTTCTGATATACATTTCTAATGTAAATAGTTTTACTAATAAATAAATTATTATCTATCTAAAATAGAATTAACAAAAGTTGTGAAAATATCATTTATTTTTACGTTTAAAGGGCCACTAAACCCAAAATCTTTCTTTCATGATTAAGATAGAACGTACAAATTTAAACAACATTACAATTTACTTCTATTATTTATTTTGCTTCATTTTTTAGATATCCTTATTTGAAGAAAAAGCAATGCACATGGGTGAGCCAATCACACGAGGCTTCTATGTGCAGCAACCAATCAGCAGCTACTGAGCATATCTAGATATGCTTTCCAGCAACGAATATCAAGAGAATAAAACAAATTAGACAATAGAAATAAATTAGAAAGATGTTTAAAATGGCATTCTCTTTCTAAATCATGAAAGAAAAAATGTGGGTTTCATGTCCTTTTAAATATCTTTTTTTGAACATAAAAAACTTTATACATTTCATGAAGTATGTTTCTTCCTCATGTTTCAACTATTTCTGAGATGTTTTAGTGATTATAATGTATAAAAACTACACTTGGTATAAGATTTGTTAAATGTAACATGGTTGCAAATTTCTAAGCTTGGGCTATCACATGAGAAGATGTTATGAAAATTGGAATTTGCATTTTATAGTGTGGTTTTACTAATCCAATTTGATTAGACCTCAAATAATGTCACCTTCAAGAAATTTACATAATCTTAATGTGATGGTAAACTTTAAATAATCAAATGCCACAAATGTAGTATATGTGTATTTTTTTTTTAGAATCCATCTGTGAAAGGGTTAAAGGGACAGTCAACACCAGAATTGTTGTTGTTTAAAAAGAAAGATAATCCCTTTATTACCCATTTGCCAGTTTTGCATAACCAACACTGTTATAGAAATACACTTTTTACCTCTGTGATTATCTTGTATCCAAGCCTCTGCAAACTGCCCCCTTATTTCAGTTCTTTTGACAGACTTGCATTTTAACCAATCAGTGCTCACTCCAGGGTAACTTCACGTGCATGAGCTCAATGTTTTCTATATGAAACAAATGAACTAATGCACTCTAGTGGTCAAAATGCATTCAGATTAGAGGCAGTCTTCAAGGTCTAAGAAATTAGCATATGAACCTCCTAGAATTATCTTCCAACTAAGAATACCAAGAGAACAAAGCAAAATTGGTGATAAAAGTAAATTGGATAGTTGTTTAAAATTACATTCCCTATATAAATCATGATTTATATATTTTTACTTGACTGTCCCTTTAAATTAGTTCATATAATAAGGCTTCTATTACAATGTTATGCCGGCCCACACGGATGATCTCTTTTTTTTTATTAATGACAAATCCAGTGAACATCCAATCAACATGTGTGTCATTTGACAATCTTGAAATCCAGCCCCTTTAAAGCCCTTAGGCCTAGATTTGGAGTTTGGCGTTAGCCGTGAAAACCAGCGTTAGAGGCTCCTAACGCTGGTTTTAGGCTACCTCCGGTATTTGGAGTCCCTCAAAATAGGGTCTAACGCTCACTTTTCAGCCGCGACTTTTCCATACCGCAGATCCCCTTACGTCAATTGCGTATCCTATCTTTTCAATGGGATCTTTCTAACTCCGTTATTTAGAGTCGTGTCTGAAGTGAGCTTTAGACATCTAACGACAAAACTCCAGCCGCAGGAAAAAAGTCAGTAGTTAAGAGCTTTATGGGCTAACGCCGGTTTATAAAGCTCTTAACTACTGTGCTCTAAAGTACACTAACACCCATAAACTACCTATGTACCCCTAAACCGAGGTCCCCCCACATCGCCGCCACTCGATTACATTTTTTTAACCCCTAATCTGCCGACCGCCTCCTACGTTATACTTATGTACCCCTAATCTGCTGCCCCTAACACCGCCGACCCCTATATTATATTTATTAACCCCTAACCTGCCCCCCACAACGTCGCAGCCAGCTACCTACAATAATTAACCCCTAATCTGCCGACCGCAAAGCGCCGCCACCTACGTTATACTTATGTACCCCTAATCTGCTGCCCCTAACACCGCCGACCCCTATATTATATTTATTAACCCCTAATCTGCCCCCCTCAATGTCGCCTTCACCTGCCTACACTTATTAACCCCTAATCTGCTGACCGGACCGCACCGCTATTATTATAAAGTTATTAACCCCTAATCCGCCTCACTAACCCTATAATAAATAGTATTAACCCCTAATCTGCCCTCCCTTACATCGCTGACACCTAACTTCAAACATTAACCCCTAATCTGCTGACTGGAGCTCACCGCTATTCTAATAAATGTATTAACCCCTAAAGCTAAGTCTAACCCTAACACTAACACCCCCCTAAGTTAAATATAATTTAAATCTAACAAAATTAATTAACTCTTATTAAATAAATTATTCCTATTTAAAGCTAAATACTTACCTGTAAAATAAATCCTAATATAGCTACAATATAAATTATAATTATATTATAGCTATTTTAGGATTAATATTTATTTTACAGGTAACTTTGTATTTATTTTAACCAGGTACAATAGCTATTAAATAGTTAAGAACTATTTAATAGCTAAAATTGTTAAAATAATTACAAAATTACCTGTAAAATAAATCCTAACCTAAGTTACAATTAAACCTAACACTACACTATCAATAAATTAATTAAATAAACTACCTACAATTACCTACAATTAACCTAACACTACACTATCAATAATTTAATTAAATACAATTCCTACAAATAACTACAATGAAATAAACTAACTAAAGTACAAAAAATAAAAAAGAACTAAGTTACAAAAAATAAAAAAATATTTACAAACATAAGAAAAATATTACAACAATTTTAAACTAATTACACCTACTCTAAGCCCCCTAATAAAATAACAAAGACCCCCAAAATAAAAAATGCCCTACCCTATTCTAAATTACAAAACTTCAAAGCTCTTTTACCTTACCAGCCCTGAACAGGGCCCTTTGCGGGGCATGCCCCAAAGAATTCAGCTCTTTTGCCTGTAAAAAAATAAACATACAATACCCCCCCCAACATTACAACCCACCACCCACATACCCCTAATCTAACCCAAACCCCCCTTAAATAAACCTAACACTAAGCCCCTGAAGATCTTCCTACCTTATCTTCACCATACCAGGTTCACCGATCCGTCCTGAAGAGCTCCTCCGATGTCCTGATCCAAGCCCAAGCGGGGGGCTGAAGAGGTCCATGATCCGGCTGAAGTCTTCATCCAAGCGGGAGCTGAAGAGGTCCATGATCCGTATGAAGTCTTCATCCAAGCGGGAGCTGAAGAAGTCCATGATCCGGATGAAGTCTTCTATCAACGGCATCTTCAATCTTCTTTCTTCCGGATCCATCTTGCAGACCTCCGACGCGGAACATCCTCTTCTCCCGACGCCTACTAGCCAAATGACGGTTCCTTTAAGGGACGTCATCCAAGATGGCGTCCCTCGAATTCCGATTGGCTGATAGGATTCTATCAGCCAATCGGAATTAAGGTAGGAATATTCTGATTGGCTGATGGAATCAGCCAATCAGAATCAAGTTCAATCCGATTGGCTGATCCAATCAGCCAATCAGATTGAGCTCGCATTCTATTGGCTGATCGGAACAGCCAATAGAATGCAAGCTCAATCTGATTGGCTGATTGGATCAGCCAATCGGATTGAACTTGATTCTGATTGGCTGATTCCATCAGCCAATCAGAATATTCCTACCTTAATTCCGATTGGCTGATAGAATCCTATCAGCCAATCAGAATTCGAGGGACGCCATCTTGGATAACGTCATTTAAAGGAACCGTCATTCGTCGTTCAGTCATCGGCCAGGATGGATGTTCCGCGTCTGAGGTCTTCAGGATCCTGCCGCTCCGCTCCGGATGGATGACCATAGAAGATCCCGCTTGGATGAAGACTTCAATCAGATGGAAGACCTCTTCTGCCCCGCTTGGATGAAGACTTCAGCCAGATCATGGACCTCTTCAGCCCCCCGCTTGGGCTTGGATCAGGACATCGGAGGAGCTCTTCTGGACAGATCGGTGAACCCGGTGAGGTGAAGACAAGGTAGGAAGATCTTCAGGGGCTTAGTGTTAGGTTTATTTAAGGGGGGTTTGGGTTAGATTAGGGGTATGTGGGTGGTGGGTTGTAATGTTGGGGGGCTTGGGTATTGTATGTTTTTTTTTTCAGGCAAAAGAGCTGAACTTCTTGGGGCATGCCCCGCAAAGGGCCCTGTTCAGGGCTGGTAAGGTAAAAGAGCTTTGAACTTTAGTAATTTAGAATAGGGTAGGACATTTTTTTTATTTTGGGGGGCTTTGTTATTTTATTAGGGGTCTTAGAGTAGGTGTAATTAGTTTAAAATTGTTGTAATATTTTTCTTATGTTTGTAAATATTTTTTTATTTTTTGTAACTTAGTTCTTTTTTATTTTTGTACTTTAGCTAGTTTATTTAATTGTATTTATTTGTAGGAATTGTATTTAATTAATTTATTGATAGTGTAGTGTTAGGTTAATTGTAGGTAGTTTATTTAATTAATTTATTGATAGTGTAGTGTTAGGTTTAATTGTAACTTAGGTTAGGATTTATTTTATAGGTAATTTTGTAATTATTTTAACTATTTTAGCTATTAAATAGTTCTTAACTATTTAATAGCTATTGTACCTGGTTAAAATAAATACAAAGTTACCTGTAAAATAAATATTAATCCTAAAATAGCTATAATATAATTATAATTTATATTGTAGCTATATTAGGATTTATTTTACAGGTAAGTATTTAGCTTTAAATAGGAATAATTTATTTAATAAGAGTTAATTTATTTCGTTAGATTTAAATTATATTTAACTTAGGGGGGTGTTAGTGTTAGGGTTAGACTTAGCTTTAGGGGTTAATACATTTATTAGAATAGCGGTGAGCTCCAGTCGGCAGATTAGGGGTTAATGATTGAAGTTAGGTGTCGGCGATGTTAGGGAGGGCAGATTAGGGGTTAATACTATTTATTATAGGGTTAGTGAGGCGGATTAGGGGTTAATAACTTTATAATAATAGCGGTGCGGTCCGGTCAGCAGATTAGGGGTTAATAAGTGTAGGCAGGTGGAGGCGACGTTGTGGGGGGCAGATTAGGGGTTAATAAATATAATATAGGGGTCGGCGATGTTAGGGCAGCATATTAGGGGTACATAGGGATAATGTAAGTAGCGGCGGTTTACGGAGCGGCAGATTAGGGGTTAATAATAATATGCAGGGGTTAGCGATAGCGGGAGTGGCAGATTAGGGGTTAATAAGTGTAAGGTTAGGGGTGTTTAGACTCGGGGTGCATGTTAGAGTGTTAGGTGCAGACGTAGGAAGTGTTTCCGCATAGCAAACAATGGGGCTGCGTTAGGAGCTGAACGCGGCTTTTTTGCAGGTGTTAGGTTTTTTTTCAGCTCAAACAGCTCCATTGTTTCCTATGGGGGAATCGTGCACGAGCACGTTTTTTAGGCTGGCCGCTTGCGTAAGCAACTCTGGTATCGAGAGTTGAAGCTGCGTTAAATATGCTCTACGCTCCTTTTTTGGAGCCTAACGCAGCCTTTATGTGGACTCTCAATACCAGAGTTATTTTTATGGTGCGGCCAGAAAAAAGCCGGCGTTAGCTACGTGGGTCGTTACCGACAAAACTCCAAATCTAGGCCTAAGATAGCTACAATATAACTAATAGTTACATTGTAGCTATTTTATGATTTATTTTTATTTTACAGGCAACTTTGTATTTATTTTAACTAGGTACAATAGTTATTAAATAGCTATTTAATAACTACCTAGCTAAAAGAAATACAAATTTACCTATAAAATAAATCCTAACCTAAGTAACAATTAAACCTAACACTACACTATCATTAAATTAATTAAATAAATTAGCTACAAATACCTACAATTAAATACAATTAAATAAACTAAACTAAATTACAAAAACAAACATTTAATTACAGAAAATAAAAAAGAATTACAAGAATTTTTAACTAATTACACCTAATCTAAGCCCCCTAATAAAATAAAAAACCTCCAAAATAATAAAAGTCCCTACCCTATTCTACATTATAAAGTAATCAGCTCTTTTACCAGCCCTTAAAAGGGCTTTTTTTGCGGGGCATTGCCCCAAAGTAATCAGCTCTTTTACCTGTAAAAAAAAATACAACCCCCCCAACATTAAAACCCACCACCCACATACCCCTACTCTAACCCACCCAAACCCCCCTTAAATAAACCTAACACTAACCCCCTGAAGATCTCCCTACCTTGAGTCGTCTTCACCCAGCCGGGCCGAAGTCTTCATCCGATGGGGCAGAAGAGGACATCCAGACCGGCAGAAGTCTTCATCCTATCCGGGCAGAAGAGGACATCCGGACCGGCAGACATCTTCATCCAAGCGGCATCTTCTATCTTCATCCATCCGACGAGGAGCGGCTCCATCTTCAAGACCTCCGGCGTGGAGCATCCTTTCTGGCCGACGGACTAACGACGAATGACGGTTCCTTTAAATGACGTCATCCAAGATGGCGTCCCTTGAACTCTGATTGGCTGATAGGATTTTAACAGCCAATCGGAATTAAGGTAGTTAAAATCTGATTGGCTGATTCAATCAGCCAATCAAATGGAAGTTCAATCCGACTGGCTGGTTGGATCAGCCAATCAGATTGAACTTCAATCTGATTGGCTGATTCAATCAGCCAATCAGATTTTTCCTACCTTAATTCCGATTGGCTGATAAAATCCTATCAGCCAATCGGAATTCAAGGGACGCCATCTTGGATAACGTCATTTAAAGGAACCGTAATTCGTCGTTAGTCCATCGGCCAGGAAGGATGCTCCACGCCGGAGGTCTTGAAGATGAAGCCGCTCCTCTTCGGATGGATGAAGATAGAAGATGCCGGTTGGATGAAGATGTCTGCCGGTCCGGATGTCCTCTTCTGCCCGGATAGGATGAAGACTTCTGCCGGTCTGAATGTCCTCTTCTACCCCATCAGATGAAGACTTCGGCCCGGCTGGGTGAAGACGACTCAAGGTAGGGAGATCTTCAGGGGGTTAGTGTTAGGTTTATTTAAGGGGGGTTTGGGTGGGTTAGAGTAGGGGTATGTGGGTGGTGGGTTTTAATGTTGGGGGGGTTGTATTTTTTTTCACAGGTAAAAGAGCTGATTACTTTGGGACAATGCCCCACAAAAAGCCCTTTTAAGGGCTTGTAAAAGAGCTGATTACTTTGTAATGTAGAATAGGGTAGGGACTTTTATTATTTTGGAGGTTTTTTATTTTATTAGGGGGCTTAGATTAGGTGTAATTAGTTAAAAATTCTTGTAATTCTTTTTTATTTTCTGTAATTAAATGTTTGTTTTTGTAATTTAGTTTAGTTTATTTAATTGTATTTAATTGTAGGTATTTGTAGCTAATTTATTTAATTAATTTAATGATAGTGTAGTGTTAGGTTTAATTGTAACTTACCAACACCAAGTTGCAACTAGGACAAGTGCTTTTGGAGCCTGGCTCCTACAGTGTACTAGCCACTGTTAAGTGCTAGCCTGCTCTTTTGCACTGGTTACAATACAGTGCCACACCATCTGGTAAGCATAAAATCTTCTTTTATCTGTACCTGCATTCCAGACGATATTACGCTATTGTGGCGCCCTCTCTCTATTCTTCTTCAACAGTTGTTCCACACTCTCTGGGATCAAGAGGAGCTGCCTGATTTATTATTCCATTCAAGAGGACATTTCCATTCCCCATTTACCACCAGCATATGGACAGTAAACAGGACTTATACGGTAGACTTGATCTACTATATTATTAGTATAATATTTGGTTTTAAATTGTATATTGTTTTCTTTTTAAATATCAGCGCTCTTTTATATCCCTCTATTGGGATATTTTTACTTGTTTTAATTGTAACTTAGGTTAGGATTTATTTTACAGGTAAATTTGTATTTCTTTTAGCTAGGTAGTTATTAAATAGTTAATAACTATTTAATAACTATTGTACCTAGTTAAAATAAATACGTTACCTGTAAAATAAAAATAAATCCTAAAATAGCTACAATGTAATTATTAATTACATTGTAGCTATCTTAGGGTTTATTTTACAGGTAAGTATTTAGTTTTAAATAGGAATAATTTATTTAATTTTAGTGTAGTGTTAGGTGTAATTGTAACTTAGGTTAGTTTTTATTTTACATGTAAATTTGTCTTTATTTTAACTAGGTAGCTATTAAATAGTTAATAACTATTTAATAACTATTGTACCTAGTTAAAATAAATACAAAGTTGCCTGTAAAATAAATATAAATCCTAAAATAGCTACAATGTAACTATTAGTTATATTGTAGCTATATTAGGGTTTATTTTATAGGTGAGTATTTAGTTTTACATAGGATTAATTTAGTTAATAAGAGTAATATTATTTAGATTTATTTAATTAATATTTAAGTTAGGGGGGTGTTAGGGTTAGTGTTAGACTTAGGTTTAGGGGTTAATAATTTTATTATAGTGGTGATGGTGTAGGGGGGGCAGGATAGGGGTTAATAAATTTATTATAGGTGGCAGCGGTATGGGGGGCAGGATAGGTGTTAATAGGTATTATGTAGGTGGCGGTGAGGTCTGGGAGCGGCGGTTTAGGGGTTAACATATTTATTATAGTTGCGGCGGAGTCCGGGAGCGGCAGTTTAGGGGTTAAACAATTTACTTAGTTGCGACGGGGTCCGGGATCGGCAGGATAGAGGTTAATAAGTTTATGTAGGTGGCGGCGGTATAGGGGGCGTCAGATTAGGGGTTAATAGGTATAATGTAGGTGGCGGCGGGGTCCGGGGGCGGCGGTTTAGGGGTTAATATATTTATTATAGTTGCGGCAGGGTCTAGGAGCAGCGGTTTAGGGGTTAATAACTTTATTTAGTTGCGGGGCGGCTCCGGGGGCGCCGGTATAGGGGTTAGAACAGTATAGTATAGTGTGAGTGCTTAGTGACAGGGGTATCAATAAAGCTGTAAAAAAGCCGAAGAGCAGCGAGATTGATGAGTGATAACTATCACAGTCCGCTGCTCATCGCCCCGTACTTGGTGCGCGGCTTTTTGACAGATTTATTGATAACTTCGGTGAGCGTATTCAGGTCCGCGGCAGCGATGTGAGGTGAGCTTAGGCGAGCGTATTGGGCCGGCGAATGCAGGTAAGTAGATGGCGTCATAACTAGAGACCATAGCATTAAGTTGTGCCTCGACTTCCAAGCTATGTACGTGTGGGACTTGCGCTAAGTCTATCTGTGAAGTCTGAGAGGGAAATCGGGAGTTGGATGCCTGGCGCCACATGATGCCCGGTACTTATTAAGTGAAGAGGTAGGAGGACGGGGGTCTGGGGCAGGCATAACACAGAAGCCATAAAAACCGGTACGCCCATGGCTGCACATGTGACATGACAGTGAGTGACACAGAGGCCAATGGCAGCAGTGTGGCACTCAGCTAATCTGGCAAGTAAAGTGGCAATTGGCTGAAGTGTTGTATTTGTAGGCTCCCTACAGATAATGCATATGTATCACTCCCTATGATATACTATTTAGGGGAGGACTGGGCTTGGTTCTTCTTTACTCCTTTGGGAAATGCAAATAGGCACCTGGAACCTGCAGATGTACTTGAAGAAAAAAAAAGACTTCTTCCATGTTCACACAATGCCTACATATGAACACCAACCTTCAAATGTATCTACTGGTCCATAAGCTTAGTGTTAATTTGAGTGCCATAGATACCTCATGCTAATGTTGTTACTAGAATTTTGTACATCATTTACAGCTGTGCAGCCAAAATTGTCTTTTAAAGGGACAGTCAAGTCCAGAAAAGCCTTTCATGTTTCAAATAAAGCATGTCATTTTAAACAACTTTCTAATTTACTTTTATCACCAATTTTGTTTTTTTTCTCTTGGTATTCTTATTATTATCGGTTATTATCGGTCATTTGTAGAGCGCCAACAGATTCCGCAGCGCTATTAACAAAGGCGGAGTACAAAAAAAACATTTATAGGGATCAAATTTGTAGAGGGCCCTGCCAAGAGTTGCACTGTTGTATTCTTAGTTGAAAGCTAAACCTACGAAGGCTCATATGATAATTTCTAAGCCCTTGAAGGCCACCTCTTATCACATGCTTTTTTATTTGCTTTTCACAACAGGGGAGAGCTAGTTCATATAAAACAATTAGATAACATAGTGATCACAGCCGTGGATTGTGGCAGACACTGCACTAATTGGCTAAAATGAAAGTCAATAGATAATAAATAGAATGTGATGTGATCAGAAGATGCTTAGATACAAGTTAATCACAGAGGTAAAAAGTATATTAATAAAACAGTGTGGTTATGCAAAACTGGGGAATGGGTAATAAAGGGATTATCTATCTTTTTAAAAAATTCTGGTGTTGACCGTCCCTTTAACCTCTTGCCTGGCAGATGTTTGCAACAAATTCCTATGTCTTTTTGACAGCCAATGAGATGAACATTAAAAGCAGGCACTTTTAAACCTAGCTCTGCACTCCACTACAGTTATTATGTGTTCTGGCATTATCTATCTATCTATCTATCTATCTATCTATCATCGATAGATGGTTAGATATAGGTAGATATATTCTGTTATACGTAACTACCACTGCAGAGCTACTGCTGTTTGATTTTTCATGCAGATTTTCAGATTAACAGTCAGTAATTTCATGTGGCAATTATAGATGAAATAGTTATCTGTAGGTTTTTTATCACATCTCTGTAATACTTTGTCATAAAGCAGCAATCGGATGATATATAATCGGGGGGGGGGGGGGGTGACAAAATGTATCTTTGCCTGGGTATCCAAAAATCCTAGCACTGGCCCTGCTGCTAACAGATTTCTTTGTTGGCTTATGGATAAAGGAATGACTGTAATAGCACATAGCTCCTTCAGTGCTTGTGGGAGGGATCATGGGCACACACTTAACTATTACCTGCTGTACTGGGAAGAGAGAGATCATTAGGCACATCTCTTATCAAGTGTGTGGCAGAGACAGGATGCAACTTGACTAGTGCAGCAGATAGGGGGGGGGGCAGCACTTTTTTGTGGCTATATTTGTAATAATATTTTGCCCAAACAGCTTAGTTTAGGGATAGCTCTGAAACTTTCTTTTATTCATCTAGCTATTGCATTTAGTTCTGTTGGCTTTCAGCACTTAGTATTGTGTTTGGGAAGTATTGTTTCAAGAAATCTGTGTTTGGGGCGGTTTATGTATATTGCAGATAGATGTGTGTATGTTTATCTTTGTGTATGTGTGCATGTACAGTATGTCTCTGACTGTGTATGTGTGTGTACATTTATTTTGGAAATGCCATATAAAAATTCACAAAAAAATATTATATCCATAAAAGGCTTCGAACCCTAGGGGGGATAGGGGAGCAGCAGAACTGTGAGTGCCCAAGGCAGCACAAAACCTAAATATGCCACTGGTGCTAGGGATGGGAGGTATCATAGTGCACAGCATATTCCTAGATTGAAAAGAAAGAATAACAGTTGCAGACACTCAGAAGGCTGGCTAATTCAGGCGCGAGAGATGCACTGGTTTCAGCGTGTGCTGCTCTGTTAGCCATGCACAGTGCACTCCTTTATTCTTGGAGTCGATGTATGGAGCAAGCGGATCACATACCCGCACAAACATCACGTTTATCTTTTTTTTTTCTACATATAAAATTACACCACAAATATAAAACCTAGTGAAAACCCCCCACTATATTTAAAATATAACAATTTGCATAGAGTGATAAAGTTAAGGAAACTGTTTACAGTCAAGCAAGGAAGAATAAATCCAAAGAACTGGGTGGCAGATGACTGGTGGTTTATTGAAGTAACACAAAAACTTTCAAAACATAATCAGAATTTGTAAAATCACTGCTAGAGCTTAATTTAAATGTATTGAAATATAAATGAAGAGTCCAAAGCTTAAATGCTATAATACTGAAAAGACCCAATCTAAAGTGTAAAGTAATATAAAATACAAAACACACAGTGTAAGTGTATCTTATCACAGAGCTTAAAGATCTACTTCTCCATCATTATCCAACTTGGCAATTACGATTATATAATAAAATAAATTAAATTGAATATAAAGTGGACACCTGACCATCACACCTATATGAGCTTGTTGAACAAGCCATTCTAAAAACATGTGCATTTATATGGAGTTGGCCCCCATTTGTGACTATAACAGCTGCCACACTTCTGGGAAGGCTTCAAACAAGATTTTTGGAGTGTGTCTGGGGGAAATTTGTGCTTGTTCAGCCAAAAAAGCATTTGTGATGTCTGACACTGATGTTGGAAAAGTAGGCTTGCAATCATCAATCATATTCATCCCAAAGGTATCAAAGTGGTTGAGGTGAGGGCTTGGTGCAGGCCACTCAAGCTCCTATGCACTAATATAATTAAACCATATCTTCATGAACCTTGTAGCAACACAGAGGGAAAGTGTTTTCACCAAACTGTTGCTACATAGGTTGCTGTCATGATAAACTCATGAGGAGTAGTTAATACCTGGACTGGCCACCCAGCAGAGGTGGTGGTATTTCCCAGCAATGTCAGGGTTGACTTGATCTGTTTGTCTCCAAGCTTGCATTGCTCTAAACGCCCCTTCCTCTTGGTACTGTTATATAAGGAATTCCAAAAAGTGGTCATAATTAACAAGATGGGCTCTTATTTTGACAAGACAAAGGTAGATTCGGGGATATAACTGAATGTACAGCAACATTATATCAGATCTTCTGGGGGACCACATGCGAGAAACATTTCAAAGTAGTTCCCACAAGCTTACTAAACACTTATAAGAGATATTTGTGAAAGATTAGGTTTGTTAATGTCCCAGTTTATTTTTTAATAACTGTATATCTGCATTTATTTAGTTTCTTGTATGCTTTCTGTTTTGTAATTTGGCAGTGTGTAATATGCATTTTTCTTTTGTTATTTAAAAATATTTATAATCTAATTCTGTCTTTGGGCTCTAATATCTGAATTCACACTCTGTAGAGATAATGTTAAAGTCACGTTACATAATTGTTAGTCATTTGAGTTATTGGGTTACCAAGACATTCTTATTCAAAACTTGGTGGTGACAGTAACGTTAATCTGGGGAGGTATAAGCAGCATTTGGGGGTTAACTTGGTGTCCTTTTAAGTCATTGTAGGGAAAAAGGTATAAGGGAAGCAGATTCTAAGTGCTTTTAACCCCTGCATGCCCACTCTCTCCCCATAGTCACGGCTGGGCAGATAGGTTAGTTGGCACATTTCCACTCAGTTATCTAAAATATCTTTGTATCCTGTAGGATTAAGATCACACTTCACTGGAACTAAGGCATCTATCCCAAACTCTCAGTAACATCCCCAGACCATTATCCAGCAAACTTTACAGTAGGCACTATGCATTCCAGTAGGTAGCATTATCCTGGCATCCTCCACACCCAGATTCGTCCATAAACTGCCAGATAGTAAATTGTAATTCATTACACTAGAGAACATATTTCTATTGTTTCAGAGTCCAGTGGCTGCATGATTTTAACCACTCCAGCCAATACTTTGCATTGCGCGTGTTGATGTGAGGCTTGTGTATAGCTGTTCAGTCATGGAAACCCATTTCCAGAAGCTCCTGATTTATTATTATTATTATTATTATTGTTATCATCATCAGGTATTTGTAGAGCGCAATAGATTCCGCATCGCTATAAACATAGACGGTATACAAGATAACATTTATAGGGGTCAAATGGATAAAGGGCCATGCCGAGAGTTGCACTGTTGTAGTCGGCTCTTATTAAGGTCATCTAAAAACATCTGGGCTCATAGGCTTACATGCTAAGGGGTTCAAGGGGACAGCAATGGAGTTAGGAAATGGTTAGTGTAGGTTGCATGCATCCCTGAATAGTAGAGTCTTGAGCCAGCCTGGAGCAGTCTTGTAAATGGGAATGTGAGGAGGTAGCAAGAGAAGAGGAGAGTAGGAGGTCATGAGCAGTGCGAAGGGGACGGGAGGGATAGAATCTGGAGACAAGGTCTGAGATGTAGGGGGGAGCTGTGCAGTTGAGGGCTTTGTATGTCAGAGTGAGGATTTTATGTTTAATCCTGGAGGCAAGAGGAAGCCAGTGAAGGGATTGGCAGAGAGGTGCAGCAGATGAAGAGTGACGTGTAAGGAAGATGAGCCTGGCAGAGGCATTCATTATGGATTGTAAAGGAGCTAGGCAGCAGCTTGGTAGACCAGAAAGGGCGGAGTTGCAGTAGTTGAGACAGGAAAGGATGAGAGAGTGGATTAAAATCTTAGTTGTGTCTTGTGTAAGGAAATGTCTAATTTTAGAGATGTTTTTAAGGTGGAAAAGGCAGGCTTTAGCCAAGGACTGAATGTGAGGAGTGAAGGAAAGGTCTGAGTCTAGTGTGACCCCAAGACATCGGGCATGCAGGGTAGGGTTAATGATGGAATTATCAACAGTTATAGAAAATTGGGGGTGGAGATTTTGGAAGAAGGGGGAAAAATAAGGAGTTCAGTTTTGGAGATATTTAGCTTAAGGTAGTGAGAGGACATCCAAAATGAGATATGAGAAAGACAGTTAGTGATACAGGTTAGTAAGGAAGGAGGTAGGTCTGGTGCCAAGAGGTAGATTTGGGTGTCATCAGCATACAAATGATATTGAAACCCGTGGGACTTTATTAAGGAACCTAATAATGACGTGTAGATTGAAAAGAGAAGGGGGCCGAGGACAGAACCTTGATGTACCCCAACAGAAAGTGGTAATGGGGCAGATGATGCTCCAGAGAAGGCATTAACCCTTTTAAAAAGTTTTTATTAATGTTTAAATGATTAATTTATTAAAAGTGCATATATGTGTGTAATACGTTATTTTAATGTGTTTTGAATGTGTTTTGTGAAACCTTTTTTAACCCTTACACTTTACTTCAGGTCTAAAGTTGCACTGAATATTGTAGCGCAGTTTCAGCTTTCGCTCATGCAGAAACTATAACTTTCAACTGGTAATATGCGTGCAAGTTAGCTATATCCATTGAAAGTATAGTTTGTGCTAGAGTAATGTTGGCCGCACTTACCCTTCTATGGTTAACGTGCTTTACTATGGACTTGTAATATCTAGTCGAGCATTAAAGGGACAGTCAACCATAGAATTGTTATTGTTTTAAAAGATAGATAATCCCTTTATTACTCATTCCCCAGTTTTGCATAACCAACACAGTTATATTAATATACTTTTTACCTCTGTGATTACCTTGTATCTAGGAACCTTCTTCCAGCCCCCTGATCACATGACTGTGACTGTTTATTATCTATTGTCTTGCAGTTAGCATTGTGTTGGGCTAAATCTTAAATAACCCCCTGTGCCTGAACACAGTGTTATCTATATGGCCCACTTGTACTTTCTGTCTCTTTGTGTTGAAAAGAGATTTAAAAAGCATGTGATAAGAGGCAGCCCTCAAAGGCTTAGAAATTAGCATATGAGCCTACCTATGTTTAGTTTAAACTAAGAATACCAAGACAAAAAAGCAAATTTGATGATAAAAGTAAATTGGAAAGTCAATTAAAATTAAAAGTCCTATCTGAATAATGAAAGTTTAATTTATACTTGACTGTCCCTTTAATGTTTGCGCTGTCCAGTGATAATGCGTATTGCATTTTGAATATGTTTTAATGTGTTCTTAATAGAAATACTTGAAATGCCTATGTTCTTCAATTAGAATTGTATTTTAATTATATATATATATATATATATATATATATATATATATATATATATATATATATATATATATATATTTATTTTTAGAAATAAAAAGAACATTTTCTTTTAGTGAAAAACATTGGAATTTGTAATGCACCTTCGACTGTAGAGCAATTGATCTAGCGCAGTACCAAGTTAGCGCACAAGCAATAACTACATATTTTTTTAGTGTGCATCATAGAAGTCTATGGAGAAAAGGAGTTAGCGCAGTAACAATATGCAAAGTCCTAAACTTAGCATGGTAATCATGTTAATGCCAAAATCAGATATTTGAAGAAAAGATTACAAAAAGATTTTGGAAGTGTTCTCAGACCTTTATTTGAATTAATTTGTGTCATGTGATGCCTATGTGTTGCCTATGTGTTAAATGTACCAGACAATGTCCTCCTACCACAAGTACCGCTGCTTTATCACGGCTCAACTTCAGTCAGCTGTCACTCGTCCACCAAGGAGATCATCACTGTGTCATTAGCAGACCAGTGATAGACTAGATAATGCTTGCCTGGACTCATAATATACCTATTCGCCTTGACCTGGGACTATAAATTCCAGGTGTCTGTAACTCACTGACTAGGCCCACAGAGGCCTTATGATTGTCTGGGGTTGCCGTATTCCTTGTTCAGAGGAGGATTGCCTGGTATTTTGAGGTTTGACTGTGAATTTTAGGTGGGATCAGACTAATGTACCACAATAAAGTGGTCCTCAGTTACCATTAGTGACTGAGAGGTCCAGAGGCAAAACTTGGTGACTTGGTACAATGGTTATTTGTGACTATTTGTTTGCAGGGGTTAAACACATAGTTAAATGCAAACAATAATATATTAATACAATATTCTAGCATATTTTAGAATTTACTTCCTGCACTTTTATGCCTCTTAAATAAAATGTTTAAAAAAAAATAAAATCAACCTTTTGAAGAAACTACGCAGAGTAAATGTTGAATGTTAAATGTGTTAGCTATAAAACTCTATTATACTATACTATTAATTTCACACAAGACATGAATTAATATTATTGGTTAAAGTGACATGAAACCCCCATTTGTTTCTGTCATGATACAAAAAGAACTTACAATTTTTAAAAAGACTTTCCAATTTACTTCTATTATCACATTTGCTTCGTTCTCAAGGTATTCTTTGTTGAAGAGATACCCATCTAGTGCTCTTGCTAATGGATAACATTCTTGCAAAACTGCAATCATATAGTGATCCAGACTCGTGCACGCTCCTAAACCCTTATCCCTGCTTTTCAACAAAGCATACCAAGAAAACAAAGAAAATGTGATAATAGAAGTAAATTACAAAGTTGTTTAACATTACATGCTCTATTTGAATAATGAAAACAAAATTAAGGATTTAAAAAAAACCCTGCAAATTATGGCCTAGATTTGGAGTTTGGCGGTAGCCGTGAAAACCAGCGTTAGAGGCTCCTAACGCTGGTTTTAGGCTACCGCCGGTATTTGGAGTCAGTCAAAAAAGGGTCTAAGGCTCACTTTTCAGCCACGACTTTTCCATACCACAGATCCCCTTACGTCAATTGCGTATCCTATCTTTTCAATTGGATCTTTCTAACTCCGGTATTTAGAGTCGTGTCTGAAGTGAGCGTTAGAACTCTAACGACAAAACTCCAGCCTCAGAAAAAAAGTCAGTAGTTAAGAGCTTTCTGGGCTAACGCCGGTTCATAAAGCTCTTAACTACTGTGCTCTAAAGTACACTAACACCCATAAACTACCTATGTACCCCTAAACCGAGGCCCCCCCACATCGCCGACACTCGATTAAATTTTTTTAACCCCTAATCTACCGACCGCCACCTACGTTATACTTATGTACCCCTAATCTGCTGCCCCTAACACCGCCGACCCCTATATTATATTTATTAACCCCTAACCTGCCCCCCACAACGTCGCCGCCAGCTACCTACAATAATTAACCCCTAATCTGCCGACCGCAAAGAGCCGCCACCTACATTATAGCTATGTACCCCTAATCTGCTGCCCCTAACACCGCCGACCCCTATATTATATTTATTAACCCCTAATCTGCCCCCCACAACGTCGCCTCCACCTGCCTACACTTATTAACCCCTAATCTGCCAAGCAGACCGCACCGCTATTATTAAAAATTATTAACCCCTAATCCGCCTCACTAACCCTATAATAAATAGTATTAACCCCTAATCTGCCCTCCCTAACATCGCCGACATCTAACTTCAATTATTAACCCCTAATCTGCCGACTGGAGCTCACCGCTATTCTAATAAATGTATTAACCCCTAAAGCTAAGTCTAACCCTAACACTAACACCCCCCTAAGTTAAATATAATTTTAATCTAACAAAATTAATTAACTCTTATTAAATAAATTATTCCTATTTAAAGCTAAATACTTACCTGTAAAATAAATCCTAATATAGCTACAATATAAATTATAATTATATTATAGCTATTTTAGGATTAATATTTATTTTACAGGTAACTTTGTATTTATTTTAACCAGGTACAATAGCTATTAAAGTGATGGTAAACTCTCCCCTTTATAAAATCAGATCTGTAATGTAAGCGCTATTTTAGATGGAGTTTAATTCATTTGCTGTAATGAAGATGCAGTATAACTTAGTTATTAATATAGATATGAAATTCAAATACTGCATGCTCCTCCGCCCACTTCAAAAGTAAACTTTTCTGTGAGCTAACAGATTGAATTGTTGTCCAATCAGCACTCTCCCCATATGGCACTTTTGTTGTAGCTAGAGCATTGATTGGAGAGTAATTCAATCATTTAGCTGACAGGAAAATTGACTTTTGAAGTGGGTGGTGTAACGTGGGGTATTTGAATTTCATATCTATATTAATAACTAAGTTATAGCGCATCTTAATTACAGCTAATGAATTAAACTCCATCTAAAATAGCGCTTACATTCCAGATCTGATTTTAAAAAGGGGAGAGTTTACCATCACTTTAAATAGTTAAGAACGATTTAATAGCTAAAATATTTAAAATAATTACAAATTTACCTGTAAAATAAATCCTAACCTAAGTTACAATTAAACCTAACACTACACTATCAATAAATTAATTAAATAAAATACCCATAATTATCTACAATTAAACCTAACACTACACTATCAATAAATAAATTAAATACAATTCCTACAAATAAATACAATGAAATAAACTAACTAAAGTACAAAAAATAAGAAAGAACTAAGTTACAAAAAATAAAAAAATATTTACAAACATTAGAAATATATTACAACAATTTTAAACTAATTACACCTACTCTAAGCCCCCTAATAAAATAACAAAGCCCCCCAAAATAAAAAAATGCCCTACCCTATTCTAAATTACTAAAGTTCAAAGCTCTTTTACCTTACCAGCCCTGAACAGGGCCCTTTGCGGGGCATGCCCCAAGAAGTTCAGCTCTTTTGCCTGTAAAAAAAAACATTCAATACCCCCCCCCAACATTACAACCCACCACCCACATACCCCTAATCTAACCCAAACCCCCCTTAAATAAACCTAACACTAAGCCCCTGAAGATCTCCCTACCTTGAGTCGTCTTCACCCAGCCGAGCCAAATTCTTCATCCAAGCGGAGCAAGAAGAGGTCCTCCACCCGGTAGAAGTCTTCATCCAAGCGGGGCAGAAGAGGTCTTCATCCAAGAGGCATCTTCTATCGTCATCCATCCGTAGCGGAGCGGCAGAATCCTATCAGCCAATCGGAATTCGAGGGACGCCATCTTGGATGACGTCATTTAAAGGAACCGTCATTCGTCGTTCAGTCGTCGGCCAGGATGGATGTTCCGCGTCGGAGGTCTTCAGGATGCTGCCGCTCCGCTCCGGATGGATGACGATAGAAGATGCCTCTTGGATGAAGACTTCAATCGGATGGAAGACCTCTTCTGCCCCGCTTGGATGAAGACTTCTACCGGATGGAGGACCTCTTCTTGCTCCACTTGGATGAAGAATTTGGCTCGGCTGGGTGAAGACGACTCAAGGTAGGGAGATCTTCAGGGGCTTAGTGTTAGGTTTATTTAAGGGGGGTTTGGGTTAGATTAGGGGTATGTGGGTGGTGGGTTGTAATGTTGGGGGGGGTATTGTATGTTTTTTTTTTCAGGCAAAAGAGCTGAACTTCTTGGGGCATGCCCCACAAAGGGCCCTGTTCAGGGCTGGTAAGGTAAAAGAGCTTTGAACTTTAGTAATTTAGAATAGGGTAGGGCATTTTTTTATTTTTGGGGGCTTTATTTTATTAGGGGGCTTAGAGTAGGTGTAATTAGTTTAAAATTGTTGTAATATATTTCTAATGTTTGTAAATATTTTTTTATTTTTTGTAACTTAGTTCTTTTTTATTTTTTGCACTTTAGTTAGTTTATTTCATTGTATTTATTTGTAGGAATTGTATTTAATTAATTTATTGATAGTGTAGTGTTAGGTTTAATTGTAGATAATTATGGGTATTTTATTTAATTAATTTATTGATAGTGTAGTGTTAGGTTTAATTGTAACTTAGGTTAGGATTTATTTTACAGGTAAATTTGTAATTATTTTAACTATTTTAGCTATTAAATAGTTCTTAACTATTTAATAGCTATTGTACCTGGTTAAAATAAATACAAAGTTACCTGTAAAATAAATATTAATCCTAAAATAGCTATAATATAATTATAATTTATATTGTAGCTATATTAGGATTTATTTTACAGGTAAGTATTTAGCTTTAAATAGGAATAATTTATTTAATAAGAGTTAATTAATTTCGTTAGATTAAAATTATATTTAATTTAGGGGGGTGTTAGTGTTAGGGTTAGACTTAGCTTTAGGGGTTAATACATTTATTAGAATAGCGGTGAGCTCCAGTCGGCAGATTAGGGGTTAATAATTGAAGTTAGGTGTCGGCGATTTTAGGGAGGGCAGATTAAGGGTTAATACTATTTATTATAGGTTAGTGAGGCGGATTAGGGGTTAATAACTTTATTATAATAGCGGTGCTGTCCGCTCGGCAGATTAGGGGTTAATAAGTGTAGGCAGGTAGAGGCGACGTTGTGGGGGGCAGATTAGGGGTTAATAAATATAATATAGGGGTCGGTGGTGTTAGGGGCAGCAGATTAGGGGTACATAGGGATAATGTAAGTAGCAGCGGTTTACTGAGCGGCAGATTAGGGGTTAATAATAATATACAGGGGTCAGCGATAGCGGGGGCGGCAGAATAGGGGTTAATAAGTGTAAGGTTAGGGGTATTTAGACTCGGGGTACATGTTAGAGTGTTAGGTGCAGACGTAGGAAGTGTTTCCCCATAGGAAACAATGGTGCTGCGTTAGGAGCTGAACGCGGCTTTTTTGCAGGTGTTAGGTT
The DNA here is from genome assembly GCF_027579735.1 of Bombina bombina. Classification (NCBI taxonomy): domain Eukaryota; kingdom Metazoa; phylum Chordata; class Amphibia; order Anura; family Bombinatoridae; genus Bombina; species Bombina bombina. The sequence goes on from NC_069504.1 coordinate 93,563,146, forward strand.
TTTTTTCAGCTCAAACTGCCCCATTGTTTTCTATGGGGATATCGTGCACGAGCACGTTTTTGAGGCTGGCCGCGTCCGTAAGCAACTCTGGTATCGAGAGTTGAAGTTGCGTTAAATATGCTATACGCTCCTTTTTTGGAGCCTAACGCAGCCATTCTGTGGACTCTCAATACCAGAGTTATTTTAAAGGTGCGGCCAGAAAAAAGCCAGCGTTAGATACGCGGGTCGTTACCGACAAAACTCTAAATCTAGCCGTATATTAGGCACTAATTTACAATATTCATTATTTGTCATGTTTTAATTTTGTTTCAGTTGCTTATATTTTGTTTCCATGTAAATCATTGTGAAAACGTACTTGAAATCCTACAAAATTACATTTGTAATAGCATTCCATTAGATTTCCAACGAGATTCTGCAGTTACATCATTTTCTAACGCAAACATTTTTCTCTAATTCAAATGGTGCCTCTAAGTCATTGGAATCACTTTGAAACTAATAGTAATAAATTTGAGCTGCATGTTAGATTTCAAATGTCTTTGGAAAAAAAAAAAGATGATAAAAGTAAATGGCTTAATAATGGTTCCCCACATTGTAGGGGTGTGTTACATAATAGAATATTCAGCTTTTTCTTATTAAATGCAATGGCACTCACCAGCAGTGCAATATATTAGAATCAGATGCTTCTAATTGCATGTACAAAAGAAGAATGAAGCGTTCATCACAAGGAGGTCCTGCCCTATGCGCTCTAATGAACAGAACAGCTTCCTGCTATGTTTATCTGTGGTATATCACCCATCAGACCTCACACCATCACTGGGCGTCTGCTACCAGCTGTGCTAAGTGAGATATATTTTTTTTCCATTTTGAGTGTTGGTCTCATAGGAAAGTCATGTTAAAGAATACAGATTACAGGAATCTGTTTTCATATTATCTGTCAGCTGTAATGTACAATAGCATAAGCTTATTCATGTTACATTGTTTAGGTTTAATCTAATTTCCTCTATGTCGTAAAAAGACCTATGAAATGTGTCTGTACTTTATAATTATAATTATTAGAAATGTGGATACATAAACATACACTGCTTAAATTCCACTTATTCATGAAAAGGATATTAAACAGTATGAGATTGTATTATCAAATGTTTAAAGGGACACTGAACCCAAATTTTTTCTTTTGTGATTCAGAAAGAGCATGCAATTTTAAGCAACTTTCTAATTTACTCCTATTATCACATTTTCTTCATTCTCTTGGTATGTTTATTTGAAAGCAAGAATGTAAGTTTAGATGCCGGCCCATTTTTGGTGAACAACCAGGGTTGTCCTTGCTGATTGGACAGCACCAATAAACAAGTGCTGTCCATGGTACTGAACCAACAATTTGCTGGCTCCTTAGCATAGATGCCTTCTTTTTCAAATAAAGATAGCAAAAAAAATGAAGAACAATTGATAATAGAAGTAAATTAGAAAGTTGCTTAAAATTACATGCTCTATCTGAATCATAAAATATAAAAATTGGGTTCAGTGTCCCTTAAATAAGTGTAGTTAAAAAAAAACTTTACAAAATACTTTCCTCATTTATTTTGCCCCCTTTCCTGCAATTTAACATTTAAGGACCAGTAAATACAGTAGATTTGCATAATCAACAAATGCACTTAGGGGCCGATTTATCATAGTGCCACACATCGATAGATGCCGACAGCATACACTCTCAGCATTAATCATTGCACAAGCATTTCTTCAATGGGGTGTCAATCAACCCAATCGTATCCGATCAGGCTGATTGCTGTCTGCCGCCTCAGAGGTGACAGATGAGTTAAAGAGCAGCGGTTTTAACTACTGTTTCTGGCGAGCCTGAAGGCTCGCGAGGAAACAGATGCATTAACGGGTTGATAAATCGACCACCAAGTGTAAAAATACAAATGTGTATTTAATAGGGACTTAATAAAAATACCAAGTGGCCTGGCACATATAATATCTTAGGCGGATTTAGTATAGTAGGACCGCTCGTATAGACTGTATGAATGTTTGACAAACACGCTGTTGCCAGGCTCTGCCCACCAACGCGTTTCCATCACTAAGCATGACTTCATCAGGGCATAGGGCCAGCCCAGCGTTAGACTATGCTCTTTATGCCTAATGGTCGTTATGGTAACGTTTTAGTTACTCCATGAATGATTTGCGGAAGTGTAGCTCTGCTTTGGCCTCAGTAGATGCTCACAGTGTATTGCCAAAGATAATAAAGTGTTATATTCAGAATGGCTTTGGAGTATTAAATTGCACAATATGCTATGAATGATGTTAATATTGGCTATGTATAGGGATGATCTTTAGATAACTCATCATATCATATAAGGTACTAATCACCAAAATATCAGGTAATATTATCTATACATAGAAAATAACAATCACCACAGCGAGGCATCTTGTTTCTTAAGACAGTAACTGATGGCACAAATACTGTACCATATACATTAATGCCCGGATATCTATAGGCAAAGGTATTGCATACTAGCATATGATATACATGTCTATTTATTCATAATCAAGGTATGGTGTATAAACATTAACTCCTTTATTGCTTGGAATTTGCTCTCCCTATATTAATAGCGTTTATTTAAGAACATTGTGTGTAGATTCTAGGATGGTCACGTATTCATCATGTGAAAAATATCCCAAAAGTGTTCTTCTATATCTATCAAGTCTGTTATATAGTTCAGACATAGGTGGGGGGACTCTTTTTCCTTAGTGACCGGCCTGCTATTTTACTTATGCCTAGCGATAACTATTGGATTAGTGGGTGTGGATTACCCTGTTAGTTCAGGTCAGATTATGAATAAGTGTTAGGTGTTCGTGTATGTCTTAAAAGGACATATTGTATGCTGTTAACTCATATGGCGTAATACTGAGCCATAAACTTCAATGCAGGGTTGTCAAAATATCTAAAAGTAAGAACTCTATATACACGTATATTGTGTTTGTACTTTAGGGATAGTAATCATCATTTGTGAAAATACATCCACCGGTATATCAAGGTGTTATAGCTCTCCTTCAGTTGTTATTAATCTATATATCTATAGATATATAAGATTATCCTGGAGATTGTGTGTCTTCACTATAGGACAGTTATGTTTTCATTATATACACATAGCGTCCCCACACAATTCTTATAAATCTATAGAATTTATTATATAGTACTAATTAGGGGGCTATGTCTCATGGTTGGTGCTTTGTCACAAGGTTACCCTAGTATTAGGATGCAGTAGTGTAAATATACAGTTCTACCTCGTCAGATACTGATTGGTGTTAGATATCTGTATTTTATATAAAGCATTTGTATGATATTGCCTCATTCAATCCTCTAGGTACGCTGGATTGTAGTTCGTGAATCCATCTACATTCCTTTTGTAATAACATCTTTGTGATGTCACCTCTTCTGCCTTTAACTTTTAGTTGCTCCATTGCAAAAAAGAATATGTCATATTTGTGTCCCTGATGTGCACTATTCATGTGTTGTGCCACAGTTACATTCCTGTTCCATTTTATATCGCCTATGTGTTCCAGGACTCTAGTCCGTAGTTCTCTAGATGTTTCACCCACATAAATTCAGGGACATTTGCACATTGCAATGTAGATAAAACTCTTTTTGGTCTGCAGTTCAGAAAATCTTTGATTTCATATTGTTTCCCTGTATGTGGGTGTTCGAAGACATAGCCCCCCTAATTAGTACTATATAATAGATTCTATAGATTTATAAGAATTGTGTGGGGACGCTATGTGTATATAATGAAAACATAACTGTCCTATAGTGAAGACACACAATCTCCAGGATAATCTTATATCTATAGATATATAGATTAATAACAACTGAAGGAGAGCTATAACACCTTGATATACCGGTGGATGTATTTTCACAAATGATGATTACTATCCCTAAAGTACAAACACAATATACGTGTATATAGAGTTCTTACTTTTAGATATTTTGACAACCCTGCATTGAAGTTTATGGCTCAGTATTACGCCATATGAGTTAACAGCATACAATATGTCCTTTTAAGACATACACGAACACCTAACACTTATTCATAATCTGACCTGAACTAACAGGGTAATCCACACCCACTAATCCAATAGTTATCGCTAGGCATAAGCAAAATAGCAGGCCGGTCACTAAGGAAAAAGAGCCCCCCCCCCCCCCTATGTCTGAACTATATAACAGACTTGATAGATATAGAAGAACACTTTTGGGATATGTTTCACATGATGAATACGTGACCATCCTAGAATCTACACACAATGTTCTTAAATAAACGCTATTAATATAGGGAGAGCTATATTATTATCCACCGTTATACCTGGGTGGTTTACCGGCTTACAAATTCCAAGCAATAAAGGAGTTAATGTTTATACACCATACCTTGATTATGAATAAATAGACATGTATATTATATGCAAGTATGCAATACCTTTGCCTATAGATATCTTGGCATTAATGTATATGGTACAGTATTTGTGCCATCAGTTACTGTCTTAAGAAACAAGATGCCTCGCTGTGGTGATTGTTATTTTCTATGTATAGATAATACTACCTGATATTTTGGTGATTAGTACCCTATATGATATGATGAGTTATCTAAAGATCATCCCTATACATAGCCAATATTAACATCATTAATAGCATAATGTGCAATTTAATACTCCGGAGCCATTCTGAATATAACACTTTATTATCTTTGGCAATACACTGTGAATAATTTTAGTTGAAACTGATGATATCCAAAGCGAACATCTACTGAGGCCAAAGCGGAGCTACACTTCCGCAAATCACTCATGGAGTAACTAAAACGTTACCATGATGACCATTAGGCATAAAGAGCGTAGTCTAACGCTGGGCTGGCCCTATGCCCTGACGAAGTCACGCTTAGTGACGGAAATGCGTCGGTGGGCGGAGCCTGGCAACAGCGTGTTTGTCAAACATTCATACAGTCTATACGAGCGGTCCTACTATACTAAATCCGCCTAAGATATTATATGTGCCAGATGACTTGGTATTTTGGTAAGTCCCTATTAAGGGGCTAGTTGACAGAGCTGACTTTGTCTTGTACATTGTTCACTCACGGTTTGCAACATAGTCACACGTTGCACAGCAACATAGTAATACAAAATTACCTATTACACTGAGCGTCAGCACAGTATCTTACACAGACAGGGATATACAATTTTACTCTGATATTAAGAGATCATTGAGCTACAATCCACTGTCTGGTTTTGAACTTTGAATGCTTTGTATGAATGTTTTGGAATATACTTTTAATTTAGGGATAATAGCTAGAAATCATCTGACTTTGTTTAATCAAAGCAGTACGCAGGTAGGAGGACGCCTTTGAGTGCATAGCTTATTTTGCAGTCAGTGTGAATACTGGTGCGAGTTATTTAGTTTTTGATTTCTCCAAATCCTGCTATTAGCCTTTTCCCTAACCTACCATCTAACTAGCTGACCCACGCTTAACCAAACCCTCAAGCCCTTTATTTTTATTTTATTCTCACCTTCAGATGTTATATTACATGGCTGATGATTTATAGAATTTTGGAAGTGATTTTCCCATTTTTCTAATAAGCCTATTATAGCATCTTTTTTAATTATAGATGGATGCTGGACAGCCAGTTTTTGTTTAAGGAGGTTGGAAGTAACTATACCAATTCCTTCTAACTGGCTGCAGCATTACATCTATGGTAATGTCTTTTTTGCATATATGTTAAATAAAGTGTAATTTCATAATTTTCATTTGTATGCAATTAAACCTTAACTGCAGGACTACCACCCCAACTATTCTAGCCCAAAGTTTAAAGGGTTAATTGCAGTGGGATCCGGGTCTGGCGGTTAAGGATTTAGTTGCAGTGGAGGTCCAGTGGTTAGGGGGTTAGTTGCAGTTGGGTCCCAGCTGTTAGGTGTTGAGTGCGGTGGAGGGTCCAGTTATTAAGGAGTTAAGTGCAAGGGGTTCCAGTGGTATAATAGAGTTACTGTTTGTGGTGTTTTAAGGAGTCAGTTATAGTAAGTTTAGGGTTTGGGAGCTGCAGGGCATTTCATTTATTTTGAAAAAAAGTCTGTTAACCAACAAATTTTTTGTTAGCAAATTTCATCTGAAACAAATGACATGCCTAATGAAATATGGATACATTTCTTTTAAAATTCTGAATGAATAATTTGTCCAAATCTATTTTTTTCCAAAGCAAATATCTAGTGGGGTAACACTACATATTATTTATCTGTCCTCCCACCCAATCAGTTAGCCCCTTTTCATTCTTACATGGTGTTTGAGGTACTGCTAAACACTCTTTATCTGCCCTCTCACCCAATCAGTTTGCCCCTTTTCATTCTTACATGGTGTTTGAGGTACTGCTAAACCCTCTTTATCTACCCTCCCACCCAATCAGTTTGCCCCTTTTCATTCTTACAGGGTGTTTGAGGTACTGCTAAACACTCTTTATCTACCCTCCCACCCAATCAGTTAGCCCCTTTTCATTCTTACAGGGTGTTTGAGGTACTGCTAAACCCTCTTTATCTACCCTCTCACCCAATCAGTTTGCCCCTTTTCATTCTTACAGGGTGTTTGAGGTACTGCTAAACACTCTTTATCTGCTAAACCCTCTTTATCTGCCCTCTCACCCAATCAGTTAGCGCCTTTTCATTCTTACAGGGTGTTTGAGGTACTGCTAAACCCTCTTTATCTACCCTCCCACCCAATCAGTTAGCGCCTTTTCATTCTTACAGGGTGTTTGAGGTACTGCTAAACACTCTTTATCTGCTAAACCCTCTTTATCTGCCCTCTCACCCAATCAGTTAGCGCCTTTTCATTCTTACAGGGTGTTTGAGGTACTGCTAAACCCTCTTTATCTACCCTCCCACCCAATCAGTTTGCCCCTTTTCAATAGTACATGGTACTTGGGCTGCTGCAGGTTTGAAGTAGAATTACACATACTCTAGTACTGCCTTTCATTTGAGTCAGTCTGTTCCCTGACTCATATACTTTGGACCCTACTAGTTCAGACACACGGCCTCCTTTTGCCTCCCCTTTCAAAATAAACCCCTGACATTTTTGAGACGTTTGAATGTGAACAAGAAGGTGCAAACAAAGTTAAAAAGTATTTTTTTAATGCTGAGCTTAACAAATTAAGGGCTCGATTACAAGTGGAGCACGATTTAACTCTCCATCTTACGCGCTAGCTCCGATAGAAGTAAGCTTTTTGCACATGTCGGGTAGTGCTTGTATTACAGGTTGAAAGTAAACGGTTTTCACACGAGCACTAACTGGATGCATGCAAAAATGTATAATATAAATGTCCATAGTAGTCAATAGAGCAAAAAAAGTGGGGAAAAATCCCCAACTCGAGCAAAACCTGATCACATACTCTCATGTGCGCTAAACCGGCATGAAAATATGAATATTTCACATTCCAATGTTCTTCACATAGCAGAATGCATTCTATTTATTCATAAATACATATTTCTGGTGGTATTTTGGTACAATGTATATATATATATATATATATATATATATATATATATACATATAAATATATATATACAACTTTTTAAATTATGGGGAGGTGAAAAGTGAGTTTAAAAGCCTCCACTAGGCACAAAATGTAAAGAAAATAACTCATTGCATAGTTCATTTAACAAATCTAAACAAGTCAGGACGCTTGCTTTTCCCAGAACACATCTGGATACACTTTCCAATGCAGTAAAGGGTTCTGGGTAAGATATTCAAAATGAGGTTCAAAATGACTCACCTCAGTCTACTTTTACGCAGACTCCCTTTACGCCATAACATTGCTGTATACACAGCTTTTAAGCTTAGCTAAGGATAGTACAGTGATTCAGACCATCCCATCATTGTGAACCTCATTTGCATATCTAACCCAGAACCCTTTGCTGCATTGGAAACAGTGTATCCAGATGTTATATGTATGTTATACATGTATATGTGTGTATATCTATGTTAAAGCCCTTTGCATGCTTTTTTTTCTAACACCTGAGACCTCATATCTTTGAGCCCTTATAACTTTTTTATGCAATATTTTTTGGTAAATATTTTTTATTAGATGGTGTTATTGTGTGTAACTGTACATTGTAATGTATTTTTGATGTGTTTGTGACACTTTTTTGTTTTGTGAAACAGTTAACCAGAGCTCTTAGAACACAGTAATCATTCTAGCATAAATCATGATTGCACTCAAGCGATCGCATTTACCTGATGAGCGCAACCCCCCCCCGATAAACTCAATTTCATAATATGACCCTAAGAGGGTGCCAGAGAGTCAGCATTCTTTTTCTGACTTCTATTTTTTATTTTTTTTCTTCAGTATTCTACATTTATCTATCTATATATAAAAAAATCTATAAATTGATTTAGGGTTATTAGAATTATAACTGATTTAGGGTAAGGTTAAATTTGAGGTGACAGCTCCAGAGGTGAATCAGTGACTGTAATGTGTAATGAAACAAGACGCTAGATACTTCTCTGGCACACAAAGCGCTAACAAAACTTTCACGGTGATGGGTTACAATGTTGAATGCACAATAATGTAGCTGCAACATTTTTGTCACTGTGATATTTTGTTTCTAAGAACTGTTTTTAAGTTACGGGTTTGTACAGATGTCATATACATAAATATAATAATTACTATATATTAACTTTTTTAGAAACAGGAATTTCTCATTCATTTTTTCCCTTCATCATTTTCTTCATCTTGTGCCTTTTTTTCTCAGAGAGCAATAAAAGAAGACGTAACGCTTTACATGACTACAAAAAGACGCCAGATACTACTTTAATAAGAATAAATAAAGCCCTAGAAGTGAAAACAAAAAAATGCAACAACACAGAAGACTGTGCTAAGAGATGTAGTAGGAATAAAGGTCTTTCCTTTACTTGCAAGTAAGTAGCTTTTTTTTATCAAAATGTGATATTTCTTGGTTTATTGTAAATGAAATGTGGAACAATAAACACAGAAGGCCTTATAATATTGAAACAATATTTTCATGAATTAGGTAAACAGAAACACCTAGCTTCCATAAAACCAAGGTTGCCAGGCATCTTGCAGGTAGCTGCAGACAGCACGCGGGTTCATTTTCAGCTAGATTTTGGTGTTTCACTGTGTTCTCTAAGTTTTTGTTTAGTTATTTGGTTCAGTTCTGCAAATGTTTATAACACATTCTTTAAAATAATGAAGCTTGGCTGAACATTTACAATGATGCTTTTGCAATAAAAGTATTTTTTTTTCATTATTGAATCATACGTCAGACACCAATATAACATTAAATGCATTTTTGTAAGACAAAGAAGACAGTTTTTATGTTAGCATCTACTGAGTTTCTTTGCTTGCAGAGAGTTTTACATTCGAGGCATATTGCATGAATATTTGTGCTCTCTCAGTATAAGTTCTGGGTCTGCTTTGGTAAAATCCTTTAGTAAGTGGAATTATGGTAAATAGCGTGATCTCTACTCACAATACTGTGGGTCCTGTAATTTACTGAAAAATGAATAGACACGGCCTGGGTAAATGTTTTATTGCTTCCTGCTCATCAGTGACATATGTAGTCACGTAGACTTAGCGGATGAGGCTGGAAGTTTGTATACAAATCACAAATAATGCAAACATGTTGCTAAAAGTATAGTCTTAAAAAAAGAAATTAAAGATTTGTGTGTAAGTGAGCACGTGTGTGAATGTGTGCATGTGTGTGTATGTGTGCGTGTGTATGTGTGCACGTGTGCACGTGTGTATGTGTGCACGTGTGTATGTGTGTAAGTGAGCACGTGTGTGTATGTGTGCACGTGTGTGTGTATGTGTGCACGTGTGTGTATGTGTGCACGTGTGTGTATGTGTGCGTGTGTATGTGTGCACGTGTGTGTGTGTGTGTGCGTGTGTATGTGTGCTTGTGTGTGTGTGTGTATGTGTGTGTATGTGTGTGTATGTGTGCACGTGTGTATGTGTGTAAGTGAGCACGTGTGTGTATGTGTGCATGTGTGTGTATGTGTGCGTGTGTATGTGTGCACGTGTGCACGTGTGTATGTGTGCACGTGTGTATGTGTGTAAGTGAGCACGTGTGTGTATGTGTGCACGTGTGTGTGTATGTGTGCACGTGTGTGTATGTGTGCACGTGTGTGTATGTGTGCACGTGTGTGTATGTGTGTGTGTGCGTATGTGTGCGTGTATATGTGTGTGTATGTGTGCACGTGTGTGTGTTTGTGTGTGTATGTGTGTGAGCGTGTGTGAGCGTGTGTATGTGTGCACGTGTGTGTGTGTGTAGGTGTGTGTATGTGTGCACGTGTGTATGTGTGCACGTTTGTGTATGTGTGCGTGTGTATGTGTGCACGTGTGTGTGTGCTTGTGTGTGTGTGTGCACGTGTGTGTGTGTGTGTGCGTGTATATGTGTGTGTGTGTATGTGTGCTTGTGTGTGTATGTGTGTGAGCGTGTGTGTGTGTATGTGTGTATGTGTACATGTGTGTGTGTATGTGTGCACGTGTGTGTGTGTATGTGTGCGTGTGTACCAGAAATGAATCACAGCATATCAAAATATCTGCATTCAAAATAAGTGTTTTAAAGCATCTATTGTTTTAAATTTGGTAGCAATTGTTTTATTGTTTTGCTGTCCAGGGACAAATCCCTTGAACCATTAACAATCACTGTGCAGCATGTATGATTGTAAGTTCTCCTATACCAAATTATTGGACAACCAGTAGGCTACTGGGGAAGGTTGGTAGGTTATAACTAAAGCTTTACTTTGGGTTCCACAACAATGGGGGAATTCTCTTGGCTTGCCAGTAACAAATGATTTAGTGATTTCACCCTCTGGGTGTAGTTATTTTACTCCCCATTGACTTTAAGTAATAAAGAGCAATACCCCCACACCATTTGCTGCTATAAAGAACCCCAGTAATAGGATTTTACCCCCGTAACACACAGTTGTAATTTTACCGCTTCGACTTACAGTAACACACAAGGCTTTTTTTTCAGCTCAATTGGTTGCCTTTACCAGAGTGTCACTTCTTTATAAGCCATATATGTGAAGTATTAAGGCATTTAAAAAAAAAAAGTACATTAAAAAAAAAGTTTCTCCCCCATATATTTAAATAGCCAATTAGTTGAAATACCCGACTGCCCTGGTAATTACTGGACACCTGACAAAGAACTAGATTATGAGAGTAGCGCAATTTACCTCTCACACTGGAGCGTAAACTATGCTAGAGAGATGCTTTTTGCGCATGCTTGGTCACACAAAAATTTGTAATTATAATATTGCAACTGCATTAATGTATTGCCACACAGACTTCAATGGAGCATGGAAACTGGAAAAAAAAAGTAACACTCATACTCACCTGCTAACCCAACCACGTATATTCAAGAGCGGTAAACCAACATGAAATTTTAATATTTCCCATTCCAATGTTCTTTACATAGAAGAATATACAGGGAGTGCAGAATTATTAGGCAAGTTGTATTTTTGAGGATTAATTTTATTATTGAACAACAACCATGTTCTCAATGAACCCAAAAAACTCATTAATATCAAAGCTGAATATTTTTGGAAGTAGTTTTTAGTTTGTTTTTAGTTTTAGCTATTTTAGGGGGATATCTGTGTGTGCAGGTGAATATTACTGTGCATAATTATTAGGCAACTTAACAAAAAACAAATATATACCCATTTCAATTATTTCTTTTTACCAGTGAAACCAATATAACATCTCAACATTCAGAAATATACATTTCTGACATTCAAAAACAAAACAAAAACAAATCAGTGACCAATATAGCCACCTTTCTTTGCAAGGACACTCAAAAGCATGCCATCCATGGATTCTGTCAGTGTTTTGATCTGTTCACCATCAACATTGCGTGCAGCAGCAACCACAGCCTCCCAGACACTGTTCAGAGAGGTGTACTGTTTTCCCTCCTTGTAAATCTCACATTTGATGATGGACCACAGGTTCTCAATGGGGTTCAGATCAGGTGAATAAGGAGGCCATGTCATTAGATTTTCTTCTTTTATACCCTTTCTTGCCAGCCACGCTGTGGAGTACTTGGACGTGTGTGATGGAGCATTGTCCTGCATGAAAATCATGTTTTTCTTGAAGGATGCAGACTTCTTCCTGTACCACTGCTTGAAGAAGGTGTCTTCCAGTAACTGGCAGTAGGACTGGGAGTTGAGCTTGACTCCATCCTCAACCCAAAAAGGCCCCACAAGCTCATCTTTGATGATACCAGCCCAAACCAGTAGTCCACCTCCACCTTGCTGGCGTCTGAGTCGGACTGGAGCTCTCTGCCCTTTACCAATCCAGCCACGGGCCCATCCATCTGGCCCATCAAGACTCACTCTCATTTCATCAGTCCATAAAACCTTAGAAAAATCAGTCTTGAGATATTTCTTGGCCCAGTCTTGACGTTTCAGCTTGTGTGTCTTGTTCAGTGGTGGTCGTCTTTCAGCCTTTCTTACCTTGGCCATGTCTCTGAGTATTGCACACCTTGTGCTTTTGGCCACTCCATTGATGTTGCAGCTCTGAAATATGGCCAAACTGGTGGCAAGTGGCATCTTGGCAGCTGCACGCTTGACTTTTCTCAGTTCATGGGCAGTTATTTTGCGCCTTGGTTTTTCCACACGCTTCTTGCGACCCTGTTGACTATTTTGAATGAAACACTTGATTGTTCGATGATCACGCTTCAGAAGCTTTGCCATTTTAAGAGTGCTGCATCCCTCTACAAGATATCTCACTATTTTTGACTTTTCTGAGCCTGTCAAGTCCTTCTTTTGACCCATTTTGCCAAAGGAAAGGAAGTTGCCTAATAATTATGCACACCTGATATAGGGTGTTGATGTCATTAGGCCACACCCCTTCTCATTACAGAGATGCACATCACCTAATATGCTTAATTGGTAGTAGGCTTTCAAGCCTATACAGCTTGGAGTAAGACAACATGCATAAAGAAGATGATGTGGTCAAAATACTCATTTGCCTAATAATTCTGCACTCCCTGTATGTTCTATTTATTCCTAAATATATATTTCTATATATATCTGATGACTTTTTGTTAATATATATATATATATATATATATATATATATATATATATGTGTATATATATATATATATATATATATATATACACAGTATATATATATAGATATCTACAGATATGTATATAGGAATATTTATTTAAACATATTCCCCTATGTGAAGAACATTGTAATGTGAAATATTTACAGTGAGTACATACTTAAAATGATTGCTAAATATCAACTCATAATACACGTGCTATTTCCATTGAGCGCAAAGATCAACAAAATACCCTTTATTGCTTGTGCGCTACAATTGGCGCACCACTCGTATTCTAGCCCAAAGTGGGTCAACATACACTCCAGTCCCTACAATATTCAGATTTAAATTAAAGGAGGAGAAATTAAAATAAATATAACTGCATTACAAAGTCTTTTTTAACGCTTAAAGGGACAGTAGTCAAGAGAAAACTTTCATGATTCAAATAGAGCATGTGATTTAAAACAAATTTCCAGTTTACTTTCATTATCAAATTTGCTTTGCACTCTTGAAATCCTTTTTTGAAGAGTAAAGCTATGTAGGCGGATAGAAGATTGAGAGCGTGCTTGTGTCTTTAGCAGTCTAGGCTGCAGTGTTTGTATTGATGTATAATATTGCTATAAACAATGTTGCAAACACAGCTGCCAGATGATTAGAGACTTGTACACACTCCTGGGCCCACCTCAGAATATTCTTTAACAAAGGATTCCAAGAGTACAAAACAAAATTAATAACAAGTTTTTTTAAAATCTCATGCTCTATCCAGTCCATTTAAGTTTAATTTAGCCTTTACTGTCCCTTTAATTAAACAGTTTAAAGGGACATGAAACCCAATATTGTTCTTTCATGATTTAGATAGAGAATACAATGTTAAACAACTTTTTCAATTTACTTCTATTATCTAATATGCTTCAGTCTCTTGATATCCTTTGTTAAAAAAATGTCTATTCTCACAGGTTAGCCAATAGTATTAGGTATATGTATTCAGCCACCAATCAACAGCTCCTCAGCCTACCTAGGTATGCTTTTCAACAAAGGATACCATGCGTACAAAGCAACTTAGATAAGAGAAGTAAATTAGAAAGTTGTTTACAAATCATGGGTAAAAAAATGGGTTTCATATCCTTTTAAGGCACTGCCCAAAATGTATGCTAGGAAATGTAATGATCTTGCTACTGTTTGTTCTGTTTAGTATTGTTTATAGCATCATCTTTATAGCAAACTGTAAATTGTAAGCAATAACAATCAATTACTAATTTAGTAGAGGTAAGTTTTTTATGTCATCTCATGTTTTGGTTTACTGAACAGATCACATAAAGAGCAGTTAATCATGAAAAACAAATTAAAATCAATAATTGTCCTACATGTAAAACAGAACCCTGGGTGTATCCCTTGCTGATTGGTGGCTTCATTTACCCAGGTGCTAAACTAAAAATGGGCTGGCTCTTACGCTTACATTCCTGCTTTGTCAAATAAAGATAGCAAGAGAACTGAAAAAAAAATGATAATAGGAGTAAGATAGAAAGTTACTTAAAATTGCTCTGTCTGAAAGAAAAGAAAATTGGGTTTAGTATCCCTTTAATAGAAACAGGGACATTTACAATTAGAGAAAGGGAAATGGTGGAGAGGTGATATGGCAATATTGGTAAAATGAAGCTTTAAAATATTTGCTCCAAGTGAAAAAGCTGGTTTATTAGCACAATAATATAACATTTTCAAAACAACAAAGCACTGAAATACATTTTGAATGACACTTTTCCGAAAGTTCAGAGAACATTTCTCCGTTTAATCTTGTCCTTCTAACTGAATTAATTAGTGATCACTGATCTATCCATCTGGTTTTTTTTTCTAGCATCCTTTCATCTAAATATGAGTACCAAAGCTAAGATTGTGCAGTTCACTAGTGAAGTTTAATGCCTTATCTGCTAAAGAGGCCTTCTCAGTTATCACCATTAGCTCCCAAATACTGTTTAAAGGGGACACTCAAGTCAAACTTAAACATTAATGATTCAGATAGAGCATGCAATTTTAAACAACTTTCAAATTTACTTCCATTAACAAAACGTGCACAGTCTTTTTATATGTACACTTTTTGAGTAACCAGCTCCTACTTAGCATGTGCAAGAATTCACAGAATATACGTTTATGCATTTGTGATTGGCTGATGGCTATCACATGATACAGAAGGAGTGGAAATATACATAACTTTGAAATTTGTCAGAAAAAAATCTATTACTCATTTGAAGTTCATACTAAGGGCTCGATGTACTTGAACATGTGAGCCTGCTTCCCACAATTTAAAAAACAACGTTCATTAGACTACTGCTTCTTATACTCATCACCACCTCAGAGGTGGCGAAGAGAAATCACAAAGAGCTTGCTCGCTCTCGGAGATTGACAGTCCCTTACCAATAACTCGATTTAAGGGGTGGGCATTACATATTCATCAGAGTGTGTAATGATGCATACGGGCCAGCGGACTCATAGATCCAATGCCGTATGCAGCGAAGGTGTGCGGACAGCTTCTCAAGTTGAGAAACTTGCCTGCATGCCATTTAATACATGGGCCTTTAGTGTTATTGCATTGTCTGTTTACCATGCATTTGTTGATTATGCAAATTGACTGTATTTACTGGTCCTTAAAGGAACAGTCTACTCCAGAATTTGAGCCTAAGACTAATAGAGTCAATCCCTAAAGCCAAAAGGGGCCTGATATAGCTGAATACAAAATACAATCAAGCATATAAAGTCCACAGTGACCTATGGTAGAATTAAGCATGTAATAGTAATACATATCTCATAGACACCAGTCCACACAGTCCAATTGCAGATATGTCCCTTTAATATTGAGTGCGTGGGTTAGCGATAGTCCCAATGAGCACTCTTATCAGATGGTATCAAAGGTAGTTATGTACTTGAAATGCAAGAATAATTGAAAGAAAGAAGCAGATTGCCCAACTCTATAAATATATATGTAAAAAAGAAAATTTTCATTCAATTTGGCACATTCATACTAAATAACTTTATTTGAAAAATTTGCCAATAAATCAGGGTCCAGCCGGACTCCTGCACACACACAAACAAACACTGTTAAAAGTAGCTTAAACTTAGTGCTATAGATCTCAACATTCTTAGTAGTAATATTAGAGAAAATAATGTCTAGTTAAAAATATACTCAGATGGTATTAATAAATGCCCCTTTTATAAGGTTTTGCCATTGTCAGTGTCAGTTTATGTGTGCCATATAGATAAACATTGTACTCATTCCTGTGTAGTTATTTATGAGTCAGCACTGATTGGCTAAAATGCAAGTCTGTAAAAAGCACTGAGATAAGGGTGCAGTTTGCAGAGGCTTGGATACAAGGTAATCACAGAGGTAAAAAGTATATTAATATAACAGTGTTGGTTATGCAAAACTGGGGAATGGGTAATAAAGGGATTATATAGCTTCATAAACAATACAGAGTAGACTGTCCCTTTAATGAAAATAAATAACTTTAGTGATTGCATTGGCGAGACTGTGTAGGGTGTCCCCTGTGTATTGTAATGGGGACATCTGGGATTAGGACTGAGATCTTGTCATCAGTTTCTTCTAAAAGTGTATCCTTTCTTCTTTCTGCCGGTTCCTCTACTTTCCCTGATCTGAACATATTAGTTTGTGTATTCTGGTGGTCACTTTTTAAAGAAGCCTGAGGAAATGGCTGGATAAGATGAGAAATGTGTAGCAATTTGTTTAAACACCTAAGGCAACTGTTGAGCCTATTGGTTTTTAAACATTTTATAATAAAAAATTTATTTCCATCAAACTTGGAAGCCCGAGCATCAATCCACATCCTGAGTTGGAGGGTACATAATTTATTAGTGCTTAAAATAGCTCACGCTCAAATTTTAGAGTTGTGGGCAATAGATACATATATAGTTATGTACTTGAAATGCAAGAAGAATTGCAAGAAAGAAGCAGATTGCCAAACTCTATCAATATATATGTAAAAAAGAAAAATTTCATTCAATTTGGCACATTCATATTCACTTTTATGCTGACTGCAGATGCATTTACGTTAAATATCAGATTAAAGTACTGAGCAAGCGATTTTAAAAGAGAGGAGGTAATATGATCTCGTGAGAGTGCCCCTGACGCGCGTTTCACATAAAAGTAATACAAGTCCCCGCTATAGAAGGGACTTTTTTTTCAGCTCAGTGTGTGTGTGTGTGTGCTGTGATATGCCTTAGCAGTGGGAACCTTTTGTCTACAATAATAGTTATTATCCAATATTGGCTGTATTTACAGCGTTAGAAATATACGCTATATTTAAGACGCTTTCACCCGCTTAGCTATAACAGATATCATTTTTGGTTAAACATATAACAGGTGTGGGAAGGCTACTTTTAGCCTTGGTTTAACCCCTTAACGACTGAGGACGTGCAGGGTACGTCCTCAGAAAAAAGGCAGTTAATGCCTGAGAACGTACCCTGCACGTCCTCAGTGTGGAAAGCAGCTGGAAGCGATCCTGCTCGCTTCCAGCTGCTTTCCGGTTATTGCAGTGATGCCTCGATATGGAGGCATCCTGCAATAACGTTTTTAAGTAATCCGGTGCAGAGAGAGCCACTCTGTGGCCCTCTCTGCACCGGAGATCGGTGGCTACCTGCGTTGGTGGGTGGGAGCCGGACCGGGAGGCGGGTGGCGGCCATCGATGGCCATGTGGATGTGAAGGGGGGCGGGATCGTGGGCGGGGGTGGCTGGGGGCGCGCACGGGCTCGCGCGCGTGCACGGGAGGGTGGGGGCGGGCGCGTGCACGGGGAGGGAGCGGGTGGGAACCGCTACACTACAGAAAATGGGAAATAAAAAATATATCAAAAATAAAATGTTAAACAATAAGCAAGGTGGTGGGGGTTAGTCTGTGGGGGGGGGGGGGGGAAGCTACACTACAGAAAAAAAACAAAAAAAACAAAAAAAAAGCATTTTTTTATTGTAAACTGGGTACTGGCAGACAGCTGCCAGTACCCAAGATGGCCCCCAATAAGGCAGAGGGGAGGGTTAGAGAGCGGTTTTGGGGGGGATCAGGGAGGTTGGGGGCTAAGGGGGGGATCCTACACAGTAGCATATGTAAATATGCTAAAAAAAAAATCATTTTTTTTTAAAAACCCTTTTATTTTAGTACTGGCAGACTTTCTGCCAGTACTTAAGATGGCGGGGACAATTGTGGGGTGGGGGAGGGAAGGGAGCTGTTTGGGAGGGATCAGGGGGTGGGATGTGTCAGATGGGAGGCTGATCTCTACACTAAAGCTAAAATTAACCCTGCAAGCTCACTACAAACTCCCTAATTAACCCTTTCACTGCTAGCCATAATACACGTGTGAGGCGCAACAGGATTTAGTGGCCTTCTAATTACCAGAAAGCAACGCCAAAGTCATATATGTCTGCTATTTCTGAACAAAGGGGATCCCAGACAAGCATTTACAACCATTTGTGCCATAATTGCACAAGCTGTTTGTAAATGATTTCAGTGAGAAACCTAAAATTGTGAAAAATTTTACGTTTTTTTTTAATTTGATCGCATTTGGCGGTGAAATGGTGGCATGAAATATACCAAAATGTGCCTAGATCAATACTTGGGGTTGTCTACTACACTACACTAAAGCTAAAATTAACCCTACAAGCTCCCTAAAAGCTCCCTAATTAACCCCTTAACTGCTGGGCATGATACACTTGTGGTGCGCAGTGGCATTTAGCGGCCTTCTAATTACCAAAAAGCAACGCCAAAGCCATATATGTGTGCTATTTCTGAACAAAGGGGATCCCAGAGAAGAATTTACAACCATTTATGCCATAATTGCACAAGCTGTTTGTAAATGATTTCAGTGAGAAACCTAAAGTTTGTGAAAAAATTTGTGAAAAAGTGAACAATTTTTTGTATTTGATCGCATTTGGCGGTGAAATGGTGGTATGAAATATACCAAAATTGGCCTAGATCAATACTTTGGGATGTCTACAAAAAAAAAATATATACATGTCAAGGGATATTCAGGGATTCCTGAAAGATATCAGTGTTCTAATGTAACTAGCGCTAATTTTGGAAAAAAATGGTTTGGAAATAGCAAAGTGCTACTTATATTTATGGCCCTATAACTTGCAAAAAAAGCAAAGAACATGTAAACATTGGGTATTTCTAAACTCAGGACAAAATTTAGAAACTATTTAGCATGGGTGTTTTTTGGTGGTTTTAGATATGTAACAGATTTTGGGGGTCAAAGTTAGAAAAAGTGTGTTTTTTTCCATTTTTCCTCATATTTTATCATTTTTTTTATAGTAAATTATAAGATATGATGAAAATAATGGTATCTTTAGAAAGTCCATTTAATGGCGAGAAAAACGGTATATAATATGTGTGGGTACAGTAAATGAGTAAGAAGAAAATTACAGCTAAACACAAACACCGCAAAAATGTAAAAATAGCCTTGGTCCCAAACGGACAGAAAATGGAAAAGTGCTCTGGTCACTAAGGGGTTAATCCATGTTATATCCTAGCCACTATTTACAAACACAAGATATGTATCTTATTTAGCTTCGCTATCGCTATTGTAACTATGTTAATGAGGGCTGCAGTAGATTTTTTGGCTTAAATAAAAATTTAGTTTTGAACTGACACATATATAACAGCATCTGAAATTAAGTATTTTACATTGTGTTTTCACTCACATTATTATTGTTGAGTGATTGTCTTATTTCTGATATTTGTTAAAATATATTAGTGTCTGTGATAACAAGTGATAGCTCATTTATCTTTACTAAGTGCAAATCTTAGAATCTGCCTACCTACTTAAATCATGCATTCACTTGATAGGGTATTCAAAGGCAAAACCTAATAAGAGGGGCATTTATTAATACCATCTGAGTACATTGTATCAGACATTATTTTCTCTCATATTACTACTAAGAATGTTGAGATCTATAGTACTGAGTTAAAGCTACTTTTAACAGTGTTTGTTTGTGTGTGTGCAGGAGTCCGGATGGACCCTGATTTATTGGCACATTTTTCAAATAAAGTTATTTAGTATGAATGTGGCAAATTGAATGAATTTTTTCTTTTTTACATATATATTAATAGAGTTTGGCAATCTGCTTCTTTATTGCAATTCTTCTTGCATTTCAAGTACATAACTAAGTATATCTATTACCCACAACTCTAAAATTTGAGGGTGAGCTATTTTAAGCACTTATAAATTAACCCTTGAATTTTGATTATAAAAACATTATCCCTCGTACCCCTACTTCTCTACTAAGGTATCAAAGGCAGCTCTTCTTAACCATTTCCAATTCACTTCTCACTCTGCTGAATACAAAAACAAGGCACCTCCTAGTGAAACTCCATTATTCTTCCCAAGCTATCAACAGACAACATAGTATTCAACCATACTCACAAAAGTGGCAGCACTAAATATGTACTAAATATAGCAGGCTAGGATCTCTCAGTGTCCCAGGTCACTGACTGAAGGTGTGGGGTGGTGGCCCCCTGCACCCTCCAACTCAGGATGTGGATTGATGCTCGGGCTTCCAAGTTTGATGGAAATAAAATTTTAATTATAAAATGTTTAAAAACCTATAGGCTCAACAGTTGCCTTAGCTGTTAAAACAAATTGCTACACATTTCTCAGCTTATCCAGCTGTTTCCTCAGGCTTCTTTAAAAAGTGACCACCAGAATACACAAACTAATATGTTCAGATCAGGGAAAGTAGAGGAACCGGCAGAAAGAAGAAAGGATACACTTTTAGAAGAAACTGATGACAAGATCTCAGTCGTAACCCAGATGTCCCCATTACAAAACACAAGGGAAACCCTACACAGTCTCTTCAGTTCAATCACTAAAGTTATTTATTTTCATTAAAGGGACAGTCTACTCCAGAATCTGTATTGTTTATGAAGCTATATAATCTCTTTATTATCCTTTCCCCAGTTTTGCATAACCAACACTGTTATATTAATATACTTTTTACCTCTGTATCCAATCCTCTGCAAACTGCACCCTTATCTCAGTGCTTTTTACAGACTTGCATTTTAGCCAATCAGTGCTGACCCAAAAATAACTACACAGGAATGAGTACAATGTTATCTATATGGCACACATAAACTGACACTGTCTAGCTGTTAAACTGTCAAAATGCACTGAGATAAGAGGTGGCCTTCTAGGTCTTAGAAGTTAGAATATGAGCCTACCTAGATTTAGCGTTAAACAAAAAATACAAGGGAACAAAGCAAATTTGATGATAAAAGTAAATTGGAAAGTTGTTTAAAATTGCATGCCCTATCTGCATCATAAAATAATAATTTTGAGTGGACTGTCCGTTTAAATAGTACATTTTCAATATCCCCCCTGTTTTACCAATAAAGTAGAATCTACTCAAGCTACATAACAATTAGAACTAGATCATTCTCAAATATGTATGTTACTTTTTATTCTAATTATTCTTCAAAAATGTGGTAAACTATTTTGGGTTTTTTTTTAGCCTCAAAATTGTTTAATATTTTTTCTCGGTTTCAGTATCTGTGTTTCTTTTTATGTATATTTGAGAGTGGAATTACTGATATTTATGTTTGTAGCATAAAGTAGGGATGTACATTTTTTTTTTTGTTATTCGCCATTTGTTAGTGAATCGCATGCCAAAAATAATCGTGGTGTGCGGCATTTGGCTCATTTTGGTTCCGGATTTATTAGAATAAAAGTGTAACACACAAATATATGTGCAAATACAGATATTTATGTGTTGCATTTGCATGTTAATAAATCAGTTGCTGAAATGTTTCACTAATAAATGACGAAAAACAAAAAAATATACATTCTTAGTTTCCCTATTATACCATTTTACCCTCTATACAATCACTTTTCATCTGCTGAGTACAAAATGTAGTATTATCCATCTCTTTAAATGTCATTTTCTTATTCTTGTGTTTCTATGAAGATTCTTTAGAAATAATTTGAACCAACAAAATTGAACTACATTTAGTCCATGCAAAGTTTACAGGATGTTACCTGTTGAACAGCTGTTGTGGTTCTTCCAAACAAAACAAAGTATAATACCATCCAACATTTCTTTATTGAAAATTGGAGCCACAGTTGTGTGTGTGTGTGTGTGTGTGTGGGGGGGGGGGGGGGTGACAAGGTGCGGATAGTCACAGACCAAAAGTCACATCAGCTGTGAAATCATATTACTGCTCCCAGGATGCTGCAAAAGACAAAATATGGGAAAAAGGAGAGTGTGTGTAACACAAGTATCCTATATTAGTCCACAAAGGAAGTTTATGAAGGGTGCTGAGTGTCAAAAGTAATGTGTGAATATAAATGGGAAAGAAGCACCTATAGCAGCACTCGCTTATAGAGAGTATGGGGAGGTAGGCACCCCTAACATTAAAATATAACTTTTAATAACGATCAAAAAAATATAAAAATCCGTAGGTGACGGATAACACAAGCAACATATAGTGGATACCTACAAACAACAACCCAAAGACTTAGTTAGCCTAACTTTAATACTAATCACTTGGTACTACTTATTTTGTTTTTTTCCCTTAAATATTATTTAGTGTTATATTAGTATTGCCCGTGTGTGTGAAATTTGTGCCACACTCGGATTAGGCTAACTATACTGGGTTTGTCTCTGTGTATAGCTCTCTGGCCTGTTTGCTTTATATGTAATTAGGGCTATGTCCCCTCTATTTTAGTGGTTACATTTTTCATACATTTTTACCTATCCATCTGTGTGAAAATTGTTCCACATTCAGGATTAGGTCAGTAACTCAGGGTCTATATATAGGCACCCCCTATTGGGGTATTTACCCCTTTTACATGTTTGGACAGTGTCTTAATAGACTAATGTATGCGCATATATAATATTAGCGGACCCTATATTCATCCCAGTATTTAACTACCAGTGATATCATCACTCTTTGGGTTGTTGTTTGTAGGTATCCATCTGTGCCGTCTTTAACACTATATGTTGTTTGTGTTATCCGTCTCCCACAGATTTGTATATTTTTTTGGTCATTTTTAAAAGCTATATTTTAATGTTAGGGGTGCCTACCTCCCCATACTCTCTATAAGCGAGTGCTGCTATAGGTGCTTCTTTTCCATTTATATTCACAAAAGACAAAATATGTAGGGAGTGTAGAACAGGCCCATCTTTTAGTGTCCATTAAATTAAGAGACATTTAGAATATCTGAAGAATTGAATATAAAAACATTGTTTCACATAAATATTTTTCTTATGTGGAAGCAAATTTTGCATCAAATAAATAAAATTATTCAACAATGTGAGTTGTATGAATAAACCTCCATTTTGAAACAGAGGAATGTGGCAACTGTAGGGCTCCCAGTGGTCCTAAAGTTGGCTGGATTGCCACAATTTGGGAGCCCTGTCCATCCTGTTTCATTCCTTAATGCTCAAACCAAGCAAGAACAACCACACTATGTTATAATTCCACCAAGACTCCCATGCTGACAACTCCATGTTCCTGGCATCGGGCTCATTGTTGTGAAAAATAATTATATGAATTGTTCTACTTAAAGGGACATGAGATCCAAAATGTTTCTTTCATGTTTAAAGTAGAGTGAACAGTTTTAAAAAAAAATATTAGTTTGTTTGGTATATTTTGTTAAAAAGCAGGTAGGTAGGCTCAAGACTCAAGTGTGTGCACATATCTGGAACACTATATGGAAACAGTTTTGCAGGAATGCTTTTAACAGTGTTGCACATTGTGCAAATATTTCTGTCTTTTTAGTGCTCAAAAGTGTTCTTGCAAAACTACTACCATATAGTTCTCTAAACAATTGCATGCTGCCTAACTAGGTTTGCTCTTCAACAAAAAATACTATGAGAATGAAATATATTTGATAATAGAAGTAAAATGGAAACATTTTTAAAACTGTACCCTCAATTTGAATCATGAAAGAAAAATTACGTATTTAATGTCCCTTTGAACATGTTAATTTGACACCAACCAGGGTACCTGAAAACTCAAAACTCATATTTTTTTTTTATTATTTATCAAGTCATTCTTTCTTAAGATTATGTAACAATGTGAACGTGCATGTCAGAAATTTGCTTTCTTGTGATGTTGCCGTAGCAACCCAAATAACACCCTGGTAACGAATGTTTTCTGCACAAATAAATGAAATATTAATATCCCTGTCTAAGCCTACATTTTGCTTGAAGAACTTAATATTTTAGTGCAACCCATTTTGCATTATTTAATGCTGTCTCACCTTCCCAACTGCTTTCTTTTCATGTTTATATGTTAAATACATATTTCAGACTACTAATATATAATGATATTTTTATCATCTGTTGGTTTATCTGCAGAACATATGTTGAACTTTACCCAGAAAAGACATTCAGTGTTTATCACTACAGCTTTTTCATCTTGCTAAAGAACATTTGTCAAGGAACTATGAAAAGTATTTATTTGATTTTAAAAAACTAAAAACAACATGGAGTGGGATCAATAACATTTTATGTAGGTCAGAAACCACTCTAATGCCACCAAATCAGCTGTCATATTTTTAAATTATATTTAGGTAAAATGTCATGAACCAAAAACATTCTCATATCTCCCAACTGTCCTATTTCCTGTGGGATTGTCACTGGTTGGTAAGTATGGTCCTCTTCCTGCCCACAGCACCTTGGTGTCCCAGTTTTAAGTGATGCCAAACCTTGACCATAATAACCCACTAAACATACCCATGCCATGCCCACCAGAGACACCCATGGAAAGCCTATAGCCACACCCTTCCCACACAAAGCCCCACTCACAAAATAAAGGTGGGCCACTGCCCACAAGCTTTTAACCTTCGACATCCTGTAAATAATCTTGAAAATGTTGGGATATATGTGTTCTGTATGTTGGTATTCTAATTCAGTTGTTCTCAAAGTTTTTCAGATGATGGCACACTTGGCAATGCAAATTTCTGTTGTGGCACACCTGTGTTGCTAAGACTGGACCGGAAATCTATATTATTTTAAACTTTACACATGCTTGACTATATTACAACTTTACTACAGGATATGTTTTTATAATAAGACAAGACAAAAAATAAAATGATGGGTTTTTAGTGTTTAGATGTATTTTAACTTACTTTGTGCCATGAACTTATTTTAAAGTTTCTCACCCCTTACAAGACATTAAGTCTTATTCATGAGCACCATTTATATTAATCATGTATGATTCTAGGTTAGACTCTTACACTACCCAGCCATAAACAATCATGTCAACCAAAACAGCCCATGATACTTTATGCCGTAATCATTGTCTAATAACCGATGGTTAATTGGTAGTTTTTTAGCAAATCATTTGTAGCAGAATACATATATATATTAGGTTGGAAAAAAACAGGACACTGTAATTTGAACAATCCGTGAGAATCACTTTTCTAATTTCATATTGCGACCAAACAACCCTAATTTTTTCAAGCTGGTTATTGGTTAAATTCTTTTCAGGACAATTATTTTTCCACCAGGATTCTCAAGTAATTGTAATAATAGCTTTTTTTTAAAGTACATGCAAAACGTAATAAAAATATAAATATATTTAATCTGGAAAAACAAGTTCAGAAAATGATGTTGAAAATTCCAGAAGTATAAATGGTCTCTGAGCACTGCATAATGCTACAGCTTGCTTAACCACAAAGTAAAGGCAAGATTATATAGACAGAGCATATGATTTTAACCTCTAGCGCCAAATGTACACAGGTACTACATCACACTGTGTACTTTGCCCATCGTACTGTGTTGATGTAGTACCTACATCCACCACTTTAACACATACTGTGGTCCCCATTGTCAGCTAGACAGGGGAGATGGCAGCTGGTGCAGAAGCCTTCTGCCTTCATATAGTAATGGAGTGCTGATCATGCTCCCTTATTACACCAAGGCAGTTCGCCAATGGTTACAGAGAGTGAAACTATCTATGTCACTTTCTATAATGATCATCGCTGGTGCGGCGTTGGAGTGGTGGGAGAGAAAAAGCACCATGGTGCATCAGCCCAGTGAGGAGGGGGAGGGGCAGGGTTCCCTAGTAAGGTTTGGTCAAATGTTTTGCAACATTCTAAATTGATACAAATTTGTTTATTTCAAATTTCGAATGTTTGCACATTTTAACATTTGTTTTATGTAATAGTATTTCTAATGCTTTCTTTAATATACTATTCAAATTACGCAATATTTGAATTCGAAAAATTAGAATCTATATATTTGTAATAGTATTTCTAATGCTATATTTAAATGCAATATTTGAATTATTCAATATTCAAAATAGAAACATTCTAATTGATATATTTATATCTATTATGTATCAATTTACTAAATTCTTACCACATGAACTATTGATTTTCTGAATAGTATTTGTTAAATCGAATATTACATTCGAAATTTGGAATGTAAATATTCGATTTCTTTATAAACATTCAAAACCAAAAGTAACATTCAATTACTAAATTGTAATGGATTTTCATTCTTATCAATATTCGATTGTCCAAAACAAATTTCCACAGGACTATTCGTTCTCTTCAGCATTTTCGTCCATCTCTATTCCCTAGGTTACAGAAAATGTGTATAGGGAGAGAGGGATTTGTCAGAAAATAAATCTACCACTCATTTGAAATTCAGACTATGTGCTATTGCATTGTCTTTTTATCATGTATTTGTTGATTATGGAAAACTACTGTATTCACTAGTCAATTAAGATAGCATATACAATTTTAAACAATGTTCCAATTTATTCTATTATCAAATCTTCTTTATTCCCTTGAGATCCTTTGCTGAAGGAGCAGCAATGCCCTACCGAGAGTTAGCTGGACATATCTAGTCAGTCAATCACAAGAGACAAATGTGTGCAGTGCAGACACCAATCACCAGCTAGCTCCTACTAGTGAGGATACATATTCATTTTCAACAATGGATACCAAGACAAGTACATTTGAAAATGGAAGTGAATTTAAAACTTAAAATGATATGCCATATCTGAATCATGCAAGTTTAATTTTGACTTTACTATCCCTTTAAAGGGACACTGAACCCATTTTTTTTTTCTTTTGTGATTCAGATAGAGCATGAAATTTTAAGCAACTTTCTATTTTACTCCTTTTATCATATTTTCTTTATTCTCTTGGTATCTTTATTTAAAATCCAAGAAAGTAAGTTTAGATGCCGGCCCATTTTTGGTGAACAACCTGGGTTGTCCTTGCTGATTGGTGGATAAATTCATCCACCAATAAAAAAGTGCTGAGCAGAGGTCTGAACCAAAAAGATAGCAAGAGAATGAAGAAAAATTGATAAAAGGAGTAAATTAGAAAGTTGCTTAAAATTGCATGCTCTATCTGAATCACACACACAAAAAATGGGTTTAGTGTCCCTTTAAGCAGGCAGCATTTGTATTCTGACGCTTCCTAAATTTATCCAGTAAAAAATAGGGATTTTCAGTGTGTTTTGCTTATGTACAAAACCAGTGCTACGTTTGAAAAGGAGGTGCAGGGTAATAAAGTCTAAAATTGTTACCTGGGTTTATCAAGTTCTTTTAACTGAAGTATTTTATTTGACAAGTGAAAAAATATCCCCATAAATGTGTCATTAAAGGGACACAAAACCAAAAATGTGTTGTTTTTTTTATACAGATATCGATTAAGATTTTAAACAGCTTTCAATATGCCTCTTTCATCTAATTTGCTTTGTTCTCTGGGTATCCATTCTTGAAAATCATACTTAGGAAGGCTCAGGAGCTGGGAGCTAGATGTTTATTGGTGGCTGCACATATATGCCTCTTGAGATTGACTTAGAGATGGGTTGAGCTATCTCCCAGTAGTGCATTGCTGCTCCTTCAATAAAGGATAGCAAAACAATAAAACAAAATCTAAATTATGAAAGAAAATTTAGATTTTTTTGTCTCTTCCCTGAAATGATAACAAAGTTCTGCCGATAAACAAGGCATATTTAAATTGCCATCGAAAACAGCTCATCAGCAGCTGCTAATATGCATAGAATTATCAAATGATACACTAATGTGTAATCCTACAGTAACTTACTCAAAAGCATTCCATGCAGATCTTACCTTAGCGTAACTGAAGCTGATAATAGGCCACTAAAGCTGCTTACCCACATTTCACTGGATTATAATTAAGTGGATGGTGTAAAATAAAGTACACAAGAAGTAAACATATTATGTCCATGTGGGCTTGTGTTTCAAATTGGTAAATTACAAAGATTGTTAATAATTATCCAATTAAAATCCATTTACAGCCTTTCGGAAATGTGCAACAATAGTATAAAAAAGGAAGTATTAGAGGCTAAGTGACCACCAGAATAGACCAAAAAATATGTTCAGATCAGGGAAAGTAGAGGAACCGGCAGAAAGAAGGAAATGATTAACTTTTAGAAGAAACTGATGACAAGATCTCAGTCCTAACCCCAGATGTCCCAATCCCAATTACAATACACAAGGGACACCCTACACAGCCACTCTAATGCAATCACTAAAGTTATTTATTTTCATTAAAGGGACAGTCTACTCCAAAATTGTTACTGTTTAAAAAGATAATCCCTTTATTACCTATTCCCCAGTTTTGCATAACAAACACTGTTATATTAATACACTTTTTACCACTGTGATTACCTTGTATGTAAGCCTCTGCAGACTGCCCCCTTATTTCAGTTATTTTGACAGACTTGCATTTTGGCCAATCAGTGCTGACTCATGAATAACTCCATATGAATGAGCACAATATTATCTATATAGCACACATGAACTAACGCTGTCTAGCTGTGAAAAATTGTCACACTGCACTGAGATAAGAGGTGGCCTTCAAGGGCTTAGAAATTATCATATGAGCATACCTAGGTTTAGCTTTCAACAAAGAATACCAATGATTAAAGTAACTTGGAAAGTTGTTTAAATATACATGCCCTATCTGAATCATGGCAGTTTAATTTTTAATAGACTTTCCCTTTAAACCAAGTTCCTGTGTGGTCTATTTAGAGGGGCCTATTTATCATTGCATCAATCTTGACGCATTCGCTGGAGTCAATATGCTCGCCAGACATCACCAGACATCGCTGCCGTGAATCTACATACAATGGCCTTATTTATTAAAAAAGTCTGTCAAAAACATGCACGTCAAGTACGGCGTGATGAGCATTGGACTGTTGATAAATAAGAGTCATTGATGTCGTGACTCATGAATATTCTGTTTCTTCCAACTTTATTTATACCATTTCATTACTGTCCATTAACAAGCACATTTCTCTAAAGTTTTTTTCCCCATCTAGAAATGGCTAGATTTATACCTGAACAAACAATAATATCTCATAGAAAGTAATTTTTCTATTTATTTGTTATACAAAAAATCTGATATATGATATTTTCACATAAATGAATGTGTATTTGTATGATATGCCTATCTCATGTTTTTTCTTTTTTTTTAAATGATAATTAATGCTAGAATTTGTTCTTTTATATATATATTTTATATAAGTATAAGTATGTGTGTTATGTCAGAAATCTTTTGCAAACATATTTACATGTCCCTTAATTCCTTTTTTGTTCAAAACAATGTTGTCTTATCTCTGTGTTAATTTATACCACTATATGTATATAGTGTAAATTTATTATTATTCTGAACAAGAATAATTGCGAATATAACATGTAATCAGGGTGGCATATGTATTTATTTGCAACAATGGATATTTTAAGAGGTGGGACAGTTTTCTCTCTGCACCTGTGTAACCCTTCCTGATTGCAGTCTAGTTTGAAACACCACCCCTACACAGGTGTTAAAAAATGGGCTGGCATATAAGATTATATTTCTTAATGAAAATGAAATTCAAGAGAAGGAAGAAAAAACTGAAAATAGCATGACAGTAAAGATGTGATTTTAATGTCTGCTGTATCTGATTCATGACAGTTTAATGTTAGGTAGACTATCCCTTTGTGCTGTCAATTTAAGATTATATTAAATCAAACATAATTTGATTATTAAAATCACTGTCAGAAATATTACTGTGTGGCCTAATTTCATCATTAATGTTTATCTTTAATAACAAATAATTAATCAGATTTCATTAATCACGTGATTATACATTTACCAATAAGAAGTTGTGGAAAACTTTACTAATTTGTGGTTTGTTTAGGAGTTTGAGTATTGCGCAAAATTTTGTGGAAAAACTGTTGCATCAAATTTGGTGTGCAGGGAAGAGTGGGACTTGTATTACATGTGTTAAACATGGTAGAAATAGATTTATCCAAAAAAAAGGAAGTTAGCTATATTATGTTATGTATTTATTTCCTTTTTTTATCTCTATATCTACTAGTGCACCAAAATTGAAGCAATACTGTGTACCAAATTTGGAGCAATAATATTGTTTGATTTAGAAAAAGTATACGATTTTAATAAAGTTTCTAATTTACTTTTATTATCTAAAATGCTTCTTTCTCTTGCAGCATCGAACATAACCTTTCTGGGTTTTCAGACTCCCATTGATTTCTATGGCATTTGCGGCCTCAAGGGTGGCAGTTTGAACGATAGGTACGCTGCGTCAGAATTGACACGAGCGCACCTGTTGAATGTTTGATAAATTGGCAAGAGGGTCAAATTGAGTTGAATGTGACAGCGGATGATCAGTATTCCGCTCGAATAACACAAGCATCGATTTGCGTCGGATTAATATTGCGGGAGCGTATATTACATCACACATTTCAACATTTGACAATCTTGATGCTTTTTTGACTACAGCGGATCAACTTTGCATCAAATTTGATGCAGACTTCCAGCGCATTATCAGTTGAAGCTTTGATAAATCGGCCCATTAGTCTTTTCGGGCTGAAACAATATAGACATCTTCCTTGCAATAGTTAAATGCAGGACTGGTTGTCCCTAGCATCAGTCATTAGTATGGCAGGATTGGATATGAAGGGTCAGACCCCTGCACATCATTACAAACAAAGTAGCTAATTAACCCCAAACAAAATAATTCCTTCTCCCCCTTCCTGCACTTTTTTTTTGGTACTAAATGACAAGAACAAATTAACAAATCGATTTCATCAAGCAATCCTTTGTTCTTTGTAAGTTTTCTCCAATAATGTATTTGTTTGTTAATGTATCGGACAACTTGACAAATCAGCAAAATTCAGATGAATTTGTTTTCGACCACAGCCTTAATCAGGGGTGAATATAGTTTTCTTAGAAAAATATTGTTGACATTTTTTCGGATAGAGAATACAATTTTTAACAACTTTCCAACTTACTTCTGTTATTAAATTTGCTTCTTTTTCTTGGTATCTTTTATTGAAGAGTATAACAAGATAGGTTTATAAGAACTCAGGAGTGTGCACGTGTCATTAGTACTCTATGGCAGCAGTGTTTTGCAACATTGTATAACAAAGCTACAAATAATGTTGCAAAACACTGCTGCCATAGAGTATTAAAGGGACAGTCTAGGCCAAAATAAACTTTCATGATTCAGATAGAGCATGTAATTTTAAACAATTTTCCAATTTACTTTTATCACCAATTTTGCTTTGTTCTCTTGGTATTTTTAGTTGAAAGCTTAACCTAGGAGGTTCATATGCTAATTTCTTAGTCCTTGAAGCCCACCTCTTTCAGATTGCATTTTAACAGTTTTTCACCACTAGAGGGTGTTAGTTCACGTATTTCATATAGATAACACTGTGCTCGTGCACGAGAAGTTATCTGGGAGCATGCACTGATTGGCTAGACTGCAAGTCTGTCAAAAGAACTGAAAAAAGGGGCAGTTTGCAGAGGCTTAGATACAAGATAATCACAGAGGTTAAAAGTATATTATTATAACTGTGTTGGTTATGCAAAACTGGGAAATGGGTAATAAAGGGATTATCTATCTTTTAAAACAATAAAAATTCTGGTGTAGACTGTCCCTTTAAAGAAACGTGCACACCCCTGAGCTCTTATGATCCTACTTAGTTTTACTCTTTAATAAAAAGATACCAAGAGATAAAGCAACATAACAGGTATAAATTTGAAAGTTTTGCATGCTGTATCTGAATCAGGAAAGTTTAATTTTGACTTTACTGTCCCTTTAACCCTTCACATAAAAGTAATTGTATTGTTAAGGTGCATCAAACTCGTAACAAAATTGTTCACCAAAAATAATATTTTATAAAACATTTAGAAATTTGTATGTAAATTCCCCCGGAATAAATTGTATGCAATATGCACATTATAAATTGTAATTTAAGTGCACTGGATCGAAACTTGTCCTTATAAGTACAAATACAAAGTGTAATTGATGCTTTTTCGTAAAAGGGGCTGAACATGCGCGTTCCATGGGCATATATGAAAATGCAAATTTCAGCAACTCAGAGAAAGTAAGGTTATATACTATGGTTGTATTTACTTTAACATGTATCACAGTTTGTTAGGATTAGTTAATAACACATATAAGTCCAGGAAGGGAGCCCTTGCATAGGAGAAAGACTTGCTTGTTATCCAAGAAGGTATACTGTTGGAGACAATGTTGCTTTTTAACTTACGCCTCTATTCTGGGAGTCCTTCCCAAACTGCAGCCTTCACGGCATTCACTTTAAAAGTGATAAATATGTACTCAACACGCATCAACATTAGCCTTGAGGATCATTCAGAAAGGAGATCGTTCCAGGCCTCAATAAACTCAGTGTCATTTACATCCACCTCAAAAGTGGGAAATGTAAAATGTATATACATATTTGTATATACTATGTTTCCCCTTGATATAGGTTAATTTGTATAACCATAGGTGTGTCCAGTCAGGCATTTGCATGTATTTCAACTGAAGTGACTCACACTGACATTGGGGATTGTTGTTCTCAATTACAAATAATATGTATCTATGTTATCAGTCAGTTCTAATATTGTATAGACAGTCCTTGTATTGGCATTATATCTCTAAGGGCATGAACGATAGTGAGGGGAGGAGCTTATGATTATCCAATCATTTTTACCTCTTAGGTCTTTTTAAACAAAGGGGTGATTGCATCTAATTAGGCTATGATTACGGCACGTTGTCAAAACGCGTAAGCCCTTTTTGCTACGCTCCTCTATGCTACTCATTGTATGGGTGCTTGCTGTCCTATATTTTTAAATGATGTATAATAAAGTTGAATTTTTACGGAATGAGCGGTAGTGAATTTTCCTTCCTATCTTGATATATGAAATTGCCTCTCAAAACCCAGAGTAATTCGGTAAACATTTTCGCCCTACAGATCTGACCGTTTTTACTAACTAAACGGTGTCAAGCTTTTATCAAAATTCCTAAAACACTAATTACATTACAAGGAAATCCTATGCATATGAAAATAACAGCACAGTGCACTGAAAACACTGTAATTAGATTTGTATTATGCGTAATATTAAAGTTTAAACATATGCCGGGTTTTCCTTGTGTGCTTCATTCTCCATTGCAAACTTTAACATAGCAGAGAGCTCCTATTATTTCTATGGGAGACATCTTGCTACTCACAAGGGACAGCCCCCCCCCCTTTTTTTATAGAATTCCATGCCCCTGTGAGTGTTGGTGTAGAAAACAAACCTCATCTAGACTGGCACATTTTTTAGAATCTGCCCGATAGAAACAAAATAAACCTTTATTTGGAAGGAAGAACAGCAGTAGTTTGAGTTACAAACTCACACTATGCCAAATATAAGTAATATAAAAAAATGACTTAAAAAACCCCAGCGGGCTGAAATCTGTTTTAAATAAGAAATAATTCTTATGTGTGTTTCTTCTTTAGTTTTGTAGTATTTAGCCAGTATTACTAGCAGCCTCTCACTCATTTGTAGGACTTGCAAATGCTTACGAGTGAGATATGAATGAGCTTGCCATGATATTAGTATAGATGTCTCACACACCAAGTTATGTGTGCAAATGCATCACATGTTTAATGCATAAAGTAAAACTCACCTAAGCTGTTTGCCTTTACACGGGCAGGTGAGCTTACGCTCTGTATTTGCTTTTTTTTCCTGGCCATTAAAATTATTTTCTGTTTTCATGCTGGAAGTGTTCCTGTTCATCAATAAAACTGTTGACATCGTCCAGGTTGTTTGCGGTCCTATGTGATCTGTTAGTTTTAACATTAAACAATTTTTTTATGAGTTTTTATGCAAATAAGAATACAAAAATCAATATATTTGTTTGCTGGACTTTAATATGTATAGTAGAAAACGTGTTCTATATCTATTCGAGAAAGAACATTGTAATGTATTTAAATTGATTCAGTTTTCCTAAAGACACATTAAAAATTGTAATATAAAGGGTGACATTATGCATAATAAAATAACTTTTCAGTACACTTTCACTATTTATTGTGCTCCCCTTTCATGTATTTTAACTCTGAAATGCAAAGGATTGAAAGTGGCAAACTTTACACATCTTACCTGCTACATATCTGTTACTAATTTGTCTCAGCAGAGATTATTGTTAAAAAAAAGCAAAACACAAATGGTAATGGCTAGCTGTGTCTACTCTAGTAATAAGCCCTGATTGGTTCCTCAAAAAAAAGGAAAGAAGTGGGTAGAATTTGTCTATTGAAAAACAGTTGCAGAACACAACTTGTTAATGCATTCAACATTTTTTTTTACATGCAACCAGTATATTAATTTAGTGCAAGACAGCAGAAAAATATTATATTGTATTTACTGTCCATTTAATCACTATGTGTATTGATAAATTGTAGATCAGTTTTTGTTATATAGAAGGATATAAGGAACAAGAGACGTGCATGTGTGTACCAATAACACTAATGACAAGACCCAGGTATAACCCTAATCAGGGTACTCACATTTGTGAGGAGCACTCAGACAGTGCTATTGGATACAGGCTGGATATTTTGCAGCAACCCAGCTCACTGTTCAGTCTTGGATAGCCGGAACATAGGATCCCAGAAAGGATCTCACATACTAATCACTCCCATTGGGAGCTTTTAGCTTTTAGAGACTGCTATTTTTGTGATGCTGCAGTACACTACCAGGGTCCTGTTGTTCCTGTGTTCTAGAGCTTTGGCTTATTGAGGTGACCAGTAAGCTGGGTTGCTCCCAAATACTCAGCCTGATCCGATTCCTAATAGCACTGTCTGAGTGCTCCTCCTAAACATGAGTACCCTGATTAGGGGTCTTATCTACAAATTAATATATTTTATTACTGGCACACATAGGCGCCCCTTCTGTTTTATTTGCTTATCCAGATTTCGGGGATCCTATGTTCCGGCTATCCAAGACTGAACAGTGAGCTGGGTTGCTGCAAAATATCCAGCCTGTATCCAAAAGCACTGTCTGAGTGCTCCTCACAAATGTGAGTACCCTGATTAGGGTTATACCTAGGTCTTGTCGTAAGTGTTATTAGAACACAAATGCGCCTCTCTTGTTCCTTATATCCTTGTAGATTTCCTGACATCCATTTGTGAGGAGAGAGCAGCCTTCTATCAAATATCGGAGTCTCATCAGGTGGACCTTCCGATATATGTGCTAATTTTTTCAAGAGACTTTTGATCACTTCATACTTTTGTATATGTACTTTTTTTTTTTAAATCTCATTTTTGTTTAGAGTTATTATAGGTAGCAACAAACTACAATCTGGTATACATACATAGGTGTGTTGATATAGGTATATTGTTAACATTTATTTATACATAGGTATATTGATATATGCACGCACTGCATTAGACTGTTCTAGCGCCCCCTATCTTGAGTCAGACTATTTTGACTTTGCGTAATACTTTAGTTTTTGTTATATATCTGGTTACGTACTCTTGTGGCTTTATATGTATTGAAGAAATGTAGAAAGAGCTAGAGATATAATTGATTAAAATAAGTAACAAATGAGCTGTATGAACAGAGATGGAATATAAATAAATAAATATATATAAATATATAATGCCTCAAAGTTGTATATTTATATGTGTGTGGATTTCACTTATGCCAAGGCTCTGCACTCTTATATAGTATCTAATTCAGCTTCCGGGGTGCTCTGGGTAAACAGTATACAAACCCTTAATATATGCACAGGCACTCTGATTAATTCCAGTAACTTTTATTTCACTGTGACGTTTCGGGGTGGAGCCCTATCAAGTGCAGCTGCCCATCGCGGATCTCCGCCGGCGTTCAGCACGGTAAAATAAAAGTTACTGGAATTAATCGGAGCATGCCAGTGCATATTTTGTGGATTTATATATATAGATATATATATATATACGTATATATATATATATATATATATATATATATATATATATATATATATATATATATATATAGGTTTAGAAGGTGTGCACCCTCACCCATAAAACAGTTGCCAGGGTGCTAGCAAAACATAAATCCAGAAATAAAAACAGGCTTGCACTCTATGGTCATTTCAATCTTTTTACTGTTAAGTATGTGACGTTTCGGGGACAAGAGGAAGGGGAAGGGGGGTCTTGTCCCTGAAACGTCACATACTTAACAGTAAAAAGATTGAAATGACCATGGAGTGCAAGCCTTTGTTTATTATATATATATATATATATATATATATATATATATATATATATATATATATATATATATACACACAGAGAGATAGATAGATAGATAGATAGATAGATACAGTAGATACAGATTAAAGGGACAGTCTAGTATAAATTAAAATTTCATTATTCAGATAGGACTTTAATTTTAATCAACTTTCCAATTTATCATCAAATTTGCTTTTTTTCTCTTGGTATTCTTAGTTTAAACTAAACATAGGTAGACTCATATGCTAATTTCTAAGCCATTGAGGGCTGCCTCTTATCGCATGCTTTTTAAATTCCTTTTCAACACAAAGAGACAGAAAGTACACGTGGGCCATATAGATAACACTGTGTTCAGGCACAGAGGGTTATTTAAGATTTAGCACAAAACAATGCTAAATTTAAGACAATAGATAATAAACAGTCTCAGTCATGTGATCAGGGGGCTGGAAGAAGGTTCCTAGATACAAGGTAATCACAGAGGTAAAAAGTATATTAATATAACTGTGTTGGTT
Source organism: Bombina bombina (assembly GCF_027579735.1). Taxonomy (NCBI): domain Eukaryota; kingdom Metazoa; phylum Chordata; class Amphibia; order Anura; family Bombinatoridae; genus Bombina; species Bombina bombina. The sequence continues at coordinate 93,600,288 of NC_069504.1, forward strand.
ATGCAAAACTGGGGAATGGGTAATAAAGGGATTATCTATCTTTTAAAACAATATCAATTCTATCGTAGACTGTCCCTTTAAGTAAGAATACCAGGATATCAGATACTATTTCAAAGGCCTACTTATATTTGAATACAATTTTAAAGAAAATCATATCTTCGTGTTAATTGATTACTAATGTAGAACTATGCAGCACATCTGACAAATATATGCTTTGATCTTTGAATTTAATAGGTTGGGTGGCCTTTTTTAGTTTAAACGCTGTTTCTACATAGCTGACATAAAATAAAAGAACTTAAACCTGCAATACGGGATTAAATATAAATCACTGATTTGTGAAATAAATGTTTGATTCTCTCTCCAGGGCCTTTGCTTTTCATAAAAGCACAAAGAGATGTCATTGGCTGTCTTTCAACAGCTTGTCAGCAGAAGTCAGGAACAGCGATGACAGTGCATTTAATCTGTATGAAAAGAAAGGTAACAATTTTTTTCTACAAATAACTCCCAACAAAAGAAAAAGATGTGGTTTTACAATGTATATTGAAAATTTCCTGATGTGAAGTACTTATTTATATTTGTAGCTATAGTGAATGCGCTGTTTGGCGATATATAAAGCGCATATTTAATGTGATGCTGTCAATCATAAAGTTGAAAGTCATATTCTTCTGTGACTTGTAGGCAGGATACTGATGATTAACCTTTTAGTTGTCAGAAATGTCAGATATTCAAATTAACAACAATGAACAATTTGTTAAAATAATGAAATGCATTACAAGTTGATTTGAGTAACAGTTGCAATATTTTAAACTTGTAATGTTTTAATCATGGAGGATATATTGGGGTAGATTTATTAAATGTTGAGCAATATACTTTCATTAGCAAATATGCTTCTAATAAATATTACTACTGTTTGTAACGGCATATGCACATATGCTAAGCGGGATCAGAGAACTTTTGATGGTGTGTATTGCATCAGTGAAAACTTAATTTGTGTCACTTCTGCCTTTCTGAAAAAGTGTGGTGTTTAAATGCTGATGTACGGTGGTTTTACAGAATATGTGCATATACTGTTAGAAAACAGTAATGAATTTTACTAGTAGTGTTTTTGCTAATGAAGGTATATTGCAAAAATTATTTGATATAATTTTGAAATGCACCCATAAACACTTCAATTAGATCTTTCTACACTTAAAGGTATTTTGTAAATCTATATTGTTATAATTGGAATCACACATTATTTAAAGGCACAAACAGCCAATTATGTTCCATTACAAACATTCAAATACATTAACTCAAAATAAACTGTTAATGTGACGTTCCATTAAGATAATCCCCAAAAAGTACCATGTAAAAAGATTAAAATAGAAAGAACCATGAAGAATAAATAGATTAACACAGATCCAAATTGTAATATTATAGTTATAGTTATAGTTTAGCTCAATTCAGTAATAAAAAAATGACATGCTGTAACTAATTAGAATTTGTATACTTTACATCAGACAATTTCTTTAAAGAGATATGAAAGTCAAAAGTAATCTTTCATGATTCAGATAGAGCATGCAATTTTAAGACACTTTTAATTTCACTTTTATTTTTAAATGTGCTTTGTTCTCTTGGTATCACTTGTTGAAAAAAAATATGAACATATACCACTCTAGTGGAAGCTAGCTGGTGATTGGTGCCTGCACACATTTGTCTCTTGTGATTGGCTAATTAGATGTGTTCAGTTAGCGCTCAGTAGTGACTTGCTGCTCCTTTAGCAAAGGATATCAAGGGAATGAAGCACATTTAACAATATAAGTAAATTGGAAAGTTGTTTAAAACGGTATGTTCTATTTGAATCCTGAAAGGAAACATTGTGTTTCATGTCCCTATGTTGGCTTAGAGAAATGATTTGTATGGTTGGATTCTTTGATATTTATTTATTTTAATGTTTTTGTGGAAAAATTGTAGTTTAATTTTTTCTTATGCATCAGTTATACTGTACATAAAGTATCATATAAATAAGTGAAATTGAATCATTATTAATAGAGATACTTTCTGAAATCTTATTGTATCCTGTATGGTCATAAATTAGTCTTGATTGTTTAAAGCTCAGGAAAATAAATAATTGATGTGTAAATATGAGTTAAAGGGACAATGAACCCAAATTGTTTCTTTCATTATTCAGATAGAGCATGACATTTTAAGCAACTTTCTAATTTACTCCTATTATCAAATTTTCTTCATTCTCTTGGTATCTTTATTTGAAATGCAAGAATGTAAGTTTAGATGCCGGCCCATTTTTAGTCAACAACCTGGGTTGTCCGTGCTGATTGGTGGATAAATTCATCCACCAATAAAAAAAGCTGTCCAGAGTTCTGAACAAAATAAAAGCTTATATGCCTTCTTTTTTAAATAAAGATAGCAAGAGAACGAAGAAAAAATGATAATAGGAGTAAATTAGAAAGTTGCTTAAAATTGCATGCTCTATCTGAATCACGAAAGAAAAAACTTGGGTTCAGTGTCCCTTTAATATAAATAACATAATTAATTACCATGCACATATTTTTTATATGTATTATCTACATAGTTAGATATAGTTTAATAAAGCCTTCACTTTTATTGAAAATATTTTTTTATTCAGCTATATGTATATATATATTTTCTCCATTATAGATTATGTAAGAGACTGTATTCATGGAAAAGGGAGTAATTACAAGGGGACTAGGAACGTAACGAAAAGAGGTCTTGCGTGCCAGTCCTGGAATTCAATGACACCCCATGATCATAAGTAAGAAAAGAATGCAAAACACAAATGACATATTATAAAAGTTCTTTGCGAAAAGGCTTTTCTTTGTCAACTGGTTTTGAAAGGCTTTACAATTTCTGTTTACTAAATCTAGATGGTTTCTTCTTTGAAGTGTGTTAGTTTTGTACTTACTCTGTAAAATCTATCTATCTATCTATCTATCATCTATCTATATCTCTCTCTGTCTGTCTGTCTATCTGCATGTCTATCTATATATAAAATAATCTGAGAGTGCACTCAGAAGAATACGAGCTACAGTTAGTAAATAGGTAGATCAAAGTTTGTAGAATATATTCATATTTAGAGGCCCATTTATCAAGCTCCGTATGGAGTTTGTGGCCCTGTGTTTCTGGCGAGTCTTCAGACTCACCAGAAACAGCAGTTATGAAGCAGCGGTCTAAAGACCGCTGCTTCATAACCCTGTCCGCATGCTCTGAGCAGGCGGACAGGAATCGCCATAATTCAACCCGATCGAGTACGATCGGGTTGATTGACACCCCACTGCTGCCGGCCGATTGGCCGCGAGTCTGCAGGGGGTGGCGTTGCATCAGCAGCTCTTGTGAGCTGCTGGTGCAATGCTGAATACGGAGAGCGTATTGCTCTCCACATTCAGCGAGGTCTTGCGGACCTGATCCGCACTGTCGGATTAGGTCCGCAAGACCTTTGATAAATATGCCTCATAGTGTGTGTATATATAAATAAATGGTATTTTTTGCAATAAAACAATTACTGTATATTAAATTATCATGCACGCTGTACATATAGCGAATTAAAGTAACAAATAATATTCACTACTGCAGCATAAATTTCAACATAAGAAAAAAAAGTTATAAAAATGTGATCAGTATTTGAAAAAAAAAAAAATGTAAATATTGTGGTAAAAAAACAACAACCTAAGACGTCCATCAAAGAGTTTTATACATAGGTAGATACAATTTTATGCTCCATCAATCAGCTTAGAAATATATCCAGATTGGAAACAAAAATTCCCTTTAAATTCTTGTATTTATAACATTGCACAAGTATTTTCTTGAGCAGCGTTGTGCGTGAGCAGGGACTGTCAATCACCAGGAATGAGCAAGGTTGGGGTTGAACTTTGCTAATTTTGCGGTGGCAGAGAGGATAAGAAATGGAGATAGAAGAGAGGATAAGAAGTGATGACCACCTCTTCTTAACTAGTGGGAAGCAGGCTCACATGTTTTAAATAGATATGTTAAAGGGACATAAAACCCAATTTTTTTCTTTCATGATTCAGATAGAGCATACCATTTTAAACAACTTTCCAATTTACCTCTGTTATCAAATTTTCTTTGTTTTCTTGTTATCCTTTGTTGAAAAGCTGGGATGTAAGCTCATGAGTGTGCACGTGTCCACAACACTATATGGCAGCAGTTTTGCAACAATGTTATACATTAGCAGGAGCACTAGATAGCAGCACTATTTCCTGTCATGTAGTGCTTCAGGCATGTACACGCTACCTACCAAGGTATCCCTTCAACAAAGAATATCATGAGAACAAAACAAATTTGATAATAGAAGTAAATTGGAAACTTTTTAAAAAATTTATTCTCTATCTAAATAATGAAAGAAAATTTTTGGGTTTACTGTCCCTTTAACAGCTACAGAAAAAATACATATTTTTATTAGTACTTTGGTACCATAATTCCCCATCTAAGGGAGTCGTGAATTCAGTTGCGAGAGCACAAAAACAGACCTGATTACATTTATATTTTAATTTAAATAAAGGTTCCCACTGCATAAAAATGAAAAAGAAATACATGAAATTAGATGGTATATAAAAAGGTAAATAAACAATAGACACAACTGCAAAACAGTTACAAAAAATAAAAAGGATCAAATACACAGAAAACCTTAAACTTGCAACTTAAAAGGAAATCTGTGGAGACTCACAATAATCCTTTCAGATTGTATCATCCATGATATAAAAGTGTAATGAAGTCTGCTTGTGTGACACTCAAGCACTATTTTATAACCATTCCAGATCACATGACCTCCCCCTGGGGGTAATTACATAATGCTCAAGTTACACAAATCATGTTTACTGGCTGGATGGCAGATATTGGCCCTAGGGAAATAGGTAAATCTGCTTGGACCATTCTGTGTGCCCACTGCAAGCAAAATTATTGTATATAATAATTACAAACCAATAGACACCAAACATTCCACACCCCAGTTTAAGTGACTGGAATATCCCAGGTAGTCTCTTGGCACCTATTCTTACCCAGACTTTTGGGCTTATTGAATCCCTGCTTTTGACAGCACCTACAATAATGTCTACAACTGAAAATGTCTTCTGAGAAGAGCTGTGACTATAATTCATATTCTGGCTTCCAGAAGGGGGTATGACTATTTAGTGATTGTTAAGAGGCTGGAGTCACACATCAAGTTTTCTCATGCTAAGATCTAGGCAGTAAAAATGTTGGGACAATGTCACATGTGGAGATCACAGGGACCAAAGTATCCACTTTGATCAGTGATATCACAGACATCTTGCTGCTTCAGATTTAAAACATTTGGTTACCACTGTATTAACCCCTTAGAAGCCCTTACATAACAGAAAGCTCTTTATTTAGCTCTTAAAGGGACACTGAATACTAGATTTTTCTTTGTATAAATATTTTGTAGATAATCCATTTTATAGGCCATCTGGGAGTGTTTTTGTATAATAGCATTGTGCTGATTTTCAGACTCCTAACCAAGCCCAAAAGAATCAGATATAGGGGTATATCTATCAAGCTCCGAAAGGAGCTTGATGGCCCGTGTTTCTGGCGAGTCTTCAGACTCACCAGAAACAGCAGTTATGAAGCAGCGGTCACAAAGACCGCTGCTCCATAACCCTGTCCGTCTGCTCTGAGCCGGCGGACAGACATCGCCGGAAATCAACCTGATCGAGTACGATCGGGTTGATTGATACCCCCTGCTGGTGGCCCACTGGCCGCGAGTCTGCAGGGGGCGGCGTTGCACCAGCAGCTCTTGTCAGCTGCTGGTGCAATGTTAAATGCGGAGAGCGTATTGCTCTCCGCATTAAGCGATGTCTTGTGGACCTGATCCGCACTGTCGGATCAGTTCCGCAAGACATTTCTTAAATAAGCCTCATAGTCTCAAGTCTACAGAATCCTACTTGCTTCTGTTTGTTTAATGAGTCTTTTCATATGCAGGGAGGGGGAATGTCTGCTCTTCCTGCTTTTTCAACCCATTTTACTGGGTGTCCCAACCTAACCTCATCAACAGTGCAATATTGGTTATGCAAAGCTGGGGAATGGGTAGTAAATGCATTATTTATCTTTTAAATGTTTTTTTTAAAATAAAAATCAAGTAGACTGTCCCTTTAAACATCTCCATTTAAAAAAACACAAAAAAAACCCTTGTGCTTCATCCTATGCTCCATAGAGAGGCCATAAAGTAAAATCTTTAACCTAGGTTTTCAAATAAATGCAAATTGCCTAAACGAGATATTTGATTTGCTGCATTTTCAGTTTACAATATTTACTTTTTGACCTCTCTCAAGGGAGCACAGTACAAGCACAAATTTTACACAAAAGCAAGATGTGTTGAATATTCTTTTAAATAGACTATAATTGAATTAATTCAATTTAAAGTACAAAATCCCTAATTGGTTAGTTGGTTAATGGGGCACACACAGTTTTAAAAACCAATTGAACGTTTGATTAATATCAGTTTTATTTCATGTTGCACAGCTAAAATTTCGAAAGGTCATTTAACAAATGAAGTAGCTGCACGCTATTTTGTTTAGTAGCTTCTAGAAAAAAAGCTCTGATATCCTCACCAGAGGCTTATGTGCAAAGCAATTATGAGAAAGAATTAACCATACGAACATTTGCTTCTTGTTAGTGTGTGGAACAACTAGAGCAACTTCGTCATAACATCTGTTTTATGGAAGGTGGTTTCCATGTTTACGTAAAAGAATTTTCTGCGCATAAACTGTTATTTTGGACATTTTTTTTTATTTTAGAGTACAGATGTGCAGTATGGATAATGTTTAGATTTTTTCCCCTAACTCATATCTGATCTGCTAAAAATTTGCTGATTGTGAAATGAAGTATGAATCCCTCCTACAGCACATCTGTTAGCCAAAAAGAACGGAACATGAAACCCTTCCTAATGTTACCTTTTTTCTTTGTCTAGTGCAAAAACTATCACATATGTTAAAGCAAAGCTCACATTTTATGTCATGGATTTAAAAGGATGTGATTTAACCCTTTGAAAACCAGAGAGAACTGTCGTCCTATGTAAATTTTTGTCAGCAATTTTGTTTCCAAATATGATGCTGTTGCAATCCTTTCATAAGCATTTTTACTTGTCATTTATCCTCGTAAGATCAAAATCTGTGACATCTGTTGCTAGGGCGTATGACAATATAGGATTAAAATAGGTGACGTTAGTAAGTACAAAAATCCTCATAGAATTTAATAGAGATTTTTCCAGTTACTACTAGCAGTTAATTTTACTGCTGGAATATAATCTATGCCTTAGGGCTAGATTTATCAACGCTGAGGCGTACAGGGACGCGTATATGCGCCCCTGTATGCCTCAGCTCGCCTATGGCGGGGCGAAATTACCCGCAGGTAATTAACATTGCACACGAGCAATTTTGCGCTCGCGTGCAATCCCGCCCCCTGCCTGCGCACAGCCAATCACGTGCGGGCAGGAGTCGAGTCCGACCGAGGAGATTGAATTTCGCCACAATAGAGGTGGCGTAGATGTTAGGGAAGCAGCGGTCTGGTGACAAATCCCGGCGAGCAAGTTCTTGAGAGAACTTGCTGCCGTAGGGGCTTAATAAATCTAGCCCTTAGTGTGTTCTGAAACTTTGATTAAACATTTTAGATATAAAGAGACATAAAACTCAAAATTAAATTCCCCTGAATATGCTTAATTGTGATTGAAAAAATATATAATGCAGTTTAATCATTTATGTTGCCTAGTTTTCCTGTCATTTAATTCTGAAAATGTGTTTTTTTCCATGCCTTTAGAGATAAATCCTCTTCCTACAACATTGTATTCAGTGATTGTTCGATTACTGCTTGTTTATATAAGGTTCCTAATTGGATACTGCAAAGTAAAAAAATATATTGTTTCCCAGACTTGGAAAACAAAACACATTTGTTAACAAAACAAAAATGATTTTATTTTAAATATATTTTGCATAAAGAAAACAGAATTGAAAGTGTCAGATGAGAGCAAACATCTGATATTTATAACAAATATATTGTCCTTCATCACATTCCATTATAAATAAAACTGGTAGTGAGAACATAAATCTTCATTTATTTAGGTCTAGATTACAAGTGGAGCACTAAATATTGTTTGCATGCAATCAATATTAGATCTCCATTTTCAATACCATTGCTCGTTTGCGGCTGCGCGATAATTTAGCACTCCACTTGTAATATAGCTCTTAATGAAGATTTATATTGTTGCTATTGTTACATTTGCAACTGGAATATGATTTATCCCAGTATAATTTTTTTCCTAAAAAAAAGCAGTAAGTTACAACACTGAAAACAGCATTAAACTCTCACTACAAACTATTACACACACTCTTATGATGTAATGTCATTTTAAAACTAGCTTTTTGCCTTCGAGCTATCGAGGTAAAGACCTCAAGGAAAACTATTGCCGGAATCCCAAGGAAGAGGAAGGAGGGCCTTGGTGTTTCACAAAAAATCCAGAAGTTCGACATGAAGTGTGTGACATTCCCTTCTGCTCTGAAGGTAAATTGAATGATTTTAAAATATTCTATCAAAATATGACAGTAATGCGTTGCTTCTATTCAAATTGTGCTCCTTAAAGGGATCCCAAATTTTTTCTTTCACAATTTACAAAGAACGTGCGATTTTAAACACTTCATTCTCTTGATATCCTTTGTTGAAAAGCATATATAAATATCCTCAGAAGCTGGTGGCTGCAAATAGATGTCTCATGCTATTGGCTTACACATGTACATTGCTTTTTATTCAACAAAGGATATCTAAAGAATAAAGCAAATTAGATAAAATTGTAATGTTTTTTTTAAATTTGTATTCTCTATCTGAGTGAAGAAAAATTTGGGGTTTCATGTCCCTTTAAAACTGGAAATTATTTGACAAATATTCATTACAGTCTCTATAGATTTTATCTCTTACTACCAGCTGTAGAGTTTACTGCGGGAATAGGATTAGAAAATATTTGTTTTGTAAACATGATGATTTATGTTGCTATAATGTAATACTTATTATATTATTTTTTTTTTGTCTTTGTGACTTTTAAACTAATAAAAATGTTATATTGTCTAATTACACCCACACAATGAAAGCACAGATTGTTTCACTAATGTTAGCTTATTTTGTATTTACATTAAAATGAAATAATTTCAAAATATCTCCTTATTGAATTAAAATGTGATATTATGTTCAAGGGCCATACTACCCAATTGTTGAAACACTTGAAAGTGATGCAGCATAGCTGTAAAAAAACTGACAGGAAAATATCACCTGAACATTTCTATGTAAAAAAGGAAGATATTTTACCTCAAAAATTCCTCAGTAGCCACATCCCATTGTAAAGGACTTCTAAGTAACAAATCAGTATGTCTGTCCCGGGACAGTGGAAGGAGCGAGCTTTTGTGCAATCTCATCTTATTTACCTATTAAGTTTAAGGAAGTTTACTATGAAATCTCATGAGAGTTAAGTGAAATCTCATGAGATTACAGTAAAAGAGTTCATGACCTCAGCACTGTTGATGCTGATTGGCTGCTGTTCATTTCTTCAGTTTTTTTTTTTTACCTGCAGCTGACTATAAGATTTTACACAGAACTTACTCTGCTGAGCTGAGGAAATTGTGAGGTAAAATATCTTCCTTTTTTACATAGAGATGCTCAGGTGATATTTTCCTGTCAGCTTTTTACATTTGTACTGCATCAGTTTCAAGTGATTTAGCATATGAGTATTATGTCCCTTTAAATGTTAATTTCAGAACATACCTGTATATAATATGGAGAATTATTTAATCCACAAACACTAAATGCACATCCATGCTCATGCGCACGTACACTAACACACACACACACCACATACACACAAAACATTGATTTGAAGTAATTAGATTCAATAAAATGTATTGTTCATCACATCAGTATAATTTTCCCACTAGTTTGAGATTTCAAACAATGAAAAAAATTGAATAAAATGGTATCTGAGTGTAACATATTCGTTTTTTTTTTGTTTTGTTTTTTTAAAGGAAACATTGATCATAGCCAATCAACAGCAAAGCTTATTAATAAATAGATAACTTGATATCAAATGATATGTGATATTTTCAAGAGGCTTTTTAACAAAAGAATCAAGTTTTAAAAAGACAGACTAGTCAAAATTACCCTTCCCTGATTAAGATAGGGCCTGCAAATTTAAAAAGCTTTTCAATTTACTTTTATCATCAAATTTGCTTTGTTCTTTTAGTATTCTTTGTTGAAAACTAATCATAAGTTGGCTCATGCTAATTTCAAAAGCCCTTGAAGGTCGCATTTTATCTGAAAGCATTTGAGAGTTTTTCACAGCTAGAGGGAGTTAGTTCATGTGTGTCATTTATTTAACATTGTGCTCACGCCTGTGGAGTTACTTATGAGAGGGCACTAATTTGGCTAAAATGCAAGTCTGTCAAAAGAACTGAAATAAGGGGGCAGAGGCTTAGATACAAAGTAATCACAGAGGTAAAAAGTATATTAATATAACAGTGTTGGTTATGCAAAACTGGGGAATGGGTAATAAAGGGATTATCTATCTTTTTCAACATTAAAAATTCTGGAGTAGACTGTCCCTTTAAGCTCATTATGAAATAGGCTACATAAATAGAATTGTCATTGTTATAAAACATAGAGTAAACCAATTTAAAAGTAAGCATATTAAAGGGACACAAACCCCATGTTTTTTATTTCATGATTCAGAGAGAGCATGCAATTTGAAGCAACTTTCTAATTTACCCTCAGGGAAATACAAGCAATAGTACAATAAGAAAAGGCTCTAACATTTTAGAGTATTTTCTGTTGCAATTCTATGTCCCTGAAATATTCATTTACTTTATCCCAAACAATATCTCTACACAGAAGTTGTTTTAATGGTGAAATCATACAGGTTATATATTTCTTAAAGGGACAGTTTACTGTAAACTTTTCACCCCTTAAATTTGCTCCCAATGATCAATTTTACCTGCTGGAGTGTATTAAATTGATTACAAATAACATTTTTTTTTTAGCTTTTGTCATTTGAAATAGCTGTTTTTGTTTGCTGTATCCCTGTCCCTTTAATCTACTCTTTAAAGGGATACTTACCCCAAATGTTTTCTTTCATGATTCAGCATGCAATTTTAAGCAACTTTCTAATTCGCTCCTATTATCAATTTTTCTTTGTTCTCATGTTATCTTGATTTGAAAAAGCAGTAATGAAAAGTTAGGAGCCGGCCTTTTTTAGTTCAGCACCTGGGTAGCGCTTGCTGAATGGTTTGCTACATTTAGCCACAAATCAGTAAGCATTCCTGCTTTTTCAAATCAAGATAGCATGAGAACAAAGAAAAATGTATTAAAGGAGTAAATTAGAAAGTTGCTTAAAATCTCATGCTCTGTCTGAATCATGAAAGAAAAAAAATTGGGTTTAGTATCCCTTTAACCCCTTAATGACCGGACCATTTTTCAATTTTCTTACCCTTAATGACAATGGCTATTTTTACATTTCTGCGGTGTTTGTGTTTAGCTGTAATTTTCCTCTTACTCATTTACTGTACCCACACATATTATATACCGTTTTTCTCGCCATTAAATGGACTTTCTAAAGATACCATTATTTTCATCATGTCTTATAATTTACTACAAAAAAAATAATAAAATATGAGGAAAAAATGGAAAAAAACACACTTTTTCTAACTTTGACCCCAAAATCTGTTACACATCTACAATCACCAAAAAACACCCATGCTAAATAGTTTCTAAATTTTGTCCTGAGTTTAGAAATACCCAATGTTTACATGTTCTTAGCTTTTTTTGCAAGTTATAGGGCCATAAATACAAGTAGGACTTCGCTATTTCCAAACCACTTTTTTTCAAAATTAGTGCTAGTTACATTGGAACCCTGATATCTGTCAGGAATACCTGAATATCCCTTGACATGTATATATTTTTTGTTAGAAGACAACCCAAAGTATTGATCTAGGCACATTTTGGTATATTTTATGCCACCATTTCACCGCCAAATGCGAGCAAATAAAAAAAAACTTTAAATTTTTCACAATTTTAGGTTTCTCACTGAAATTATTTACAAACAGCTTGTGCTATTATGGCACAAATTGTTGTAAAAGCTTCTTTGGGATCCCCTTTGTTCAGAAATAGCAGACATATATGGCTTTGGCATTGCTTTTTGGTAATTAGAAGGCCGCTAAATGCTGCTGCGCACCACACGTAAATTATGCCCAGCAGTGAAGGGGTTAATTAGGTAGGTTGTAGGGAGCTTGCAGGGTTAATTTTAGCTTTAGGGTAGAGTTCAGCCTCCCACCTGACACATCCCACCCCCTGATCCCTCCCAAACAGCTCTCTTCCCTCCCCCACCCCACAAATGTCCCCGCCATCTTACGTACTGGCAGAAAGTCTGCCAGTACTAAATAAAAGGAGGTTTTTTTTTTTTTTATAAAAAAAATAAAATATTTTAGCTGTGATGGACTCCTGCCTTAGCCCCAACCTCCATGATCCCCCCCCCCCCAGCTCTGTAACCCTCTCCCCTATCTTATTGCGGCCATCTTGGGTACTGGCAGCTGTCTGCCAGTACCCAATTTGCCCCAAAAACAAAAGTATTTTTTCCTCTTTTGGAATTTTTTATATTTTCTGTAGTGTAGCAGCCCCCCACAATACCCCTATCCCCCTCCCCCTCCCAGATCCTTTTATATTATTTTTTTTTTAAATCTCCCCCCCCCCCTTCCCTCCTCATTGGTGTCAGTGAGCAGCTAATGCGCATGCACGCACACGCGCGCCCCCCACACGCTCCCGGCACCCGGCGTGCACATTGCACTTCTAGGAACCGGATGCCGGGTAGCGATGGGCCGCCCACCCGCCTCCCTGTTACGCTCCCACCCACCAACGAGCCGGCACCATCGCTACCGGTGCAGAGAGGGCCACAGAGTGGCTCTCTCTGCATCGGAGTCTTCTAAAAAGGTATTGCAGGATGCCTCCATATGGAGGCATCACTGCAATACCCTGAGAGCTGCTGGAAGCGATTGCGATCGCTTCCAGCACTCTGTTAGACAACTGACGTACCAGGTACGTCCATTGTCATTAACTGCTTGTTAATGCATGACGTACCTGGTACGTCAGTTGTCATTAAGGGGTTAAGCACCCCAGACAGAGCAAAATTTAAAGGGACATGAAACCCCAAATTTTCTTTCATGATTTAGGTAAAACATACAATTTTAAACAACTTTCTAATTAACTTCTATTATCAAATTTGCTTCTTTCTCTTGGTATCATTTGTTGAAGGATCAGCAATGCACTACTGGCTTCTAACTGAACAAATGAGAGAGCCAATGGCAATTGGAATATATATACAGCCACCAATCAGCAGTTATAACCTTAGTTCTTTGCTTCTCCTGAGCTTTCCTAGATAAACCTTTTGGCAAAGGATAACAAGAGAATGAAGCAAATTAAATAATAGAAGTATATTGGAAAGTTGTTTAAAATTGTATGCTCTGTCTAAATCATAAACAAACATTTTTGGGTTTTATGTCCCTTTAAGGTTCACTATGTTTGAACACACCTTAATGCTATAAAGAGCCATAGAAGATGCAGACTTGGAGGACGAGTTTGTACACCCCAAATATAGAGAAAAATAGTCTGATCTATTTCAGACTAAACCCAGAAACTACACCATCTCAGCTCAATTATAAATAAAAACAGATGGTTTCATTTAGGTTTTAAACAAATCAATGAAATAAATAGTGCACATAAAAATATAAGTTCTACAACTATAATGCATAAATATATTTTTTCATATTTAGATGATTCAGACACAATTTTAAACAACTTTCCGATTTGCTTCTCTTATCAATTGTGCTTCATTTTATTTGTATCCTTTGTTGAAGGAGCAGCAATGATCTACTGGTAGCTAGCTGAGCACATCAGTGAGCCAATGACAAGAGGCATATATCTACAGCCACCAAACAGCATCTAGCTCCCAGTTCCTAACTAGGCATGAATTTTAACAAAGGAAGTAAATACGGTATAATATACACTATTTATTTACTTCCTTTCTCAACAGCAGTCCTCAAGTTCTCTCAAAAGGCCATGTTTTCATTATAGCTGAACTAGAGCACAGGTGAAATAATCAGCTGATCAGTAACCATGGTTACTAACCTGCGCTCACCCATCAGCTGATTATTTCACCTGTGCACTGGTTCAGCTATAATGAAAACCTGGCCTGTTGGGTTACTTGGGGAACACGGATGAGAAACAATGGTCTTTTTGAGTCATGAAGTCCCTTTAAGTTACTGGTAGATGTATATTTGTATTATTGTCTTCTTCTACAAAACAAATATATTCTTTTAAAATGTGATTCTTTTTACAGTGGAATGCATGGTCTGCAACGGAGAACATTACAGAGGACCAATGGATCATACAGAGTCCGGAAAAGAATGTCAACGCTGGGATTTACAACGACCACATAAACATTCGTTTACTCCCGAGAGGTAACAATCATTTTTTTCTTTCCTTATAAAAATGCCTGTTTTTAAATTAAAGCTTTTCTTCATTTTAAAAGTTGTTGATTGTAACGTTGATGTAGATTAAGTGAGTTTATCAATTTACAACACACAAAGCTTGTGCAATATATTTTCCTTTAAAGATTTGAAAGAAAAAAGGAATGCAGGGTCAATTTACAATTCATATTTATTTTGCACGTTGGCAAAGGGTTCTAGGTAGGGTGACCATATTGCCGCTTTAAAAAGGGACACATATGAAAAATACAGGGCTATTTTAAGAAATGTTTTGTATAAGAACCCTGACATATGTATTTTTCATATGTGTCCCTATTTAAAGCGGCAATATGGTCAGCCTAGTTCTAGGTAATCACAAATCTGAAAATGTATGTCATTAAAATGGGCTATTTTAAATTAAAAAAAAAAAAAAGTTAATTTAAAGAAAGATAAACAATTACATTTCTTAAGACTGTGAAAGTTAATTTACTTTACAGGTTCAGTTTGTCATGTAATGTAACCGGGATATTTATTTTTAACATAAACAATAATTCTTTTGAAAAAGCAAATGCCCAAACAGCTATGGAGCTTTGGATATGCTTGTTTGCTTAGTCTGTGTTTACTGGATTTCATAGAATAGAATAAACACCTACAATATATTCTAAATGTTGGTGAGTTAATATCCAGAAAACGCATCTGGTCCATGGAATAGACTTTCAATAAAGGTGGCACAGAGTATACTGTACATGAATTGAAGGATTCTGGGGAGACTGAATTAGAGATAATAAACAGTAAATAAATGCTAGACATAATGATTTATTTAAAGTAATTACTAGCCTGAGAATAATATGTGGGTGTGTAAATGTGTCTATCTATCTATCTATCTATCTATCTATCTATCTATCTATCTATCTATAATATATGTCTATATCTATCTATCTATCTATCTATCTATCTATAATATATGTCTATATCTATCTATCTATCTATCTATCTATCTATCTATCTATCTATCTATCTATATTTAACACATAGAAAGTCTGGCACTCTCTTGCAAACACACAGCTAGAGTAAAAGCAAAATGGAAGAGATAATTACAGCATTTGGCCAAATGGTAATAGGCCCAGGACCACATCAAGGTCTCTTCCTCCCTGGGTCCATAGCCTACAGCCACAAAGAGATGCCTTTAACCAATCACACTGAGATGCAAACAAGGATCATTTTCTTAGAAACATACAAAACACCGAAATGGACTACACTCTCAAACTGGACTGGTTACACATCCCATGACCCCGCAAAACTCACAGCCCTGGTGCTTAAAGGGATAGGAAAGTGAAAATTAAACTTGCATGATTCAGATAGAGCATGTCATTAAGACACTTTTAAATTCACTTCTATTTTCAAATGTGCTTCATTCTCTTAGTATCCCTTGTTAAAAAATGAATACGCACATATCCTACACTAGTGGGAGCTGCTGTTAATTGGTGCCTGCACACATTTGTCTCTTGTGATTGGCTAAATAGATATTTTTAGCTTCCTGTCAGTAGTGCAATGCTGTCCCTTCAGCAATGGATAACAAGAGAAGGAAGAAAATTTTATAATAGAATTAAATGGAAAGTTGTTACTGGCTTGGATGGGGTTACTGCCTGAGACTCTGAGAGCTTTTTAGCTGTCTGTGAGTGCTGGTGAGCACCCTGGGCTGTGAGTTTTGTAGGGTCATAGGAGGTGTACCCAGCTTCCGGTGTATACAGTTTGAGAATGCTGTCAATTTCTGTGTCTCATATTTATATATATTGGGAAGCTAATACTGAGTGCTGTATATGAATAAATAAAGAAAATAATGGGTTAATATTGAAGATATAATTGTAAACTGGCTTAGTTTTTATAAAGTACTTTAGTTTCTATAAAGTTATGGGCGCTGCCATGTTGGAACAAAGGATTTCTCCTTATCTATCTCTTCAGCAGTTAGGAACATATATAAACCAAGGAATGAGTGTGCAAATGAGGAAGAGTGGAATAAAGGATTTTTAAAAGTAACTATTTAACAGGATTTCCATACAGTCTTGTTTGTACACTCTCTTTCATTGCCTCTTTTTTATCAGTGCTTTATTGTTTTTAACAGAAGAGATAAGGGCAAAACGTAGATTCCAACATGGCTGCACCAATTAGTTTATAAAAAATCAGTGCAATTATTAAATTACAGGAAAAGGGACAACATAAATAATGAAAGTATTATCCAATGTTTTTTTTTTTTTTAAATAAATATTATTAAACATTTTATATTTCACTCAAACTGTTTAGTGTCCCTTTTAGTTGCACATATCACAAATGAATATGGGCAGACTTGGTGGGCCTTATAATTATCTGTCATCAAAAGATCTTCATGTAGACCATAATAAAAATAAAACATAATTATCATCATCATTGCTACCCAGTGTTATAATGGTTTACATACATTGGACAGTTGTGATGGAAGTTTCACTAAAATGTAAACAAAAGGATAGAAGATTCTTCTCCTTGAGTCACAGCTTTTAGGCAGAGTGAGAAGCTTATGCTTAGATATAATGAGCAAACATATGGGGGGGGTTACAGCTCATGGATAAACATATGTAAGGTAGTAAGAAGCAATAAAATTAAAGAAAGTAACCGAATGTAAAATATAGGTTTATTATTGAAATAAATGTATACAAAATTATATCAAATTGTATCTGTAAATTTATAGATAATGGCAAACACATTTTGTATTACATTAATTATTGGATGTCTAATATTTTTTAATATTACTTTTTCATAAACTTATTTATTTACAGGAAATAGTAGGTTGGATTGTTCTACTAATTTTCTGTAAAGTAACAAGACAAAAATGTACTTATTAACTTCAGCTGTTGCTGAAAAACACTAACAAAGGTTTATACGGAGGAATGTGACATCATGAACTAAGATTCACATTATTAAACCATAAATGTTGAAGTTTGAAGATAAAGGTTTAAGAATCCTTTATATAAAACATGCATCTGGCTTGTATATATATATATATATATATATATATATATATATATATATATATATATATATATGCCTTTTATTCACATATTTAATAAATTAATTTCCAATATTTAATTAATTTTATAGTTTCTATTATAAAATATATAAGGCATTGCTTTTTGAACTAACAGATCCTCATTTGCATCTTCAGAAACATTTTAGCAAATCAATGTAAAATATCCGTTAGTTAAAATTGTTTTAAAAATAGATTGTTTAAAATTAGTGACTATTATGAGTTGTCATTTATTCTGCCCCGTTGAAGAGTATTAAATATCAGTCATTTGCTTAAATTCTATGCAGTGTAGAGATAATGTTGCACAAATAAACCACTGTGTTGACAGTATTTGGAAAGTAGAGATTTATGTTACAATAACATTCAATGAAGAACAATACCCCATCACATGTACCCACTGAGAATTATTGACATATAATAATTGGGCAGCTGTTGCATGTCCTTGTACTGAATTTAAATTTCATATATGTTAGTGGAGCATGACGTTGTATTATGTTCTGTTTAGAAGAACAACATGTTTTTAAAGTATAGAAGGTTATATAAAAATAAGCCAAAGGCAGGTAGGATCAAGTGATGTAAACCTGATACAAAAAAGGTTTGCATTTCTTCATGCTGTGAAAATATAAAGATGTTAAAGTGTAAAAAATAGGACATATTCGTATGACTGCTATAAAATTCTGTCTCAATTATAATTTGAAAATGATCAATTAAACAGAAATTAATGTTAATTTTATGTATGCATTGTGTGGATCAATATTTAAAGATTGGATTGCAAAAGATGTCCATAAAAATAAATAATTTAAAAGTATTTTAATCTCATTTTGCTGGGTTTTGCAAATGCAGATATGTATAAGGCTATATCCCTTTAAACTTGGTCTTAATTTCTGTGGCTAAAAAGAGACCACATGTGAATTAATTTGTTCACTAGTATAAACAGCGAATTTGAATCACTGTTTTGCTTTGCCCTACATATAGAATAACACATCTAGACTGCCCTTTATACAAAACTACACATCTAGACTGCAGTATACACTTAGGGCTAGATTACGAGTGGGGTACAAATTTGTGCTCCTGCGAGTGCTTTATCTGCACTCAACTTATTTTTCCAGTTGTGCATGTATTACAGGTTGCAAGTAAAACTTTTGCACTCTCGCGGTCGCATACTTGAGCAGAAAAAAAAAGACTGCAAAGTAGTGAACGCTAGATCGTATTCCCCCAAAGACTTTAATGGATCCTCAGTTTTAACAAAAAAAATAACAGCCGACAGTTCGCACAAACACAAGCACAGGATTGCAATGATATATATGTATGTATTTCTATACATATGAATATCTGTATTTATATGTGTATATATGTCTTTAACCTCTAAATGACCAGCGCCGTACCCTGTACGACGCTGGTTGTTAAGCCCTTAAGAGAGAGGCTGTCCTGGGCCTCTCTCTGCCGCAATGTCTCTAAAAGTAGCAAGATTGTGCTATTTCTGCATGCCCCACGAGTGGGTTAGTGCAAAAATAGATGGGCAGAGGTACCAATGCAGAGAGGGCCACTCTGTGGCCCTCTCTGCATTGGGCAGCAGTAGTGCTGATCATTGTGCGTGGGAGGGTAAGGAGGGAGGCGGGTGGGCGGCCCATTGCTGCAGGGGGGCGGGAGCTGGTGGGACCGCTATTCTACAAAAATTAAAGAACTTCTGAGAGTGGCAGGGAGAGGGAAGGAGGGATGGGGGAGGAGGTATAGGTAGGTATAGGTAGGTATAGTTAAGAGGTAGGAAATCGATCTGGGAGGGGATGGGTGGGGTGGTAAATGAGGTGAGGGACAGCTACATTACAGAAAAAAAATGTGAGTTTTTTTAATTAACTTAACATTAAAAATCATGGAAAATTAGGTACTGACAGACAGCAGCCAGTACCTAAGATAGTGGAAATGAGTTAGAGGGGGGAGAGTTAGAGAGCTTTTTGGGAGGCATCAGGTAGGGGGGGAAGGTACAAGGATAATCTTACACAGAAGAAAATAATGATAATACAAAATAAAAAAATAAAAAAAGGTCTAATACTGCATACTGGCAGACTGTCTGTGAGTACTTAAGATGGGGGTGACCAGTGGGGTGGGGGAGAGAAGAGTACTGCTTGAGAGGGCTTAGGGAGGAATCAGGGGGTAGGACGTGTCAGATGGGAGGCTAATCTCTACACTAAAGCTAAAATTAACTTTACAAGCTACCCAATTAACTCCTTAACTACTGGGAATAATACAAGTTTGGTGTACAGCTACAACTAGTGGTCTTTAAATTACCAAAAAGCAATAGCAAAGCCATATATGTTTGCTATTTCTGAACAAAGGGAATCCCAAGGAAGCTTTTACAACAATTTGTGCCATAATTTCACAAGCTGTTTGTAAATAATTTCAGGGAGAAACCTAAAGTTTGTGAAAAAGTTAACAAATTGTTTTTTTATTTGATTGCATTTGGCGGTGAAATGGTGGCATCAAATATACCAAAATGTGCCTAGATCAATACTTTGGGTTGTCTACTAAAAAAAATAAAATAAAGTTAAGGCTCTATTTCTGCTTAAATGGAGTGATGACAAAAATGCTAAAAATGCTCTGGTCTTTTGGGGAAGTTTTAGTCTCAAAGGCCCAGTCCTTAATATAAACCAATAAATACATATATACATATGTATAGAAATACATTAATATATATTTATATACAAAAATATACTTATACTTGTGTTCCTATGGATCCCTATGTAAAAGCACTTTTTGCCCGTTATTTTTTTCTAACACCTGACATCTCATAAAGTTCATAACTTTTTATTGCAATTTTCAAAAAAATAAGTCTGAAGTCGCAGTAATCATTGTAGTGTAAATCATGATTGCACTCATGTGGTTGCATTTTCTTTCAACTTGTAATACGAACAGAATTTAAATTGTGTGGAAAAGGCAGTAAAAACCTGATATCGCAAACAATAGAGTGCCACTTGTAATCTAGCCCTTAGCGTCCATTTTATTAAGTACACATTTTTATACTGGATTATACCTCTTTTTGCCCCAGAGTATAATGCTTGTGAGATATTCCTCTATCAGACCAAACTTGGCCAGTAGTCTTCTTATCCCAGCATCAAGTGGAATGATAGGAAATATCCCAGAGCAGAGAGAGTTTGTAAAATGAGGTAAGCAGTACTCACAGTAAGCAGGGTAGTCCTTAGCGGCAACAGGAAGACAATCCAGCAGTATAGCAGTTCAGGGGTAAACCAATAGAAGGAACAGGAACAAGCTGGAGTCAGCAACAAAAAGAAATCCAGCAGTATAACAGTTCAGGGGTAAACCAATAGAAGGGCCAGACAGGCAGAGTTCAGTAACAGTATAGCAATCCAACAGTTCAGGAGTTAAGCAGACAGAGTGGTCAGACAGGCAGAGTTCATAAACAGTATAGCAATCCAGCAGTTCAGGGGTTAAAGAGATATTCCAGCTCAAATTTTTTATTTATTTATTACAAAGAACTCACACATTTGTTTTTAAAGAGATATATATCAAACAACTTAGTGATACTTAATATATTGTTTCCACTTACACAAAATGGATTTTGGAAGTCCTCACAACAAGTTTAAAAAACGCTTGTCATGAAAAAACTTGTTTTCAGTCTTGTGTAGGCTGCTGACGTTGTCCAATCATTTTTAGAATCTAAATTAGTCACTGATAGACAGAGTGCATGCAAGCTCATCCTCATTTGCTATTTTCTACCAGTAAGTGGTAGGGAGGTGTCTGATCTTCATCAAAAGGCTTTTTTTATTGAATATTTTTATTTATTAAAATGGTATTAATGCAAACAGTCACATCTAAATACACATGAAGCACAAAAAAAATAATACACGGCTGATGAAAATGCTGAAGATCTGAACCTGATCAACAAACACTCTCCAGAGCTCTATAGTAATCGACTGGTAACGGGACACCAAGCCGCTAGTAAAAGAGTAATTTCACAGTTATATACCTATATTTTATTTTTCATATTTCAATTATCCTTTCACTGGTGACTTGGTGTGCGGTTACCACTCAATTACTATAGAGCTCTGGAGAGTGTTTGTTGAGGTTCAGCTCTTCAGAATTTTCATCAGCCGTGTATTTTTTTGTGTGTGCTGCGTGTGTATTTAGACATGTGATTGTTTGCATTAATACATTTTTAATAAATAAAAATATTCATAACTAAATATAAAATTAATTTCCAGATATCCGTGTTTGAGAACTTCCAAAACGCTATATAGAAATTAACAGCTAGATTTGGAGTTTGGCGGCCAAGGGGGTGCGTTAGCTACGCGGGCTTTTTTCTGGCCGCACCATAAAAATAACTCTGGTATCGAGAGTCCAAAAAAATGCTGCGTTAGGCTCCAAAAAAGGAGCGTAGAGCATTTTTACCGCAAATGCAACTCTCGATACCAGAGTTGCTTACGGACGCGGCCAGCCTCAAAAACGTGCTCGTGCACGATTCCCCCATAGGAAACAATGGGGCTGTTTGAGCTGAAAAAAAACCTAACACCTGCAAAAAAGCCGCGTTCAGCTCCTAACGCAGCCCCATTGTTTCCTATGGGGAAACACTTCCTACGTCTGCACCTAACACCCTAACATGTACCCCAAGTCTAAACACCCCTAACCTTACACTTATTAACCCCTAATCTGCCGCCCCCGCTATCGCTGACCCCTGCATTATATTATTAACCCCTAATCTGCCGCTCCGTAAACCGCCGCAACTTACATTATCCCTATGTACCCCTAATCTGCTGCCCATAACACCGCCGACCCCAATATTATATTTATTAACCCCTAATCTGCCCCCCTCAACGTCGCCGACACCTGCCTACACTGATTAACCCCTAATCTGCCGAGCGGACCGCACCGCTACTATAATAAATGTATTAACCCCTAATCCGCATCACTAACCCTATCATAAATAGTATTAACCCCTAATCTGCCCTCCCTAACATCGCCGACACCTAACTTCAATTATTAACCCCTAATCTGCCGAGCGGAGCTCACCGCTACTATAATAAATGGATTAACCCCTAAAGCTAAGTCTAACCCTAACACTAACACCCCCCTAAGTTAAATATAATTTACATCTAACGAAATTAATTATTTCTTATTAAATAAATTATTCCTATTTAAAGCTAAATACTTACCTGTAAAATAAATCCTAATATAGCTACAATATAAATTATAATTATATTGTAGCTATTTTAGGATTAATATTTATTTTACAGGCAACTTTGTATTTATTTTAACCAGATACAATAGCTATTAAATAGTTAAGAACTATTTAATAGTTACCTAGTTAAAATAATAACAAAATTACCTGTAAAATAAATCCTAACCTAAGTTATAATTAAACCTAACACTACCCTATCAATAAATTAATTAAATAAAATACCTACAATTACCTACAATAAAACCTAACACTACACTATCAATAAATAAATTAAATACAATTCCTACAAATAACTACAATGAAATAAACTAACTAAAGTACAAAAAATAAAAAAGAACTAAGTTACAAAAAATAAAAAAATATTTACAAACATCAGAAAAATATTACAACAATTTTAAACTAATTACACCTACTCTAAGCCCCCTAATAAAATAACAAAGACCCCCAAAATAAAAAAATGCCCTACCCTATTCTAAATTAATAAAGTTAAAAGCTCTTTTACCTTACCAGCCCTGAACAGGGCCCTTTGCGGGGCATGCCCCAAGAAAATCAGCTCTTTTGCCTGTAAAAAAAACCATATAATACCCCCCCCCCCAACATTACAACCCACCACCCACATACCCCTAATCTAACCCAAACCCCCCTTAAATAAACCTAACACTAAGCCCCTGAAGATCTTCCTACCTTGTCTTCACCTCAACAGGTATCACCGATCCGTCCTGGCATCCGGTGCTGAAGAGGTCCAGAAGAGGCTCCAAAGTCTTC
Source organism: Bombina bombina (assembly GCF_027579735.1). Lineage (NCBI taxonomy): Eukaryota > Metazoa > Chordata > Amphibia > Anura > Bombinatoridae > Bombina > Bombina bombina. The sequence goes on from NC_069504.1 coordinate 93,623,836, forward strand.
CTCCTATCCGGCAAGAAGAGGACATCCGGACCGGCAAACATCTTCATCCAAGCGGCATCTTCTATCTTCTTCCATCCGGTGCGGAGCGGGTCCATCTTGAAGCAGCCGACGCGGATCCATCCTCTTCTTTCGGCGTCTCCCGACGAATGACGGTTCCTTTAAGGGACGTCATCCAAGATGGCGTCCCTCGAATTCCGATTGGCTGATAGGATTCTATCAGCCAATCGGAATTAAGGTAAGAATATTCTGATTGGCTGATGGAATCAGCCAATCAGAATCAAGTTCAATCCGATTGGCTGATCCAATCAGCCAATCAGATTGAGCTCGCATTCTATTGGCTGTTCCGATCAGCCAATAGAATGCGAGCTCAATCTGATTGGCTGATTGGATCAGCCAATCGGATTGAACTTGATTCTGATTGGCTGATTCCATCAGCCAATCAGAATATTCTTACCTTAATTCCGATTGGCTGATAGAATCCTATCAGCCAATCGGAATTCGAGGGACGCCATCTTGGATGACGTCCCTTAAAGGAACCGTCATTCGTCGGGAGACGCCGAAAGAAGAGGATGGATCCGCGTCGGCTGCTTCAAGATGAACCCGCTCCGCACCGGATGGAAGAAGATAGAAGATGCCGCTTGGATGAAGATGTTTGCCGGTCCGGATGTCCTCTTCTTGCCGGATAGGAGGAAGACTTTGGAGCCTCTTCTGGACCTCTTCAGCACCGGATGCCAGGACGGATCGGTGATACCTGTTGAGGTGAAGACAAGGTAGGACGATCTTCAGGGGCTTAGTGTTAGGTTTATTTAAGAGGGTTTTGGGTTAGATTAGGGGTATGTGGGTGGTGGGTTGTAATGTTGGGGGGGGTATTATATGTTTTTTTTTACAGGCAAAAGAGCTGATTTTCTTGGGGCATGCCCCGCAAAGGGCCCTGTTCAGGGCTGGTAAGGTAAAA